>NW_027270898.1:1200000-1682500 GCF_040938485.1 Diadema antillarum
ATGCATGAAATTTGAAATCAGTTCACATGTTTTTGCAGTTTAAATATGTAAAGGACCTGATATTATTATTTTTTTTTTTTGGGGGGGGGATGATTAAAAGACACACTTCTAGTATTTGAGTTGTCTCAATTCAACATGTGCAAGCCTATAGTTTGGGGTATTATGACTTGAGGTTCTAGATCTTGTCAATAGGCATCCATGTGGCAAGGTCTACATCTACCTAAGATTTGGTAGGACCAGCTGTACTGTGGTTTCACATTTAGGGTTGGTCGCAGTTACAGCCTGAGATGCAACCACAGTCTGACTCTGATCATCAACTGTTGTCATGTCATCATGAATTAAATTACTAAAAGAAGTTGTGTAAGTGGTACTTGCATCGGAGTATGGACCTATAGAATCTACTAATTGCCTTGATAGATAACACTATTTAGAAGACCCATTAACTTCCTTACTGATGAGTGATAGGCCTACTTATGTTAGTGATAATGTGTTTAATTAGATCTAGGAATACCAAGGCTAAGGGTCTAGTCTGGTTATACTTTTGGTACCGGTATACACTGGTTAAGTAGTATCTAGGTCGGTAGGTGCTACTCGGGATCACTATACCTCCGGATTCTAGATCTATAGACATCTGATAGTATAGCAGTAGAATTCTAGAGGTTCCATGCCAATGAATTTAGGTAAACATCATTCTCTATCTTATTGTGACATATTCATTGCGATTACAGTGCTGTATGCACTTAGAATTGTTGAAGATAGCTTTCAAGTCTGAACCAAGATCTGATCTAACCATGGTTTCCAATTTATATTCTTTGTAGACCTGGATCTTTCCTGTCGATTTGACACAAAACGGAAAATTTGTATCACTTCTGAATACTATCCACACAGGCAAAACAGCTAGTGACATTGTAACTATTTAATGTTATTTGTTAGACACGTCTTCAAAAATATAATAACAATAAAAATTAAAAATAAATGCAAACCAATTCTTATGAAATTTCCTGTTTCTTCTTCGATCCCCTACACTATTCAGGCCTTAAGTTACCTGCAATTCAGCCATACATGAACAAATTGGGCAATTGCTCTCATGAAATATCTGCACGCTAAATATATCATAAAAATCAACCCACAAACATTTCACTATTACTAATTTACCATGCTAATTACTAACGTTTTACCTATTTAGCTCCATAAACTCAGCTGGCTATTTAGTCTTTCAAACAAACGGCGATGTGCCTACGTGGGACTATTGTGATAACGCTACTACCGGTAAGACTAGATCTACATCTAGCTAGCCCTTGGAGAATTGTAGAAGATTCGAACAAAAATATATCCACATAATATAACACTATGAATCCTCATGCATTACTTTTCAATTGCAGACAGCTTTAAACATACTCACTAATTGAAATATGTACTAGTAGCGGTGTTATGGCAACTTGGGATCTTGCCTCCGTCGTAGATTTGTTGCCTCTGCGCTGTATAGTGTGTATACCCTGTGTGTATACGTGCTATGTCTATGTAGCGAGTGCTCACCGTATGTAACACAATAGGGAGATGATATGCTAATGATATGTTAATTAGTATTACCCTCGAACATGATGATTGAAATAATTAAAGTCTCTCCTAGCCTAGGAGAGACTTCGTGAAATGGTTTTCACTTCTCCGTGAAAGTCTCTCCTATCACTAGCTTAGGAGCGGCTTGGCCATTCTAAGATTTATGTGATAGCTTTTATGTGATAGCTTCATGAAACGGACCCCAGAATACAAAATTAATACCCACATCGGGACAACCTTAGCCCCGAAAAAAAATATATGTACAAGTGTATATCGAAGGTGACGAAATTACATACAAGATACCTGAATGCTCCAAATGAACTACTTGCGTCGATTAGCACATTGTTCATGCCGAGTTCTGAAATTCGTCTATTAAACAGAACAAAAGAAGAGGAAAAAGACCACCTGCATCTCAGTGCCCATCACGACTACAATTTATACTGCATAGCGCATACATACAGAATTCTACTCTGCGTGCTTCACTCATGGTCCTCCTTGTCAACGCAGCGCGTAAAGCTTTGAAACGCACAATGACGTCACCATGTCATTGTCACAAAGGTTGGGGTTCCATTTTGTGCATGAGCAAAAAAAGATAATTTGTACCAAAAGAGCATGCTGTTTTGTATATTCTCTGAGAGAAGCATCTGTGATGTAATGATTTTCCAGTAGCCCTTCTAAATGCTGTTTACCTGCACATCCACATGACAGCAAAAGTGGTACTTGGCGATATCAATAGAAAATCAAAGTTAATACAATTTAATGCAAAATTATGAAATTGATGCTTTCCTAACTGCTAAGATTGAGTATCCATTCTGGTTACCTGGTCTACCCAAGTTTATTCTTTGTTTAAAAATGATTGATGAATTCCATATAAAATGCAACGGGGAAGCTTAATACGTATGCATTATCTCGCTTTCAAAAAAAGTGAAGGGTCTTGTACCAACTGAGAAAACAGAAAGGTCATCTGTACCAGAGTTCACATGAGCTAACCTCGAACTGGCTTATCATGGGTAGGAATCAATGATTCCAGACACTGCCCGATGAGTTAGAATTAGATTTAGGCGACAACTTGCATGAAAGCTTCATGATGTAATTTCTAGACAATTGTTTTGCCATGCCGCGCACCACTGCAATTATGCATCTTAATTCATGCCTTATATTTTTCCAGAGACATGTTAATGGTTTGAAGTTGTAACCGTATAATTCTATCAACTGTCTACCCACTTTACATCTGTCCATTTTTTACCTTGTAATTATTCTCTTCCTTTTCATTTCAGTATTTTTGTATAAAAAATTACTTGTTATCGTGATATAATGTAATCCAATAAAACATGTCGTTTATCAGAAAATACGCAAATACAGTGTATTAACTGTGAATGATTGAATGTTTATCTTCGTTATAAGAGTTGCGGGCATTCTTTTTTTTGTGTGTGTTCTCTTCCAGATGTAAACCATTCTGAGGGAAATTGATCCACACAAAATGGTGGGAAGAGACTCTGATATGTTGAAAAAAAACATCGGATCACAAAAATCGAGCGGACCTACCTTGAATTCTTTGAGAGTGGGAATACGTCCGTAGAATAAACAAAGGGCTTCAAGCTCCTTTGGAAGCTAGAAGCTTACGAATGAAATACACGTGTGGCTCGCGGATCTATGCAGTGGACGGGTACATGGGTGTGTGTCCTATACAGCGACGTATATTATCATCACGTGGTATGGACGCTATGAAGGACAAAGAATAATGGCGGAGACAAAATCTACGGACAGATGGAAATACGTGGTGCTGGTGGCCAAATTTTCCATGCATTGCGTCACTCATGGTCTATTCAAGGCCTTTGGCGTGCTGGTTCCTCACCTGGTTCATAAACTGGACACAGACTATGGCACTTTGGGATTCACATTCTCCATGGAGTTAACCGTCTTGTTCATGGGCTGTAAGTACATTAGTTCTGCAAAAATTGGGCGAGAATGTAATATATTATGGTACAACTTCCCTCAGTATTGTGCTCGTAGTAGGGATAATCAGAATATAGTTTTCACCAACATAATATTCATATCATAAATAAACTGTATGTATATATTTTATCTTTCATTATTACACCCAGATAAATAATATGTAATGTATATACGTGAGGCCTACACACGATACACTGCAGCTCAGGTAAGTCATTGAGTTTACTATAAATTGGTCGGTCGCCGCTCTAAGGCTACGGTAACAACTCAGCGCGGTGACCGACCGATTTGTAGCCTGCTCGGTCGCCGTTGAAATTTTGGCACCGCCCAGCAGTATTTGAAGATATCGAGTAGGCTGTAAAACCCCAGGGATGCCCGAGCGATGCCCTGTCGATTTTCCGTCGGACACCGGTCGATTTTAAGTTAAAAATTCGCAAAATATGGGGATGTCTCCGCTGAACAATGCCCCATTGGCAACTGGACGATCTCCCACCGGCCGTCGGCCGATTTTTGCGACATCGCCCAGCGACCGACGGGTGATAGATAGGCAATCTACCGGTGTCCCGTAGAAGACCGGCCGCCACCCACCGGTCTCGGCCGGAAATTTCTACCTGGGGTTATTAATATGTATCAATTAAGATAAAGCTCGAGGCAAAAGGTTTAAGAGTTAAATTACCAACTACCAAACCTCAGCTTTCAGGAGTGAAACTACAGATAAGTAAGAAATTAGGAAATTAAACAAAAGGGAGGAAATCTAAGATGGAACAAAGATTAGAATAGATAAGAGTATTCAAAATATCTTTGTTTGCTTCTACATTATACAATAATTCTCTATTCTTATTCAATTTCATATTTTTCATCTCGCAATCTCTTGCCATTCATTACTTTTTCATTCAATACGCCTTTAATTAATGATAAGATAACCAAACCATATATATTCTTGGTCTACATATCGACACTAACTTTCAGCTTTCATCTCTTTTGCCCCAGAGTGGTTGTCCCTGTCTACCATGTCCCTAATGTTGGTTGCCGAGATGTTGAGATGCTGAGATTTTTTTTTACCTCTTTCCCACTCCCTGCTTCTTCCACAATGCCCTGGCTTCTCCTCCTCATGTAGTCCCTGATTTCCTTCAGTGCTTCTGTCATCTTTATCTTTGTGATTTTTAGTCCTTAAATCGCTCGGCGGCGACCGCTCGATCTATTCCGTTGGTTTTCTTCTGTGCTTTTGTCATTTCTGTCTCTATCATTTTTGTTCCCTAAATTGCTCGGCGGCGACCGCTCGATTAAACTAGTGCCTGGGCGGTTGCCGCTCGGACACCGAGTGTATTTTGGGCAGCGGGTGAAAACTGGTAGGGCGCTGCTGAAATTTTACATCCGCGTTAAAACTTCAGCGGTGAGCGACCGATGACCTACATGCCCTATAAATCAGTAGTTCCTGGTTGGTCACCGGTCGTTGTCCGACTGAAATTGGCTAAAAACTTCCTGACCGGTCGCCGAGCAGGCTTATTTTGGGGGTTGTGACCGTAACCTGAGTTGTGATTGTATAGCCGTAAGTTTTAATGTTAACTCAAAGTGACAGGCATGTCCTGGAATCGTTGTGTTGGCCATTACACTATATTGTTACTGTCTGTGTACATCATGAGACTCGCAAGAGTTGACTCGGACTCGCTTGCACGGACTGTAATAGGCCCCTACGACTTACAGCATACAGGGATTAGATGGGGGATTATAGCTTTACACGTCGGCTGTGTATGGTAATACGATGAATTAAAACAGGGAGGTGAGACTCGCATAAGCGTTTTTAGTAATTTTTCCCTGTTTCTTTTTTTACGGGGGTGGAAATGTGTGTTGTGGGGGGGGGGGTGGGACAACAAGAGGAATCGGCGACAGCCCCAATGGTGATGAGAATCCCTCTCAAGGGAAAGATGCCCCAATACTCATTAGTACGGAAGCTTAAAAGTGCCAACCAGATGACGAGATAAGAAGACGAGAAGACAGGCTAAATACCGAGAAGCCGAGTTATTGGAACTCGGAAAGTCGATTTGTTTAGGTCAAGAAGACAAGAAGCCGAGTTGTTGAGTCAATTTGTATTGGACGAGAAGACGAGATGATGAGCAGCCGAAACTCGGCAAGTCGACTTGCTTTGGACAAAAATACAAGATGACGAGTTCTTGGAGCTCGGAAAGTCGACTTGTTTGTGACAAGAAGACATGATAACGCGTTGTTGAAACTCGGAATATCGACTTGCTTGGGACAAGAAGTCAAGATGACAAGTTGTTGAAACTCGGGAAGTGGACTTGTTTGGGACAAAAAGACATGATAACGAGTTGTTGAATCTCGGCAAGTCGACTTGTTTGGGACGATAAGACATGATAACGAGTTGTTGAAACTCGGGAAGTCGACTTGTTGGGGACGATAAGACATGATAACGAGTTGTTGAAACTCGGGAAGTCGACTTGTTTGGGACAAGAAGTCAAGATGACAAGTTGATGAAACTCGGCAAGTCGACTTGTTTTGGACAAAAAGACATGATAATGAGTTGTTGAAACTCGGTAAGTCGACTTGTTTGGGACAAGAAGACATGATAACGAGTTGTTGGAACTCGACAAGTCGACTTGTATGGGACAAGAAGACAAAATGATGAGTTGTTGGAACTTAACAAGTCGACTTGCCACGTTCCAACAACTCATCTTGACTTCTTGTTCCAACCAAGTCCACTTGCCGAGTTTAAAGAAATCGACATCTTTGTCTTCTTGTCCCAAACAAGTCAACTTTCCAGCCAAACAAGTCGACTCTCTGATCGAGTTCTAACAACTCTTCATCTAGTTCTGAACAAGTCGACTTGCCGAGTTTCAACAACAAATTGTCATCTTAACTTCTCGTCCCAAACAAGTGACTATCTCAGTTTCAACAACTTATTATCATGTCTTCTTATCCCAAAACAAGTCTACTTGCCAAGTTCCAGCAACTCAACATCTTGTTTTCTTGTCCAAAATAAGTTGACTTGCCGAGTTTCAACAACTCGGCATCTTGTTTTCTTGGTCTAAACAAAGCGACTTGCCGAGTTTTAACAACTTGTCATCTTGACTTCTTGTCCCAAACAAGTCGACTTTCCGAGTTTCAAAAACTCATCATCATGTCTTCTTGTCCCAAACAAGTCAACTTTCCAAGTTCCAAAAACTCAACATCTTGTCTTCTTGTCCAAAATAAGTTGACTTGCCGAGTTTCAACAACTCGGCATCTTGTTTTCTTGTTCTAAACAAATCGATTTGCCGAGTTTCAAGAACTCATTATCATGTCTTCTTGACCCAAATAAGTCGACTTGCAGAGTTCCAGAAACTCGGCTTCTCGGTATTTAACTTGTCTTCTCGTCTTCTTATCTCGTCATCTGGTTGGCACTTTTAAGCTTCCGTACATTAGTGCTTACGCCCCCACCATGACCTACGCTCTGGAGCAGAAAATAACTGTTTTATCAGAACCTCACAAATTGCAGTTCCTAAAGACGACAAACTGTTGATACTCGGGAACTTCAATGCCCGTGTAGACAGATATGCCCAGTCTTGGACACAGATGTCATTGGGCCACATGACATCGGCCATGAGAACACCAACGGCCAACTGCAACTCACTTTCTGCGCTGAACAGGGACTCCCCATTACCAACAGCCTGTACCAACTGCCTGACACCCACAAGGCAATACCTAGACGCGCCCAAGATCCAAGCATTGGCACCTGATTGACTATGTAATCACTAGGCGTCGTGGTATCCAATATGTTCGTATCAAGAGGGCAATGAGGGGAAGTGAATGTTGGACAGACCTCCTACTGTTGAGGTGCAGACTCTCCTTTTCCATCGTCAGCAGAGAAAGACGTCAGAGAGCTGTGCAGCTGAAAGCTGACGTAACAAAAGGCTCCGTTATTGAGAAATCGAGCGATTTTTGGCATGCATACGTAACGATGGAAATTACTGATCTTATTAAGGGAGCAAAATCAGTAATAATGTTGTGGAAATAAGCTGCTTGAAGGAGGTCTGGGTTCTCAGAGTGCTTCTCTAGTTGGTTAATGGGCTACCCTGACAAAAGATTAACAATGAATAAAATAAGGAATACGTAAATAAAAGTAATGACCCAATAACATACCCTCATGACTGCATGACACGATGTTTACATGATCAGAGCTGAATTTGAACATTTTTCCTTAATTTGTCGTGTGTACATCTTTGCTAATTTCCGGACAGTGTGACGCCTGCTTTAATAACGGAAATAAACATGAGATTTGAATGCATGCTAGAAGTGTTCTACATTTGTTTCCCTTCACAATCCAGGTCCCCTCGTGAGCTATCTCTCCACTCTGGTAGACCCCCGAACTCTTTGCATAGTGGGGGCCCTGGGTGCGAGTGGATCAATTGCCGTATCAGGTTATGTAACGTCGACATTTTGGTTTGCTGTTATGATGTTTCTTACAGGTAAGACACGGAAGTTCGCCATGTTGATCTCCAATTTGCGTAAATATGTGATGGTTTATCTTCCTAATGACGACTAATTAGCTTTTGGGCATCGTTATATCAAATTTGGTCATTGAGAGTGCATCATGTATTTTAACCATTTCTGTAGATGTACACGCTAATAATGGTAGTGACGTGTGAGGAATTGACTTCTCCTTCTGCATAATCTATTATTCATATCGTACAGCGCATGTTTCTCTAAGTGATTGCGTGACCTAGAAACGTGTTCGTATTTGTTTTTGTTCACGTCACACATTAGAAATGAGTTTCTTTCTGTACCGGCCGCACAGAAACGCTGATAGTGGGAGGTTTGTTAGCGCTTACAAGTCACTAAAAGAACGGGTAAAATGACCGCAAAGGAAGAGCTGTTAGTGTGTTGTTAGACACGTGCGCTGTTAGGGTACTGTCAGTGGCTTTGAGCCATAAAGTTAGGCAAAATCTATGCGATTTTTGTGTAATGATCTATTTATAGATTGATATATCATCGGTTGAGAATGATAAGGGCGTTAAGTGACCACAAAACCCATAGTGTTCAAGAAGACTTAAAGCCCTTCTCATTCTCAACAGACGAATTATCTTCTTGATGCAGCAGCAGCAGCACAACGCAATACATTAGTTGTCTTCGTGAGTGACGTGAATATTTTTAAACAGTTCTATATTATCCGTTCATTGTCGCCTTCTTTAGAGCATGGCTGGCGCCACGTTTTCAAAAGTGGGTGGGGGAGGGGCCCAATTCTGGGTTTTCATGAGCTAACAAAAACAAAACAAAAAGGACTTCAGCGCAACATCGGTGCCACTTCCGAGTTTCTTCAGCTGACAAGCAATAATGATAATAATTAACATAATAATGATAATAACAACAATAATAATAAATACGTCTTCAGCACATCCTTCTCATTCCAATTCCTGGGTTTCTTCGGCTGACAAGCAAAGAAAAAACAAAACAAAACAAAACAAAACAAAACAAAACAAAAAAGAAAAGAAAAGGGGGAAAAAGGTCTTCAGGGCAAAATCAAAGGCCTTATCGCGCTCAAAGGTTTCATTCTTCTTTTTTTTTCCTAGTGCCACCTCCGGGGTGGCCGGGGCCCTAAGTCGTGACACCCAATGTCGGCCCTGCTCCTATGTAGTCCTAGTGTGACAGGGCCTTAACATGGTTGCGGGTAAAACAATTTGCGTGCGCACCTAAGGGCGACTACGAGTGAGATACTTGCTAGGTACTGTCATACGCGGGTCATCAGCTGGGACCTCCGGGTAGTAAAAATTGTTCTTCACAAGTCGCACGCAAGTCTTGCCACGATACGACCTTTCCGGGCATGCTACGCGGGCTTGTTGTGTGTGGGGATTTTCCAGCATACCAGACAATTTCTGAGGACGGACAAGGATTTGGTAGAGTCAGAGCATGTGTCTTATTTATTTGTTTTGCTTAAATTCTACTTGCGGGAATACTGTGTGACCTGTGTACCAGTCGCGCGCGTGGATGCTGACAACTCAGTGAAGGAATTCCTCTGAAGGAATGGCAGAAGTCCCACAGAATGTCATTATCTTGGCTGCATACGGGGACTGCGAGGTACCTGCATGGGAGTTGCCTGCGAGGTGCTGTCGCTAAGAGCCTCCTACTGGCGTTCTGCGTGGACCTCTGCGGGTATCCCCGCGACTCACCCGGAAAAGCTTTGGTCCTGCTCAAAACTTGGCTGCGCTTAAATGGGACTTGCGTGAGGACCTCCGGGCAACTGCAGGCGAGATACGCGCTAGGTACTGTCAGGTGCGGGTAGCAAATTTGTTTCCCAGCCAATCAGACAGCAAAACTTACCCAGATGCAATATGACAAGGCCTTGAGCATGCTCAAAACTTGTTCCGAGTGAGTCGTGGGCGTTCGCTCGCAGAGGTACACGCAGAACACCAGTAGGAGACCTTTACCGGCAGCACCTCTCAGGCAACTCCAACGCAGATACTTCTCAGTACCTGTAAGTCCCGGGATCGTAATAGAAAACGGATCGGATTCACAGCTCTCTGGCAGGTCACACGGGGCACACGCAAGTAGAAGATAAGTAGCACGCGTCTAGTAAGTAAGAAACAAGTGCGAAACTCGCAAACATTCTTGTCCGCCCGGGGAAATTCTCCTGCGTGCTGGAAAATCCCTCCTCGCAACAAGCCGGAGTGGCTTGCCCGGAAAAATGTGACAGCTTCTGTGCGGCCTCGCGATGTAAGGCTAACAGCGCTGTTAGTGAATTTTGACTAACAGCACGCTTCTGTGCGGCCAAATCGTCGCTATCAGTGCTGTTAGTGCGCTGTTTGCGCTAACAACGTTTCTGTGCGACCGCCCCTGGATATTTGATTGGTCATTTTTTTTCTCCACAGGTTTGTTCAGCTCCCCTTTCTGCCAAATATCCTACGTTGTCTTGCACCAACACTTCGGTAACAAATTTGCATATGCAAATTCCATCTCTCTCATGGGAAGCTTCGTTGGGGGCGCGCTTTTCCCTGTCTTGATGTCATCCCTACTGGAAGGATACGGACTCGAAGGAGCCATACTTTGTTTGGCAGGCTTATATCTACACTGTGTGCCAATAGGAGCGACGTTCCGTCCCCCTGTGGGCTTAGCGGAAACAAAGAACTTGCCTCGTACGGATAGAGGAGAAGTCCTTCCAGGGGAAGATGACCAGGCGAGTTTGTCGAAGTCTTCTGCATACCTGTTGGAGCAAGCAGACAAAGACTCGACAACAAACTCAATAGACCAATGTCGAAAGACCACAAAGCCTCGATCGACACAAGAAAGGATCTTGGAATATGTCTGGTCAGATATGGGGGTGAGAGCGCTGGTGCAGGAGTGGGCGTTCACGCTCCTCTTTTTACCATGTAAAGTAGTCTTGCAGATTGCAATGGTCAGTTGGACTCTTTTCGTCATCTCCTTTGCAATGTCCAAGGGCTTCGACGAATCGTTCGCTTCGTACCTGCCCTTGGTGGGGTCAATTGGCGGACTGGTCTTTCACGGGACTATGACCGTAATCCTGCGTTTCAGACACCACTGGGGAGCGCCCCTGTTCATCACCAACATGATCTCTGTTGGTGGAGGGCTACTCCTTTACCCTGCAAGGTCATCGTCCCCAACGCATCTTCTCATCTGCTCCTTCTTCGCCGGCGGCGGCATGTTTGCCGGTTTCCCGACATCCTGGGCAGTTCTTGAATCCTTCGTCGCCGAGAGAAATTTCAAAGGAATCACCTCAGCCAAATTATTCATGACTGGACTTGGAAATGTGATTTCTGGGTACATCACAGGTATGACAGCTCAGGGAAATTAAAATGGGGAAAATATTAAAGAACACATATATCATGAACGAGTGCAAAGCATAACGTGACATCTTTTGCTGTGAGAATTTCCTTGAAGGAAGAAAAAGGGGGATAAATAATTATACACTCAAGTAAAATGTGAATGTATAAATTTGACAAAAGTGCGTGTGATTCAAAAGTGAATAGTGGAGAGGTTGACTCTAGACGGAATACCTCCTTCTGCATGCTTTCATCGTCGTAATTTTCACTATCGAATGCACTTTGTCCTTTTCAATCTAAAATCACAATCTAGAACTTACCAATCTATTCACTTTCATTGCAGGTAAGCTGTATGATGTCACGGGTTCATTCGATGGAGCCCTTCAACTCGTTGGCGGCATGTGCGTAATGACTGTTCCCCTGACAGTGGCCCTCATGTGCATCCAGAGATACAGGGACCAGGGGCGTGGCTGTTTCCCCTCACGTGACCAGCGTGCTGCCATATAAAGGGGTGCACGTCACAAACCCAACACCCACACGAGTCTTACAACCAACGAACTCGACATGAGGCAAAGCCCATGAGTCCGACATTAGACAAACAAGGCCCCGGGCGCATTGTGCCCAGTGTCGGTCTCGTAGGCCTTTTTTTGCCTAGTTTTGAGCTTGTGGGCTGTATGAGTCGTGAGTTGTCTTACTCGTGGACATTTTCGCTGTCGAGCACGTGGGCCGTATAACTCGTGGGTGTCGGACCCTTTGGATTCATGGAGTGGAAAGACTGGCCCGGTTCGGAAATATTCGAGAATTCCCCTAACGAACTGTGTACAGCTTTATCACTAATCTCTGTGCAAGGAGGTAATAGGCTCGCCCAGCCCCTTGCTCTCTGTGTAGGTACACACACGCAGGCTCAGTACATCTCGAGTGGAGTCGACCGTTACCTATGAGCGCACGCGTCGATGCACGTATTCGCTGTTCTAATCGTGGCTTTCTTACGTAACCCGGTAGGCAGCGAAGGAACTTGATCATCTATGAATCCCCACACTATACCTGGTCTTTAACCATCTTAAAGTGAATTTTGGCATTAAAGTGTTATCTGATCCGGAAACGAAAGAAAACGAGCAAGAGAGGGAGGAAATACATTCGTATGTATATATATATGTATATATATATATATACAGAGAGAGAGAGAGAGAGAGAGAGAGAGAAAGGGAAAGCGAGAGAAAGGGAGAGCGAATACTGTATTTGGTTTGATTCTATTTCTGCAGTTTCCGTGAAAAGTATACATGACTTTAAGATACAATAATGATGTTCAAAAATCTACAATTGATTAAAATGTGAAATATACTAGGAAGTACAACAAACATTTTCCACTTTGGTCCTTAATAGTTCGGACACTATACATCAGATAACACTGTTATTGATGTGAGTTTTAGATGAATAGTGTGCAATTCAGTAGGAGGTAATTTGAAGATTTATCTTATGTTATGTTTCGTTGGAAAAAGAAGAATGAAAATAAATGAATTGAAGATGAGAGCATGAATCAATTTCGTTAAATCCATGATTAATTTTTGGTAAGTTCCAGATTTTGGTCAAATTTGAACCCTCTGTACAAAATTGAACCTTTACACAAGAACCAATGATGTGTACGTGAGTGTGTCCTCACAATGACCCTGAACAATAGGCATGAATACCACGAATACTTGTACCTTTTCTGAGCTCTGCTGATCAGGCTTTTCCACTCTTCCTCCAAGGCACATGAATGCTATATTAATAATTGAAGATCTGAATATAAGAACGACCCAAGTCCAATTTTTGGCCAAATTCAGTTTGACATTGGAAATTGTAGCTTATGCATGGACTCATCTTGTGTATAAATGATAAATCCTAATTACCCCCGGAAGTGCCTGAAATGAATGAGTTAAATCTGATATGAATGTAAGAATGAAGGACTTGGGTCATTCTTACATTCATATTATAGCGCCCTCTCTCGTCCTTCTTTCATCTCTATAGCAGAATATATCATGTATATGATTCAAAGAACGACCCAAGTCCATCACACGAAATGGCCTCTCCACAATTAATGTAGGGCCTAATTGTTAATTGTCATAATGATATATGTTCTAATTTGTATATACAATGTTGCCTTCCCATCACAGGTGAATAGAATATTATTGGATAAATAGAAAAGATATGAAGTTTTTTTAAGTTTACTCGAAATGGTCTTCCATGGACTTGGGTCGTTCTTATGTTCAGATACTCATTTTCATGATGGGTTGCCCTGGGCACTGTTAGTCTGAGTTCATGGTAAAGGGTAAAATACATGCACATGGCAAAAATAAGCACACGTTTTTATATATGTGCTGGCATACACTACATTTCCGGACGAATAATGACTACATTATGTAGCTGCTGAGTATTTAGAGTTATGAAGTCGGTGAATTCGGTGCAATCTGATGTCTGTATAATATATCGTCACTGAACATTATAGAGATTGAGTTGTAGGAATAAACACAATGGACTAAATTGTTGCGTTAGCGTGTGAGCATGGCCGAGTGTATTCAGTCCTCTTTATGTATGTGATTATGAGTGTGACTGATGTGTTGATATTAAGTTTCTGTGTGTGTCTGTATCTGTATGTATCTGTATCTGTATGTATGTATTGTGTGTGAGGTAGTGGGGGTATTCTGAAAGGACCCTTGCAGGCTTTTGTTTTGAAATGATGAATTAATTATATCGTTACAAGCCAGTGAATTGGGGAGGGGGACGGGACGGGACGTAATTTAAAAGGGAATTTATTTGAGCCAAACAAGAGAAAGAATTGGATCAATACCCTTTTATATAGGCCTATAGATGGCGCTGTCAGCGATCTCTTTGGAATTGAGATTTAGTTTAAATGATGCTTTGAAGGAATAGAATCGGGGACATTGCTCTAAATTGTAGGGTAAGATTTTTCTGGTCGGCCGTGCCAGATTAAATTTTGAGCTAAGATAAAAATTTAGAATAACGTGAGAGGTATACTAGGTGGGTGGGAGACGCATAGTACATATATTTACTGTATTTGAATCAAGATCGTGCATGCGATGAACAGAGAGGGGAGTGGATATGACCCATATCTTATCACAAATATGCTTGTTTGTAAAGGCCGTGTCACACCTTTCCGGGCAAGCCTTGCGTGCGACTTGCAAAGAACAATTTTGACTACCCGGAGGTCCCCGTAGATAATCCGCACATGGCAGTACCTAGCATGTATCTCAACCGTAGTCGCCCGGAGGTGCGCACGCATATTTTTTTTTACCCGCAAGCGTGTTTAGGCCATGTCACACCTTTCCGGGCAAGCTACCCGGGTTTGTTACGTGTAGGGATTTTCTAGCATACCGGACATTCCTGAGGGCGGAAAAGGATTTGAGCGAGTCAACGCGTGTATCTTGGCTGCATACGGGACTGCGAAGTACCTGCGTGGGAGTTGCCTGGGAAGTGCTGCCGCTAAGGGCCTCCTACTGGCGTTCTGCGTGGACCTCTCCGGGCATTCCCGCGACTCACCCGGAAATTTTTTTGGTCATCCTCAAAACTTGGTTTGCGTGAGCACCTCCGGGCAACTACAGGCGAGATACGCGCTAGATACTGTCAGGTGCGGACCAACTGCGGAGAGCTCCGGGGAGTAAATCTGTTTTCAAAATGCCCCCCCCCCCCCCCGGAATAGGATTATTTTTTTTTCTTCATATGATCAAGACCTTTGGTGATCGATGATTCCTTACTCTTTGTTAAATGTTTTTTACGAGAGGTACATTCATATCATAATTAAACTGAGGTTTGTGCAAAAAGATTTCATATGCTTTGTCAGCATCCATCTTATTCAGTACTTCATTCCATTCTTCATTAGCGAAATCGAAGTAACAACAGATTTGTATTCTTTAGTTTCTCTTTTGTACATGTAATGTCTAGTTCAATTTGTATTTTGTGCAAATTATATTTGCTTAGAAATGGCAAAAAAAAAATGAAAGTGCCTGAAATATCGCAACACAGGATGTCATTTATGGAACTTTTATTGAGTGCATTTTAGTTTTTCATGTTTTTCATTAAGTTTTTCATGTGATAAATATTTAAGTTGGCTTGTCTATATGAGGTTGGAAAGCGTAAAATGTTAATAAACTAATGAACTCTAAAGCATGATTATACTGTCAGTGTTTAGGAAAAGTAGAATAGATAATTATAAGAAACTATAAAGTTTAACGAACTAGTGTCAGTAACGCACTATCTTATGCTTTCGTTAAAAAAAAAAATATATCATTTTTTTTCAGGTTAGCTCGGAAAGATTCCAATGTTTGAATGTAATGGATATTAACCGTTAGCTAATTCGAAACGGATGATGCTACAGCTGAGAAGTTTCGCCGTCCAAATGAATGAATTTGTTCTTTCTGCAAGTTGGGGGTGACATTGATAGATGAAGGAGACCATCTTACGAACAGTGCGTATTGGAAAGCCGCCCCAACAAACTTGAATAAACACAATTTTTGCTCACTCATCATTGCTCATTAGAAAGCTACAGATACATGTACTTTGAAATCCACGAGTAGAATGTATGTATATTATGTCGGCTTGATGTTTGATCTTTGCTGGCGTGAGTTGATTGTAAGTTCTTACCGGCAGAACGGAACGACTCGACCATATTTTGTTTGTTTGTTTGTTTGTTTGTTTGATACTTTATTTTCTGCGAATCAATATATACATAAATTACATAATCATGAACATGGGAAACATACAAAGTATATTTGAAACAGAGTCGTTTGACTTGCATAAACAGCGATATAAAAGGAAATTAATGATATAATATTACAGTGTGCATGTCTATGCAGCTGGGATTACAATAACAATATCATATTTGAGAAGCGATAATGCAGAGGGTCGCCATTGTAAGCATTGCTTGAAAAGATGGCCGGCTCGAGGAAAAAGTATATAGGGACGTATTAAATTCGTAACAATACAACTATAACTAATGTTTATGCATATATTAAGGCCGTGTCACACCGTTCCGGGCAAGCTACGCGGGCTTGTGGCGAGGAGGTAGTTTCCACCACGTAGAATATTTTCAGCGGGCGAACAAGAATGTTTGCAATTTTCATTCATGCCTTGTCATACCGTACGGGGGAAGTTTTGCAGCTTGACTTGCGGGGAAACAAATTTACTCCCCGGAGCTCTCCGCAGTTGGTCCGCACCTGACAGTATCTAGCGCGTAGTTGCCCGGAGGTGCTCACGCAAGTCCGATTTAACCGCAACCAAGTTTTGAGCATGACCAAAACTTTTGCCGGTTGAGTCGCGGGAATGCCCGTAGAGGTCCACGCAGAACGCCAGTAGGAGGCCCTTAGCGGCAGCACTTCCCAGGCAACTCCCACGCAGGTACTTCGCAGTCCCGTATGCAGCCAAGATAATGAAATTCTGTGGGATTTCAGCTATTCCATTAGAGGAATTCCTTCACTGAGTTGTCAGCCCCCACGCGACTGGTACAAAGGTCACACAGTATACTCGCAAGTATAATTTAAGTAGAACGCGTCCAGTAAGTAAGACACATGCGCTGACTCGCTCAAATCCTTTTTCCGCCTTCAGGAATGTCCGGTATGCTAGAAAATCCCTACACTTAACAAGCCCGAGTAGCTTGCCCGGAAAGGTGTGACATGGCCTAAACACGGTTGCGGGTAAAAAAATATGCGTGCGCACCTCCGGGCGACTACGGTTGAGATACATGCTAGGTACTGTTATGTGCGGATCATCTACGGGGATCTCCGGGAAGTCAAAATTGTTCTTGCAAGTCGCACGCAAGGCTTGCCCGGAAAGATGTGACACGGCCTTTACAAAATAAGGTCTCCAATTAGCAACGAGGAGCAAAATTGCGTTCCAAGTATACTTGGGTGACCCGCACCTCGCTATAACTAATGTTTATGCATATTTGAATCACGTTTCGTCACTGGAATTCTATGAAATCCCATTTACATACTGGAAAAATGCTGAAGATTCCAATGGAACCACAAATTCACTGATCGATATCGAAAATTTGCAGCTTTCGTCCTCAAACGCGAACGATGCGAAAAAGTTGCTCGCTGAGGAAGGGCCCGCAACTCGCCACCCGCGCTCCCATAGACAAAGCACGTAAGATGCGTGCCTGTGACCGTGATGATACTTATAACACGTATTCCTAAGATAACTTTCAAATTTTCGCGAAAAATTGCTCGTTTTTCACCACACTTTGCTTGTTTGTGGTAACCTTGCCAAGTTTCAAGTTTTTTAAGGGATACTGAACACAGTCACCGGCATAATTTTTTTGTTCAGTGCGCTTGTAACAATCTTAAACCGGGTGGCAGTATTCGGGCCCCTGGCGAGGTGTGGGCACCCCACTCATATACGAGTAATGAGGAAAATTTTGTATTCGGAACGCTCACTGCAGCGCGCGTAATTATAACCAATGCATTTTTTTTTTCAAGATGCGTGTAAATCGTGGTCATAATACTGGCAACAATGGGCCCCTGGGACTGGGCCTTGCTATCGGCATGTCAACATTGATAAGGGCGGAAATAGTTAAAGGATGTAGTTTGGAAAAAGTGAAAAGTTTGTGTCTAATGACTGTGCCTTGACTATCTCTTGGAAGGATGACACCATCCAGAAGCTTGGATAATGTGTGACTATGTGTGATGGGGTTTTCTGGGAAAGAGACTATCTGTCTTCCCCCCCCCCCCCCAACGTACGTAAAGGCTATAGGAAACTATGGTAATCGTCTTTTGACAGATGTTATACATGTATCAACTTTCTTTGGAAAATGAATACGGTGTAATCGAAGAGTAAAGTCATATAACAGAATCATTCTTGAGCACTATAAATATACTGAAATGGTTGTGAAACCAACACTCGACATCTTTTGTTCCAAATCTTTCATTCCCTTTCTCATGATGTCATTCATACAAAATACAATAGAGTATTCAACTCACGCAACCAAGGATCTAAACCAATGTCTGCATACATTCTGTTCATGCATTTCAAAATTCATTCATTCATTTCGTTCGCTTCATTTCGAACAAAATATAATCATAATAATATATGAATTCACATAATGGCACAACAATGTACTGAAACAAACTATGAGCTGAGATACAATGTTGTAAACTTCATGACAAATACCGAAAGGTTTCAGAATATGCGTAGTTTTCAAATGAACTTGATATGACATGTCCTTGTCGAGGACTTTGTCTTAGGTTTGACTCGGCCTCTGTTTATAGGTAAATGTCATATACTTTTCAGATAGCATGAAGTGAACGTCGCCAATGTCACAACCTCATTGAGTAGGCCTATAATACTATTACACGTTCATGCCATAGCAACTCACTCGCGGTGCAGGTTTCATTGTTGTTTTGTTGTTGTTGGTGGTGTTGTTGTTGTTGGTGTTGTTGTTGTTGGTGTTGTTGTTTGCAAGGCTAAGTGTATATCACGGTGCAGTGCTCTCTATCAACCCTCAGCGCGCCACTCTAATTACCTGTCCATATATAAGTTGTATTTGAAATTTTGCACATTTTTGCCTCACTTGCACGTAAAGGGGTGAGCGCCTTTCGCGCTTTTCGTATCGTTGTTACCAGCCCTTTGTCGTTTTCCCAAGGTAACAGTCATTATTTTTTAGGATTCGAGTAATACCCACACATATCATTATCACACAACAGTCTTTACTCAAACTGATTAGAGTAAACTGACTGAATAGAAGCATACACTTGACTGAAATCCAAGAATGTTATTGTTAAAGTCAACGATGGCATGAAATACAATGTTTGAGTTTTCCTCCATTTCGACAAAAGAAAAGCTTCATATAAGTGGCCCGTAATGTCTCCAAATAACTTTTCTTTGTTGTTGGTTTGGTGAGATGGTATTCACGAAGTTTTATTCTCCACGTGAAGCAAAGCGTGGAATAGGAAGAATGCGATACGTGTATAACATGACATAAAAACAGAGCTTGGATGGCTTCCTTGTTCGGTTAGTATGTTAATCGGGCCGACATCCAATGCATGTTGTTCTTATGGTGATGATCTCCTTTGCGTATTTCGCTCCAATTTGCAGAATCCATGATCAATGTGCAACTGCGTTCGATATACGCTGATGCTATATGTTATGAATGAAAACATTAGGCAGGATATGAAGTTGTTCAGTGGATTGCTATTGGCGCTCTGTTTTTATGTCATATTATATTGCATTCTTCCTAATCCACGCTTTGCTTCACGTGGAGAATAGAACTTCGTGAATACCATCTCAAATGCTACGGCATCGACAGAGAAGTCATTAAAGACAATGAACAATTTCAGGGATGCAACACAATAGTCAACAACACTTGCTTTTTTACGAGTAAAGTGTCAAGTTTACTGTACCTGTCTGATCCAGCTCGTCCATTAACAATGATCAGATAAAAACTTCTACCGGTGAAATTTCGAGGAGTTTCTGGCTATGACTATTGATTTCCTTTTCTCGACTTTTCCTGTCTAAACTGAGATCAAAATTGGAAGAGAGTAAATCCAAGCACTCGAAGTTATTTATGTATTGCCAATTAGAACAGTCAACGGAGTTATCGTCTTCCAATAATTTGTTTCAAGACCTGTTCTAGTATTAAAGTCACCTACAAGACCAGGTAGCTGTGCAAATTTCTTAGCTTTATAAGATCAGAAACTATATCATTAATATAAGGATTCATCATAAACTTTTGACTGCTTCAGAAGAATGTATATACAACTCCCAAAGTAAATGAAATTCCAATAGCCTTCTCATTGAATTTAAGCCATAATACTGATTCTGATTTACATTTAAAATAGCCATAAAGTTGAATATGCATTCCTTTATTAGTAGACCCAATGGGTTCCCCCATAGGGTGATTTAACATCGTTGAAATGATGAAATGGATCGTTTGGGTTAGGTTGAGACCTAACTTCAGGTTTCTATAACATCTTTTTGGTTCGATTATGAAGAACCTCTTATGAAATGTGAAAGAGTATGTAATTCCAAGAGGGATTCAACGTTTATTTGATGTAAATTGGTTTTGAAATGGCTGAGATGAAACGGTAGAAACCATAATAAAAGGTGGGACCCATCTTCTATTGTAATAGAAGGTGGGTCCCATCTTTATCCTATAGGATCGCTTTGCTTTCTTTGTTGTAGGATGTGTCAGCCATTCCAAAACCGTTTTTCATCATATAAACTTTGAATTCCTTTTACAATAGTATGTTGTGTATGCATATGGTATGTTCTGGCCTCTTGGTATCTCGCAAAAAATTAAAAACCCAATCCTCATCTCCACCAATGCTATGCTATCCCTATATCAACAACATTTCATTTGATAACTAGCACATAATTACACTTGTAAGGACAATAAGCTGTAATACATACTCTTAGGACGTTTGTCTAGAGACTGCTCTGTGGGTAATTATCCAAAGGAAATTATGGGGGGGGGGGGGGGGGGGAAGGGTAATGTTATGGGGGTGTAGTTATCCTGGCGTATTATCCAGTGGGTAGTTATCCGGGGGTATTCTCCGGGTGATATATCTGGGGGATATTATGGGGGGGGGGGGGGGGGGCTAGTTATCCACGCGTAGTTACGGGGGAAGGGTAGTCTGGCTTCCAGACCCTCTGCCCATACTATTTCGCTATTCACGATATTGACGCCCTCAACGTCGAAAACTAGTATAGTTTAAGTTGATTTTGTGTCGGCAAAGGCGGCGACTTCGTCGCCGCGGAGTCCAGTTGGCAAAGGGTCTGGAAACCAGACTAGGGGAAGGGGGTAGTTATCGGGGAGGGGGATAGTTGTCCTATTATAGGGGAATTGGGGGTTGATTGCCCTACGAGGGTAGTTGTCCGAGGGCAGTCGCCCTTGGGGGGATAGACCTGAGGGTAATTATCGGGGGGGGGGGGGGGGTCATCCGGAGTGTAGTTGCTCAGGGGGTAACTGCCCTTGATTCGCTTTTCAGATCTACAGCAATCTCCTTTGCCAAGGTGATTACAGTGTTGGTGATGTCCTCATTAGGTGCGCTTTCTGGCCAAACGCAAATTTTGAAGCTGTCACTTTTATAGTACTGATCAGGTCTGTCTACTTCAAAGCGATTAGTTTGGACATGAAGAGTTGTAGAGCTCAAGTGATGCACTTGTAACGACGGAGGCTGAAGCTTTTCCATAGCAACGGACATGGCAGAAGTTATGGCTAAGGTCACAGCTTGGATTATGATTGGCTGGAAAGCCACAGGTACCCAGGCAACCATAATATCTGCCATCAGTAGTCCACCACCGTCTTCCTCTCCCTCCACTGAGCTCTTCGCAGTGGCACGTGATAATCCGGTGGCAGCAGCAGTCGCAAACGAAACCGCCTCCTCGAGTGGTCTACCTTTGGTCACTTTCTCCTCTGCTTCGATGGCTACCTCGACGCCCAGTTGTACAAACCTATACTGCCCACTTGCCATGGCGTCACAATAAATGCAATAGATGAGCACACCAAAGTATTCTCGGTGAGGGTGCTTGAAAAGAAGAGGAGAATGATGCTGCGCAAGTTGCTAAGAAACAGGGGTCTTATCCAACTAATTTATGATGATACGTAGAGTTGCAATTACTTGCTGGTATACGTATAAATCCGCGCTGAGCATTGCAGACAATGGAAAAATGCGCTAGAGATTGTTTTGGTTACCAATTAAAGACATAATCTACCATTGGCAGATGAAAGAAAACCCAACATTAGTTCTTTCTTTTTTTAACTGTGAGTTAGGGATAGAAACAACCATTGTAAAAATTTGGATCCATAAATTATAATCGATGTGAATGTTAACAATAATAAAAGTGTTTCCTGACTAAATCGTCTGCAGTTATGATTTACTGAGAAAAACACTGATATCTCCTTACATTTTAGGCTTTATTGCAAACATTTTATGTGGGAGAATGTTTTGTGATACAACAGACCTACACATATGCATCAATCTTGCACGTGTTTTTAAATCACTGCTCCCAAGAGTAAACAGGACCTTTAAGTTACTGATGAAGATGAAGATGAAGTTCGAAGAGTAACTTACATGAGGAAACACCATGCAAGAACGCTGAAAAATTTGGAATAGATCTAAAATGGTGTTGCGGAGGCACAATGTAGTATCTCAAATAGGTCTAACATTGGCCAAGTAAAGCGTTCCACCAATGTGACAAATATAAAATGAAAATAAGAACTGGTAGTTCTAGAGAGAGACACCTAGGAGCAACTGACACATTCGTGTTTTTTCGCCAAAAGAACCCAGTAAAAAATCGCAATATAAACAAGATGTCGATTTGCGCGCAGGTGCAATCAGGAGACTTCCTGTAACCATGGCTACGATGTGGTTGCTACACATCAAACCACCAACCCAGCTAGGTGCAAGAGGAGAGCGGACGTGTACTTTCTGCCATAACAGACAACCAGTGGAAAGCCAGTGAAATACCTACAACCAGGAGCTCCTTGCTCTAACCGTGTTACGCAGGATACAACGTAGAATAGGTACGTTTCATGTGTGTTTCTTCAGAAGAGGGTACGCTGCATGGCGTACAGATTATAGAGGGTTCTTCGCGTATGGCGTAGTAAACATCATGTCAGTCGTACTAGGTGTTACAAAAACATTTCCCACTTTTGATGCTTAATAGCTCGAAAAATTATACATCACATAAAACTGACATTGATATGGGTAACGGCTGAATAGTGTGTAATTTAGTTGGAGGTGGTTTGAATATGAAAATCTATTTCAGTTTCCTGAAATCCATAATTAATTTCAAAGTAAGGTTCCAGATTTTAGTCAAATTTTATCCCTCTGTACAAAACCCGAACTTTACCATGTTTACACAGGAACTAATGATGTGTACGTGAGTGTGTACTTACAATGACCCTGAACAATGGATACGGATACCACCTGTTCAGAGCTCTGCTCCAAGGCACTTGAATGCTTTATTAATCATTCATAATAGATTGCCCTGGGGGCACTGCTAGTCTGAATTCATGGCAAAGGGTGAATTACGTGCACATGAAAAAAAGTAAGCAAATGTTTCCATGTGCTTGCATACACCACATTTCAGAATGAATAAAGACTTAACTGTGATAGTGGAATTCCTCATGAATAAATAATGAACATTTAAATCCTGGCCATTGTTCAGGAATATTGTTTGGGTGTCAACTGCACACTCCCATACACACTAATTGACTTCTGTGCAAAGTTAAATTTTTGTACAGAGGGTTGAAAACAGAGCAAAATCTGAAACACTAATGAAAAATTAATGTTTAATTGAAAGAAACTGAATTATGCTGTCATTATAAAATGGCCTCCAACAAAATTGTACACTATTCAGCTGTTGCTCATATCAGTATCCGTGTTATCTGATATTATTTTTGATCTTTTGAAGATCAAAAGTGGGTAATGTTTTTATAACACCTAGTATGAAACATTTATTATGGTAAAAATGAAGTGCAGGTGAAAACAGTCTTGTGTAGTATAGGCCTACATCTCTAGAGTGAGTACAACAGCGGGTGTGTGAAAAGGTGTTGAACGGTGCATAGGATGTATAGTGGTTTTCATGAGAGTTCATACTTGCCCAGGTACAGAGGTACTGAGTATGATATATAGTGGAATTACAGTATAGGCAGGGAAGTGGAAAGAGATTTCTCTCGCACCTTCATGGCAATAGAAATTAGTTAAATCGCCCATTCAGATATACTAAATAATATGTCATATAATTACAAATAGACTTTAAGTCAGCCCCAGATATTACTATTCACGGAAAAGATTTTTGCAATGTCAAAGCGAGAATACAATTCTCCTCTCTATTTCGAAAAATCTACCGAAACTCGCCGAAATTCGCCGAACACGCGTGATATGTACGCCTGGGTCACCACTTTGTACACCCGCATGCACTCTGGTTCTCGCTCAAACTCGACTTCTGTCTTGCCATTCATCCGGCCTTTATTTTTAGATGACGCTGGTTGAAAAAAAAATCGCTTTCAATTCATGAAATAAAGACGATTTTTTTTTTTAATGTATCACTAGACCCGGTATCACACAATATAACCCAAATAATGAAGAGTGTTCTGTAGTTTATGATTTTCATTTTGATATTTATGAAACAAATGTAAATGTTGATAGTAATAATAATGAATAATATTAAAATTCCAAATCTTACGCGATGAATCAGTTCAAACCGTTAACCGGAATTAATGATTGTTTTTCATTAATGCATCTGGACATAAGGAGTTTGAGTTAATTGAGAAAACTTGTTGTTTCTTTGACAATACTCATGATTTATCTTTTTCTATGATAGGTCCTAGTAAAACGGGGATTACTCAGGGTTCTGCTTCCATATATATTCTCTTCCAGTTAATGATTTTTATAGAAAATAGCAAACGCGATAGAATGGACGGAGGTTTTGGTTTATACGTAAAACAAAACCTTGATTACCGTACGTTATTCACAGTGGTTTAAGTTGTATAAATGATGTCGTTGAATCTCTTTGTATTAAAATCGTCGGTTGAGAATGATAAGGGCGTTAAGTGACCACAAAACCCATAGTGTTCGAGAAGACTTAAAGCCCTTCTCATTCTCAACAGACGAAATTAAGGTCCCTTATATGCCTTATGCTAAGAATATGTATTTATTGTGTATATGCCTCCAAATTCAAATACCAAAGATTTTCTTGATTTAATATTTGCAATTTCTATTATATAAGCCATTATTGATAATAAAGATTGTTATATTATGGGAGATTTTGTTATAGATCTTTCTAAGTTTTAAACTATGAACACTGCTCAATCCTTTCTTGATATTATGATGTCCGCATCTTTCTCATCCTTTATACAAACCAACTGTAGTAACCAATCACTCAGCAACTCATATTGATAATATGTTTTGTACTACTTGAGGTCAATGAAATGAAGGCTAAAAACAAGCGATCGATATGAATGGTAAACAAAGTAGAGGTTGAAAATTTCAGGTATCAAAATACATGTATTGAACGTAACGTGCAGGCCAACGTACTTGCCTACCGGTGCGAGTCGTCCGTGTCGGCTGCTGCGGTTGTGTTGGCTGTGTTGGCGTAGGCTGCTGCTGCTGCTGCTGCCGTGGTGTGGTGAGCTCGGTGTAGTCGCCGGAGTTCTGGAGGGGACAGGTGTGGGTTGCTGGACCGGTGCGGCTTCTAAGAGGCGGCCTTTAGGCGGTCGATTGTGACGGTCTCCCTCTTACCGTTGATCTCCAGTGTAAAGTGCTTGGGAGATCGACGCAGCACTTTGTATGGTCCAGTGTATGGTGTCTGTAAAGGGCGATGTACACCGTCCCGTCTGACAAAAACATGCGTGGAGTTGTGGAGATGTGTAGGGATGAGAGATGTGGTGTTCTGTTTGCGTGAGTGGGCTGGATGTAAGGTAGACATGTACTCACGTAAACGATGTACATAGTTGGCAGGGTCATCTAGTGTGGTAGTAGTGGCTGGAATGACCATCTGACCAGGTAGGACTAGAGTCGTGCCGTATAACATCTCAGCTGGTGTACATCCAATATCCTCCTTTATGGTAGACCGAATACCAAGCAGAATGATGGGGAGAAGTTCATACCACTTGTCGCTGTGGTCGTGGGCTTTCAGCGAGGATTTGAGCTGTAGATGAAAACGCTCGACAAGGCCGTAAGCAGCTGGGTGGTATGCTGTGGTGTGAATGTGAGTCGTGCCCAGTGTGTTAGTGAGCCCGTTGAAGAGTGATGACTCAAACTGTCGACCTCGGTCTGTAGTTACAGTAGATGGAACACCGTGCCTGGCTACCCAGTGATGTATGAAGGCTTTGGCGACGGTCTCTGCTGTGATGTCACGGATTGGTATAGCATCTGCCCATCTACTGTACCGGTCTACACATGTCAGGAGGTATTGATATCCACACGATGGAGGGAGGGGTCCAACGATGTCGATGTGGACATGCTGAAATTGAGCATCTGGAGTGGTGTAAGTGCCCAGTGGAGCCTTGACGTGGCGATGTACTTTGGCTTTTTGACAAGCCACACATGACCTGGCCCACTGGCGTACATCTCGTTGCATGTTAGGCCATACGAAGCGTGATGAGATGAGCTTCTGTGTAGCACGAATTCCTGGGTGGGAGATGTCGTGCGGTGTGTGAAAAACTGTCCTTCTGTGTGACATGGGAACATAAGGACGTTGGATTCCAGTGGAGACGTCGCACCAAATCTCACCAGTACCATCAGGCAGGGGGAAACGCCTGAATGAAAGGGATGGTAACTGCTGAGTTGTCGCCCACTCGTCGTCGTCTTCCTGATCGTCGGCGAGCTGCCGTAGATTGACGACGGAGGATGTATGAAGTGCGTCGACGTGTATCCGTGAAAGTGCGTCGGCTACAGTGTTGCTGTGACCACTAACATGGCGTATGTCAGTAGTGAACTGTGAGATGTAGTCCAAGTGACGTACTTCACGGGGGGAATGACGGTCTGGCTTGGCCTGGAATGCGTAGGTAAGGGGCTTGTGGTCTGTGAAAAGGATGAAAGGACGTCCTTCTAGCAGATAACGGAAATGCCGCACCGCTAAGTAGGCTGCTAGAAGCTCACGACCAAAAGCGCTGTAACGTGTCTCAGCAGGCTTAAGTTTCTGAGAAAAGAAGGCGATGGGGTACCACTCACCGTGCGAAAACTGCTGCAAAACGCCGCCTACAGCCGTGTCTGAAGCGTCTACCATAAGACTGGTAGGTAGACCTGATGAAGGATGTGTTAACATGGTAGCGCTGGCAAGAGCTGCTTTCACACGAGTGAATGAAGTCTCACACTCCGGTGTCCATGGGATGGGCTTGTTGCTGCGTTTGGGGAGATCGCGCAATGCGTTTGTGAGAGGTGTGAGCATTGCGGCAGCACTGGGGATGAATCGTCGGTAGAAATTGACGAGCCCAAGGAAGCGTTGAAGCTGCTTGATGGACGAAGGACGAGGAAAATCGTGGATGACTTTCACCTTCTCGGGTAGTGGACTAATGCCGTGCTGGTCGACGTGATGACCGAGGAAATCCAGCTCGTTCGCACCGAATACGCACTTGGCTGGGTTGATGACCACTCCATATTCGGTTAGCCGTGCGAACAGAGCGTGGAGGTGACGTTCATGTTCCTCAGGGGACTCACTGGCGATGAGGAGGTCGTCGATGTAGGCAAAGACGAAGGGCAGGCCTCGGGTAACCTCATCGATGAAACGTTGGAATGACTGGGCCGCATTCCGAAGACCGAACGGCATACGAGTGAACTCAAACATCCCAAATGGTGTTGTGATGGCAGTCTTTGGAATGTCGTCTGGGTGAACTGGGATCTGGTGGTATGCACGAACCAAGTCTATCTTAGTGAAGATGGACTTGCCTTGGAGGTGGGCAGTAAAGTCATGCAAATGGGGGATTGGGTACTGGTCGGGTATCGTCCTGGCGTTGAGGGCGCGATAATCCCCGCACGGTCGCCAGTCTCCCGGGGTCTTCTTAGGCACCATGTGTAGTGGGGATGACCAGTTGCTGCTGGAGGGACGGATGATACCCAGCTCTAACATGTGTTCAAACTCTGCCTTGGCGATGGCGAGGCGGTCTGCTGCCAAGCGACGTGGTCGGGCTGCCACGGGGGGTCCACGGGTAACTATGTGTGAGTTACCGAATGTTTCACGGCCTTCTGATCATAGGTAGGGCGAGTGATGGGATACTGTTGGACGATAGTATCATACCTATGATCGTCTGGCCGCGAGAACATCGGACTCACGAGGGAGGGAGAGTTGTGGGCGCAGACACCGTTGACAGAAAGGTGTGTAGTGGAGTCAATGAGCTTGTGGTGTTTGACATCCACTAACAAACCAAAATGGCGCAAGAAATCTGCTCCAATGATGGGTGTAGGCACATCAGCTATGATGAAAATCCATCGAAAGGTGCGACGGAGACCAAAATCGAGCGTGAGTGAGCGCTCTCCATAAGTGGTGATAGAAGATTTGTTCACCGCCTGGAGATGAAATGTAGGCGAAGAATTCGTCTTATCAGCTGCTGAAGGAGGAAGGACGCTGACTTCAGCTCCGGTGTCTACTTAAAAGCGTGTGCCGTGTTGTCGATCGCAGATGTAGAATAGGTGACTGGCCATGCCACTGCCAGAAGACGGGCTCGTCGCCGCTAGTTTCTGCTGGCTAGCTGGATGCGGTTGCCGACGCGGACGGTCTTTCCGTTGCGAACGGGGTGGTGTTCGCTGAGACCGCCGCTCGTCCTGCTCCAGACGTGTGGCCATTTCGCACACCTGCTTGGTTAGCAGAAGGACCTGCGCCGTGAGGTTCGCTATGACATCTGCCGGGGGGCTGGTGGTAGTTGCGTTAGCCATTGTGGTAGCGAAGGAAGGAGGATGAGATGCGTGAAGTCGGCCCTAAACAATCACGTCGGGGTCACCAATGTAGGTATTATGATGCGGGCCTACAATTCTATACCTAACAACTCACCGAATGGCCAACAGGGCAACAGAACTGAAGGCGCCACCGGCAGGAATGGTAGACGACCGTATGACAGTAGTGTAGAATGCACCAGGGCACCAGAAGAGGTGTACAGTGTCCTTGTAATGGGTATTGCACTTCCCGAACGAATATAGATTATTTTGGACTAACTCCGAATGCACTTAGGGTGTCCGAAGACGACAGTGTCCCATATAAACATGTACAAAAGATCCAGCGGCAGCGTGGAGTAGCCTCCGGGTGCCGCGGCTAGCACAAGCGAGGGTAGAGTCCACCGCTGGAGCGCTGGGTCGAAGAACTGCGAGGTCCCTGGTAGAGTCTGCACACCACCGGCAGCACGCTAGCAGGACCGATGCAGCGATGTAACGGGACACGAATCGCGTTGAATGCAGCGATGTAGAAAGTCCCCAGGTTGGAGTGTAGAGCCTGAAGAAAGGGCGAGTCGCGACACAAAGAGGAACGAATATCGCGAGGTATAAAATCCGAGGAAGTGTAATATTCCGCATTGAGTAATAATCCGCAAGAAATGACAGTCCACGGCGCGAGGTATCGTCCGCGAGAAAAAGACGTGGGAAGTAATATACGGACGTGCGTTACTCCAACGATTAGGACGTGCTCTCGGGATGAAAGCTAATCGTGAAGTGAGGAAGCGTGGAAAATGAAACAGCGTGGTCGGAGAAAACGTGTCACGGACAGAAGCTTTGAGAGTTGTAATTGGCTGGTGGAAATGCACAGCTCGCAACTAATTGGTAGTCCGTTTCCGTGACAGCAAAACAAGAGGTGTGTTTATGAAAATCCGACTACTGTTGGAATGTGAAATACGCGTACCTCGGCAAGATGGCAAAGGCGGAGAATGTAGTGCGCACCTGTCTTGGATCGGCTCACAAAGAAAGCTCGCGTGGATGTTGATAAATTGCTGTGGTCGCCAGACAGCGTAATTTACAACAGCCAGAATGCCAGACAATATGATACATAGATATAGAAAACCGCTACAAGGTGTTTATTGGCCGTGACCGAGGCAACAGGCATTGACGCACGAACATGTGTACAAAAACAGTATGGAACGCCGTCGGTTACAGTATTATGGAACAGGTAAAATAACACAACTCATACTGGCGCTTGAATTTTCGAAGCACATGTATACTTTTGGGCATGACATTCAGTTTTTCCTACCTAAGATTTCATTAATTTGTCTCCATGTTTTTTTAGATCACCCTGCGTTGACAAAGACATATCATTGTAATACTTACATTTTTAACAACAAATAATATTTGTGAGTTTATTTTTATACTTCTTATAGCGAGATATATATTTAGCATCAGGATATTTGAGACTTGCCTTACATAATCTTTGCTTAAGTTTTATGGATTTGAGTATGCCTTGAGTAATCCAAGGTTTCCTGCATTTGTTTTTCTTTTCACGAATAATCTTTAAGGGAAAACATTCACAATATGTCATATCAAATTTTTCAATAAACTTACTATAACTATCATTTACATCTGGACACTCATTAACAAAACACCAATCAATACACTTTAATCTATTTCTAAACAACGACAAATTTTCTTCATTAATAAATTATTCTTTTCTTCACACATTTTTTCTTTACTGATTTATAATTACATTGTCCACCTTTCAATATGACATATATTGGAAAGTGATCAGAAAGATCATCATATATAATTCCATTAGAAATATTCTTATTGATAGTGTTAGTATAAATGTTTTCAATTAAGGAAGCTCTGGTTGATGAAATACGAGTCGGTTTTGATATCAAAGGAAACACATCGAAAGAAAACAACATATCCCAAAAGTTGTTTGTTTTACTATGGCTTCCATAATTCAATAAATCAATATTAAAATCACCCATCAAATAAAATTCCTTCTTCTCACTTTCCAATTTTTCTACAATATCACTCAATTTAGAAGTGAAATCCACAATATCGGTACTTGGAGGACGATAAATACATGCTACAATAAAGGAGTTATTATTTTGAGAAAGTTCGATAAAAAGCATTTCATAATTGTAATACATGACAAATCGATTCGTATAACATACTGATATTCATCTTTTACATACAAAGCAACTCCACCACCAACTTTATCTGGAGGTCTACATATAGAAACAAGAGAATAATTATCGATATGATACATTATAGTTTGCATTTGAAGAAAACTGTTTGTTCACTGTTTGTTACCATCAGCCCATGATTTCTGTCATTTTTGCATCTCTCTTAATTGAGGTGAATTCATTACTGGTGTTGCATATTTAAAAAGTTCAATGTCAGTTCATGTCACTCTGATGGAATTCGGGGACTGGCATGACCAGCAAAGGCATGAAGAACTGAATCTGTATGTAAATGCATTCAAGTGTTCTTTGTTTGGATAAATCCACAGTATTAATATCTGCATCTACAAGCATAACCCCTATAAGTTCTTTGTAAAATACATACCTACATTGAAATGAAGGAAATGAAAGCAATGTAGTGTATTTGGGTCAGGAGAATTATATAGGCTGGCTCTCTTATTTGTTTTTTTTTTGAGAGGATGAAACTGTAAATGTGACTGGACTCTCCCGCTCTTCACGAATATTCATCATGAAATATTGTACCAATGCAATGTCAGCTTTTGCACCATGTATATTATGCAGGTTGGGAACTATAAGAAGCTTCACAAACTCTTCAGTTTGATTGGATCAGAACGCCTCCGAGAAACCCTAACAGAAGCAGAGAAAAAGATTGACTTAATACGTAAGTAACGTGCCCTTTTATTTTTTATATAGGGTGGTGGGATTCAAGAAAATGTACAAGTGTGTCCTAGATTTGTTTATGGACATGACATTGAATTGACTGGTTTACTGACATCGGCCTACAGTATTCAAATGTTTATATTCTGTTCTAATGAAGTAATAAGCCGCTCTATTAACCTGTAGCTCAAAACGCTGTTATGTCTACTACTCCAGTTGTCATACATTTGTTGTTACTGTTTTGGGCAAACCATTGGTAAGCAGTCATCAATAAATTGAATTGAATTGAATTGAAATGCTTTAAGGTATCTCCATTGAACTTAGTAAATAATGCATGTACGGACTGGCAGTGATTATCTCGGGAAATGTGGGGTCATGGCATCAAAGGTCAATGTTCAAAGGGCAAGGCCATTTTATCAAAATTTCACCATTTCCCTCATGTCTATGCAATGCAAGCCGGACTTTTTCCTCAAAAGTTAGTTTGTACATGTATTACCGAATGAAAATTCACTTTGAAGAGTTTTTGTCAAAAGGTCAAGGGTCAAGTGAAAAGGCTAAATTTCAGTTCTTCCTCCATATCTCGGAAGTGGCTCAAGTTATTATCATGGAGCTTAGTACATGTTAATGCATGTACTATCTGACAGTGATACTCTTTGGGAATTTTAGGCTCATAGGGTCAAAGGTTAAGGGTCAAAGGCCAGGTTAAAATGCTAACATTTTACTATTTAGTACTGAAATTATACGTAGATTATATATACTCATACGTAGATCATTATAATCATACTTTCCATACCTTGGAATTACTCAAATCTTAAACTTTCAAAGGGTCAAAAGTCAAGTAAAAATCCTCAAATCCCCAAATACCTGCTCTATAAGACAGTATAGCCATTCATCCAATTTATCCTAATTCAAGGAAAGTGAACAATCAACACATTTGTGACGAACATACCATTTTAATATTTTACCGATTATATGAAACTATAGTTACACATTGCCAAGACGTACTATAGACCTATTAGGAGAACCATGTTTATGACGGAGACATATACCAGTCACCATAACGACATTTCCGAAAGTTGGGTCCGTTTTAAAATCCAAATATAGTAGAATGTACATTATACATATGTCTATTGGCATTCAAAAGGCATGATGACATGTGCATTGTTTGTATGTTTGTACGTTTCATATTGTGGTGTGTTTTAATTTGTTTACACTGTCGGCCTCGGGACTACGCTTACGTACCAACTTAACAAACGGAGACAAATGCCACTGTTTGCTTGTGATGTGAGTGTGACAGGTGTCTTTGTATAGTGGAAGAAAATGTGCCAGTTCACCTTGGCTTGCTAGCAAGGAAATGGTCTCAAATGAATGTGTGGTTGTACTACCTATGCTGCTCAGAAAAAGACTGTTGAACTCTCTCCCTTGTAAAAATGTTACAAAATAAAGTGTCAAAGGTACTTAAGGAAATATGGAAACAGGAACAGAGGCAGATATTCTCTTTAATGGAACCACTACTAGCTAGAAAAGCCCTTCTCCGTACCTGTCTGCAATTGTGTGACAGCAAGCTTTTGCAGATGTGTTGACTTTTTTTTTATAGTTTTGCCAGCATAAATTTGCTCTATGGCTCTAAGTAAGACTTGCAGGACTACGCGTTGGTTCCCTGAACTAGTTACATCTCGTTGTTCCGAAGGTCCGTTATTCCGAAGGCTCTTTAGTCCGAAGATTCGTTATTCCGAAGGTTCATTATTCCAAATTTCATTTTCGGATTAACGAATCTCCGGAATAACGAACCTTCGGAATAACGCCACGAATGTTCGGATTAACGAACCCTTTTTCACTTTCGGATGAACGAATCTCTAGGTATAGGGAATTTGTGCGTTTCGGATGAACGAACCTTCGGAATAACGAACAGCACCCCCTGAACTGACCAATTATGCGCAGTTACTAGTTTGCGGTCTAGTTAGATAGTAATTGTCCTTGAGATTGACTGATAATTCACACTTCAAAGTTAAGTGTATTTAAGTGGATGGAAGCTGTTTCCTTTGGAACCAGCCTTTCTTTATTATGTCTCTTTAAATAGAGCCAAACCTCAAATGTTGAGTTTTTTTATGGAGAGGTCAAAAACCTGAGGAAATGATGAAGAAAAGAAATACAAAATTAAGTTTTAGCAGAAATGATATGCATGCAATTTTCTTTTCTTGTTTATTTCAAGGCTTAGTTTCATGTGCATATGTTGATACGGTATGTTGGCATGCAATGTAGAACTTACAAAATAATTTCTTACATGTAAGCTACCACGTGTCCAAATTCAATATTCTGCACGTTGTAATTTGTAAATAAATTTCTTACCTTTTCAACTGTATTACGCACATGGAGGCATTTAAGTTTTATTAAGCGGTGCAAAACAAACAATTACACTGGATTAAATGACAGCGCTTTGTTTTTGATGATTAGAAAACAAACTTACCTTTAGATATTTGACAATAAAATATGATAGCCCTACTGCTGTCGACTGTGATAAAAAAAAAAAATCATACGGTTGTAAGTAAATACAGCAAGTCAATGCAGTGTACGTGAAATAGATTTAGGCTATCACTGACACTGTCCCAAGTTCCCTATAGTCATTTATTTCAGGTTTCTGGTCCCTGGGTTGGCTAGGAGAGTTACCTCTGCACATGTGCTGCAGATACCGTGTGTATGACAAAACTATGTGCTATGCCTTGAAAGGTACTCACAAAATTATGTCCATTTAGCGAAGGTTGTATTAGTACTACAGGGCGTATCAAAAAACAATAAACAAAAAAGTTACACTTTAAAAAAAAAACAATTGTCTAAATCACGTTTCAAAATGTCTGGAAGATTTTTTTTTCAAATATATATTTATGGATGGCCAATAGTAAGCAAATAATCAACGTTGGTGAAGGTGATGGGACGAACTATCACTTCCGAGGCGATCTGGATGTAGCTATCTTTCCGAAGCGCAGCTGAGGAAAGATATAGTATACATTCAGATCGCCGAGGAAGTGATGGTTTGTCTCATTGCCTGAAACTAAAAGTTGATTATTTGCTTTATATTCCACATCTAGGGTCCTAGAAATTCCCATTTTATTCCACATCTGAAACCGTTTTAGCTGTCTTTAGGTATCCTTAGGGCTTAGGCTACGTGTGCGCGTAGATGACAAAACAATGAATTTGCTGCGCGCACCGCGCGGCACCGAAGTGAAAGTGCGTTGCACTGTGTACTATCAAGTGACCTAGGTCACAATAATAATAATAATAATAGTGGCTACTTGTATAGCGCACAGGTCCACTTTTCAGTGCTCATGGCGCTTCAAAAATGAAAAGATATCGTATATTTACGTGCATATATACATATGCAAACATTTCAACAAAGAAGAAAATGGTAAACAAAAACAAATATATACCAAATAAAGAATACAACATATACCAATTAAAAACACAATATTGATCCAATATTAATGACATACAGCAATTACAGTCCTCAGTATGAAAGGAACAGATAAGTTTTAAGTTTGGATTTGAATGACTGTGTAGATGACAGTTCCCTTAACTGAAGAGGTAACTGATTCCACAATTTTGGTCCCATAACGGAAAAAGCACGATCACCATACCCATGTTTTACTCTGGGTGTTTGGAGTAAGAATGCATCTGATGATGAACGTAGCCTTCGTGTCGGATTGTATTTTTGAACAGAATTACTTATGTATATTGGGGAAAAAGAATGAACTGAATGATGTACTTGTAACAGAATCTTGAAAATAATCCTTTTTTCTACAGGTAACCAATGTAAGGAACGGAGAACTGGTGACATGGAATCAAACTTATTCGTAAAAGTTAACAATCGGGCAGCAGAATTTTGCAACCGTTGAAGTTTTGTGACATCCTTTTTTGAAAGATTACACAACAATGAATTCGAAAAATCCAACCGAGAAGAAATCAAAGCATGAATAATCATCTCAGCTGCAGATATAGACAAATATTTCCTTATGTAACTTAAATTACGCAACTGATATCGAACATTCCGCTGAATATGAGTTACATGACTTCGAAATGACATTTCCTGATCAAATATGACACCTAAATTACGGGCTGTTTTCGACGGAGTAATGCAAGTGCTACCGATGTTGACATGACATGACTGATAATCAACTTTGCTTAACATATGCTTTGATCCCAATAACAGAAACTCAGATTTATCATCATTTAGTTTAAGGCCATTAGATGTAAGCCAGATTTTCAGGTCTTGCAAACATGCTTCGAATTTTACAATGGCGGATGACAATGAAGACACAGTGGGTTTAAAAGACAAATAAAGTTGTATATCATCCGCATAACAATGATAACTAATACAATGCTTGCGAAATACTTCACTAATTGGTTGCATATACAGAGAAAAAAGCAGCGGGCCTCCAACAGAACCTTGAGGTACACCAAACTTTGTCATAGTTTTACAAGAGGTAGAATCACCAATTCTGACATAATGAGATCGATCACATAAGTAGGATATAAACCAATCAAGAACAGTTCCTTTGATGCCCAAATATCTCAGTCGTTGAATCAGAATAGCATGATCGACTGTGTCAAAAGCTGAGCTCATATCAAGCATGATATGATCCACGAGAATCCATGATAGTCCACAGTGCAACGCACTTTTATTTCGCGCGTACTCATCTTGCGTTAGGACTGTGTGGACTGTGTGGAGATCAGCGAAACAAAAGGGACTATCAACACAGAGTGTAACGAACTTTTCTTCTCTGGTGATGTGATGGGCAAAACTATGCTTCATCACGTGATCAACTCTGGACCAATCCTATTGCAACATTCTTAGTATATGGAATAAAATCTTATCTATCAAGTGCAATCAACAAAACAAATTTTTGTTCACGCTTGGCTGAACACTGACGCTCTTTGTCCAGAGTGTGAAAAATGACTTGCGCCAAATTGAAAGAAAATTCAGCCAGCAGTCCAAATAAGTGCTCTCATTGAAACAAATTGCTCTTTTGCTCACAGTTTTGAATATGTTATGATAGTTTAGGAATATTCTGGCGATTTTCTGTCACGTTTTAAATGATTCCATTGTGCTATGGAAGTTTGATGAACAACATATAGGTCTTTTAAGCACATCAGTTATCACAAATCATGCACAGACAGTCACTCAGTCAAGAAGAGAAGTACAAAATTAATGCATCCTGAGATAATTCAATCAATACAATCAATCCAATCAATCAATCAATCAATCCAATCAATCAATCAAGCAAGCAATCAATAATTCAATCAATCAATCAATCAATCAGTCACATTGTATGCATGTTTATATAAAAAGTGGCAGATAGACAATGGGAATATTACCTCCCCCCCCCCCCCGCGGCTTAAAGGCTGATCAATGTTTGATAAACTGATTTATTTGTTAATCTATCAGTTCAATCAGCCGATTGATTATTTCAATGACTGAAAAGTGATTGATTATTGGGTTGATTCAGTGATTGATTGAACGACTCAATGACTGACTAACTGATAGATCGGTTGATGTATTGATGGGTTGATTGATTGATTGATTAATTGGTCAATCAATTGATTGATTAATTGGATGAATGATTTGAATGTTGATGAATTTGGTACCACATTAATGAATAACCGGCATATGGTATTGATGTGTCCGTGTATGGTGAAAACTGTGCTTGAAAGATCTTGAAGTAATTACACGCTCTTATTCTCACCAACGGATTAGAAATGAAATCATTACAATTAAGATAAAGCTGACCAAAAAATCTCAGACTATCATAACATAAACAAAGCTTTAAGCAAAAGAGCAATTTGTTTGAATGGGAGCACTTATTTGGACTGAAAGAATGACAGAAACTTACCATCAAGGTTGTGACTTCCTTCGAACAACAAAGCAATGTATTATATCTTTATTCACTTTGTATAGATAAAGCAGATAAACTTCCTCGTGGATCATCTTCGGAGGAAGATACGGAGTTCTACGAGCCAGGGAAGTGCTACGTCCTTTTCATCAACAACCTGTTCACTGGTGGGTCAGACTATCGCGAAGGTATGTATTGCTGTGTAGTAGAGATACCTGTTTGGGGGGGGGGGGGGGGGGAGGGGGGAGACAGGGCCTGTGCTAAGAAAAAAACATTCTGAGAAATCGTCCTTTCAAGATGTGATGCAGAATTCTACGGAGCTTCCTGAAGACATCAATAACTCTATTGTATGGAATTTAACAGCACGCAAAAAAAAAAAAACACACACACACACGCAAGTACAATCTCCTTGATCTCTCTTAATAGAATCTCTCTGATTTTGATGTCCAATTGCTGGCAGCCCAGTGACTAAAGTATGTAGCATGTGTATTCCCATTAGTGACTACGTATTGGTGCACAACAATCAGCATGATCAGAATATTGACGTGTTTGATGCCTTTGCTTGTAACATTTAAGAAGCAAAGAGGACTGACACTTTATGTCATCACTTCATGTATATCTTTTAAAGGGAGTGGGGATCTCTGCAGAAATAGGTTAATTATTTGCTTGAGATGTCCAACAGATCAATTGAAAATACAAAAGTGCAACAGCTGAATTGCCAAAAGGAAAACAGTTTATTTTTTATTTTCATTCAAGCCAGTCTTTTATGACATGAGGTAGATATGGGACTAAAAAAATAATTGCCTGTGGAAGTTTATTGCCTTATCTTTCAAGATGTTCCGTGGACATTCAATGTGGCTGTTTGGACAGCGAAGAACTTAAGCTTTGTCTTAGACATAGTGGCCTATCAAAATATGGCACTCTTCAATAGAATTTTACTAAAGTGAATCAATCTTCTTTCTTAAAAAATGTTTTGAAACATTTTGCCCTTAAAATTTCTTGTCAGAAGAAATGAGAGTGTAGTTTTTTTCTTTTCCATGGAAGACAGTAGAAAAAAGTGAATTCTACACCAGGGACATCACAGCAATTACAATTCATATGAATACAGTGGTAGAATGACAGGCCATTAGTGATTTAATCATATTCATCACCATCTTGATATTCATCAGAGTTTGAAGGAATTTCACTATGTGTGAGTGTGTTTTTTTTTTTGGTGGTTTTGTCAGTTTGTTAGTGTTTTTTTAAGGGGGTGACACTGCATCTGTTCAACATGAAACTCCATCCAGTCTGAAAGAAGTACATGTAGGATAGTTATGGTATTATCGATGAATAGTAATTTGGAATAGTAGGCTTAGATATCTGCAAACTTTTTGAGTATAAAATAATCACACATTATGAATGTGTTCAGAAAACGTGTTGCCAACCAAACCTGAGCATAGAAGTGCCAGCTAGTATACCTTACCGTCTGCCTACAAGAACCTGATGGGTACTTAACAATTTCTTTTCCTTCTTTTTTAGCTTTTTTTGTGGGATCTCAAAAGACAGATTTCTAAAGCACACCATTTTACGTTTCCGTGTCATTCCCCCTTATTTTTCTTTGTTTCTTCTCTCATGTTTCAACATCAAATACTTTACCTTTGCAGGAGCTGAGAGGGATAAAGAAAACGTTCAGAGCCTCTTCAAAAACCTTGGGGGCAATTTCTGCCTAAAGTATGCCCAGGATGTGACCAAGGAGCAGCTGGAAAACTACTTGAGTGATTTACAAAACACTCTGGGGAGTGGATTGTACAAGAGTTTTATTTTGATCCTTGGAAGTCATGGGGAACCGCAGTCATCAAGGACTGGTGGACCAAGAAAGGTAACCTTGATAGCTCATATTGTTTGTGCAAATGTGCATATGTGTAATATTGCATTTTACAGAAATTGTTTGGTATAGAGACAGCTTAAAGGAATAATAGATATTCAATGTAAGACTAACTATCTCATATTTCCATGTCTTTGAAAGGAGAGTCCTTTAGAATGATGATTTAGATGTATAGCAAAGATAGTACAGTTAAGCGTCTTTGATGTATACATAAAATTTATTTTATGCAAAACCAGTGCATCAGAGTGACTATACGGTATACATTGCACCTGCACTTGTGATGTATAGAACATACAAACTGAAACCAATTACAAGCCATTGATTAGTTACAGCAAGATAATGGATCAAGAAGGGAGTCTATACAGAAGCGATTAACTACAGCTTAAGACTTCTAAAGTGTCAGTGTTTGTGTGTGTGTACTGTGTGTGTGCGCGTATGTATGTGTGTATTAGTTCATAAAGAAAATGTGTATTCAATCAATATTTTGATATTTTATGAATGAAATAGTATGAATACAGGACTTTTATATAAGGCATAGCCTTTCTGTCTGTCTCCGAACATTTTCAAATGTAATGTATTTTCGTAATGTTATACTGATGCTTATTGTGATCATTTTCTTTGTTATAGTATGGTGTTGTCAATTTTCTGTATTTTTCCTCTGTTTTTACTGAAAGTGTTGAATGAATCGAAATCTGAAATCTGAACTACAGCTTAAGACCTTGGTTTGAAGGTTGCAGGAAAGGAGTATTATTGTGTATGAATAAGTTTTAAAACCTGTTTCAATTCAGTTTTCTTGTTCATTTATGACACACTTACCAAGAACTTCGGGTCCGGAAGACACGCTAAATTCGTAATCAAGTGTTGTGTGGATTAAAATATTGCAATAAACCATGCCATATTTAAATCATTCATGACGCCTAGCTCGTTTAAACAAACTTTTGATAATGCGATTTTCCATTGAAATCATATCTGAAAATGCGTGTTTATTTCTTTTTACTGCAATATGTCCCAGACGTTTTTGTAGGTAATTTCAAGATTGTGTCTTACTTCCTTTTATGTTCCATCCGTTTTCCCGAACTTTCATTGCAATAATAACGTAATGCTGATGCTTAAATAACTTACTCTCGTAATATGAATGATTTTCTTCAAATCATGTCTGAAAAAGAATTCACCTTTTGTCTTTATAACGTTCCAGACTTTTTGGTTTTTTTTTGTGGGTGTATGTGTGTGTGTGTTTTGGGTTCTTTAATGTAATTTTATGGCTGTGTATTGCTTCCTGTGGATGCCATCTCAATTCCTAAACATTCACTGGTAGTAACGTAAGTTTAACTTACATTTGTAGAATCAAATATTCCATTTAGGTGTTTGTTTCTGATTTGTAATATTGATTAACTCTTGGTTAATTAGCCATGCAGCTGTCTTATGTCGTATCCATACAATTGCTCAAGTGAATAAACTTGTTTCAGTAAATTAGTTGAAAATCAAGCTGCGTGCATTTTGGTGTCTGAACCTGTATGAGTTCTGTCAATGGTGCATGGTTTAACCAGGGATGTGTTCCGTAGATGGAGTGGCAACTCTTCGTAATTCATGCAAACGCAATCATGTTTGGATTCAACGCGTTGACAATGGGATATCTAACATTTCACTACGCTTTGAAGTCATGCTCGACATCAATCTAGTTGCAAGACGAGGTTTGGAAACATGAATGCATTTCACTTTTCATTGAATTACCAGCTATATTTTGAATTAAAATCTGAAGTAAAATGTTTGAATTTGCTTCGAAGAGTTTAGGAAAGAATTCAATAATGTAAGCAGGCATTTCTACATTTTTGTTTTTCATAATGCGCACATCGATATGAAATTGAAATCAGATCCCCTTGAACACCTAATAGTACGGTCTGCTATGTCGAAATATTGGATCCCGTGAGATTTTCGTGCCAAAATTGATATTTTTAGCTAACTTTGTCAATTTTGGGGTGCTGAATCCAAAAAACTTTGGTTCCATTTTTTTCGACCACGTCTTCAGCCGCCATTTTGAATTTCAAAATGGCCGCCATAGCAATGACTGTATTTTGACCCAGTTCTCATAATGTGAGCATCAATGAAGGTTCAAATTTGACGCAAAAAGCATGTATATGACATCAGACATTCTGATACACCATTTCCTGATATTGTAGAGTGTTTAATACAATTTGAGGGCTGCCATCTTGAAATTCAAAATGGCCGCCATAGCTAACTGTGTTTTTACCTGTATCTCAGGTTGTAAGCATTAAGGAAAGTATAAATTTGAGGCAAAAAGCATGCTTATGATGTTCAGACATACTAACACATACATTTTTGTTTTAAATGATGGATCATTTTGGTTAGCGGCCATCTTGAAATTCAAAATGGCCACCATAGCATATGTAATTGGGCCTATATCTCATATCGTATGCAGTGTGTAAGGTTCTAACTAGGGGCAAAGAGCATGCGTATGCTATCAGACTTTCTGAAACATCTTTTTCTGTCCATTTTGATATTATACTAGTAGGTGGCCATCTTGAAATTCAAAATGGCCGCCATATCAGAATGCATATTTTGACCCATATTTCATGTTGTAAGCAATACAGAAAGTTCACATTCCGGGCATAAATCCGGCTCATGATGTTGAACATTCAGATGCACTTTGATCCCTGTCCCTAAAATTGCAGATCATTTTTGAGGCTGCCATTTTATCTTTCAAAATGGCTGCTTTTCAGCTAATATCTGTGGTTACAAGCAACTTTTATGCATATTAAGTTTATGGAGGTGTACATTGTACATTCTTTTACAAACATACACACACATAATTATACATTCTGTAATGGATTATTCGCATTGGCTGCCAATCTTGAAATTCAAGATGGATTTCTACCCATATTTGGTGCTGTAAGATCTTTATCCTGCAAACTCAAGCATACTGGAGCACTTTCATGTATAGGACCTACAAATATGTGGAAGTCAATCACTTCAATGAATAGTATTATCATTGCATAGGCGGGATTGTTTCCTGCAGATACACTGCCACGTTGAAATGCAAAATGGCTGCCATGGGAAGCAATCCTTCAAGAGCATTACATTTGGGTAAAACTTGTGAATGGGAAATCATGTGATTCTGGTGTCAAAGCAAATGACTTTCAAAAGCGCCTCAATAAAATACTGTGTCTGAGTGACTAAATGCCCCCATTTAGACGATTTGGTTGTGGAGTTCAAATAAACAATATTAGCCGTGTATCGGAAATTTACTTAGTTAATGTCTTCTAGGCTCGTTCCCTGCATGTGTTTTTGAAGTCACACTTGTATAGGGCTGTACACAGGGGAGAATTGGTTCTAAATTCTTCCAGAAACAATGACTTTTGCATTTCTTGCCTTATGAACATGATAATGAATTCCGTGGCTATACCGTTGGTGTAGGGAGCTCAAAGAATTTAATTGCACAGTTTATGTATATCCGCTGGAAATAATGACAATGTACAATGTACCATATTATATTCCCCTGAAGTAGAGGCACAAATTAGGTTGTGAAGGTTTACGAGTTTTGTTCTCTGGATGTATTGTATCAAGATTCTACGAGAGCAAATTGTCCAGGTTGTAGTCATCCACGCCCAACTTCTGGAAGGCATGGACTGTTTCATTGCACATTCTGCATGATTCAAGGCTTAGAGAATTCTTGATCCATCTGCTCTTTGAGACATCCTCAAATTTTCAACTTCAGCCTGTGCCATGAAAGGCATGACCGAGCAGACCTTTGTTTTTCGCAACAATTTGCAGAACATAATCTCTCAACAGTGTCAATTGTACTTTATCATCTCCTTTTCCAGTGATGGAGCAGACAGCGTACGATGCAGTTTTAAAAGTAAAGCAAAGATCCATTGGGAGAATGAAAATGTCAGTGTCTAATACGTAATAATCATCAATATCTCTGAAATTCTCTGTTGCTCTTGAAGTAGCATCTAATATATGCAATGGAATGAGGATATCCGCTTCCTCGTTGTGACGGGTGACAACTCCCATGGTATCTTTGATGAACCCTTTGTTTCTTTTTTTTCCCGTTCTGTGTCAGATGGAAGAGAAGGCCATGAAATTGTTAGATGAAGAGTCACTGTGGAATTACTTAGAACAGTAGAACTCATATAACTTCCGATAATTGTATCGTCCAGTAATGACTCGATAATGACAAGTCTATCAGATTGTTGTACCGGTAGAAGCGTTATAAGAAGATAGTGGTCCTCTTAAGCTTAATGACTTTTTGATCCAATCGTACACAATGTATTTCAATTGCAAGAGCTGAATGTCTGGCCTTTCTCATATTATCCCACACAGATCTTTTCTCATATTATCCCAGACAGGTTTTTTTTTTTTTTTTTTTTTTTTTTTTGGGGGGGGGGGGGGAGGGGGGTTTCTTGTTTAAATTCTTTCAGATACAAATTCTTAGTACAGAACATGAAAACTTCCCTTTTCATCGCTTTCTAGAATATCCTCCTTGAATGTTTCCGATATCTGATTGCCAAGCACCATATTCATAAGTTTCAATGCAGTGAAAATTTTTGAGATTGCCCTCGTGAGATTGTGTTCTAAATTGTTGAGGAATTCTGATGCATCAAAAGTGCCACAGAACTGAGCTATTATTGCTCATTTGTAGTTCTAGAATCATTGGCGGTACATCAGTAATCATCTTGGAAGTCTTGATAATTGAGGATGACCCACACAAGGGCAATCAGGTAAAATCTACTCATTGGCATTCCTTATTCATTCTGTGTTATTCCAGAAATACATCCAGCAACTATGAGCTCCCTGATGAGTTGTTTCATTTTGTGGTCAACAAACACGCTTGTGAGTGGGATGCCTGGTAGGGTGACTATGGCATTTTTTGCCATTGCGAGACTTTTCCTTGTTTGTCTTTATTCTCTCGAGGCGGTATCAAGTTTTTGAAGATGACCTTTAATCGTATTAATGCTTGGTTTTGTTCAACTATTTAATAAATGGGATTGAAAATAAATATCAATGAGGTTCCATGACAACAAATAATGTCTTGCCTGAGAGGCAAACAGATCACGTGTACGCGAACCACATACCCGCTTGGCTATTATGGGACGTGGGATGTAACGCTTACACACTTGCCCACACTTATGGGAAGTGGTATGGGACCCTTCCCCTCCCCCCCCCCTCCTTACGCAGTCTTTACCCCTCAGGATGGCTTGACGACGTCATTGGAACCTCGTCCTTACAGTCTGAATTTATGGCGGCCATTTTGAATTGAGAAATGGCTGTCGTTCTGCGTGACCTGAAAATGAATTCGGTCTAACTAGGACAATTTTGGCAAATTCATCTATGGCTCTTACCACAGTTACAATATTACATGTATTATGTTTTTCTTTGGCCACCATCTTGAATTTCAAGATGGTGGCCTATCTAATGATCTACAATAGGAAACAGCTGTACTGGAACGTTAGACACCACAAGCATGTGCATTACTGAAAATTTGATGCTCCTACAGTAATTGCAACATGAGATATGCATAAAAACGCTACGGCGGCCATTTTGAATTTCAAGATGGCAGCCTAGTAATTGTATCAAAACAATCCACAATATCAGAAAATGATATATCGGAGTGTCTGACATCACTACCATGCATTTTGCACCAAATATGAAGCTTCTACAATGCTCGTGTATGAGATGTGGTTCAAAATACTGTTTGCTATGGCGGCCATTTTGAAATTCAAGATGGCAGCCTACAAATTGTATCAAAAAAATCCACAATATCAGAAAAAGATATACCAGAGTGTCTGACATCACAACCATGCATTTTGCACCAAATTTGAAGCTTCTACAATGCTCACTTAATGAGATATGGATAAAAATACAGTTTGCTATGGCGGCCATTTTGAAATTCAAAATGGCGGCTGAAGACGTGGTCAGAAAAAATGGAACCAAAGTTTTTTGGATTCAGCATCCCCAAATTGACAAAGTTAGCCAAAAAAATCAATTTTGGCACAAAAATCTCACGGGATTACATAGTAGCCCCTACTATAATACTTTTCTCTGATGTTCACATTTTGCGCATGTTGTTTTTAATCTTTTCATCTGGGATATTGATCTTTTAAAAAAGTCCTCCACTGAAGGATGTTCCATCGTGCTTTTATAGTTTTTGCTGTTAAAACTGTCAGGTTCTTCTCTGCATTTTGATTCACTGCTCCAGTTCAAGGCACAAAATTTCATTGTTGCAATCACATCGAAAGAGAGAGCGAACTGTAGACATTGGTAGAAAGGGAAGTCTTTTCTAGTGTGAGTGCGCTGGTCCCAATTATTGATGCTCTCTTTCGTCAAAGCACCTGGGTTCTACCTGTAGTTAAAGTGCATAACTTCTCTGCGGTGCCGAGCATGACTTCAAAGGAGAACAGCTTGGAGTTCATCTCTTTCTCTCACACCTCCCTGGTTGAAGTGAGTGCTTGAGTGTGTGTCTCTGTGTGTGTGTGTGTCTATGTATGTTTAAGTAATATAGTTATGTGTCCCTGTATGTGTGTGACGTGGTATATGTGCTACTTTATGAATATAATTAAGGGCATTTTTGTTTTTGATAAGGCTATTGCCGAAGTGTCTGTCTCGTGATCATTGTTTACGTATTAAGCGTTGGTCTCTAGAGCCTTTTGTGCGTAGTGTCGAACTCGTGGGCTGTATAACTCGTGGGGCTATATTATTTGATGTCGAACTCGTGGGCTTTATTAACTTAGTGTCGCACTCATGGGCTGTATAACAAGTGGGCTGTATGACTTGTGAGCTGCATGTCTCGTGGGCTGTATAATTTGTGGGCTGTAAACTAATGAACTTAAAAGCATGACTGCTGCCAGTGTCTAGGAACAGTAGAACAAATATATAGGTTTTTCCATCCATTTTCTCCTTTTTGTCATTCAATTTCAAAGATTTATTATTTAATTTCGTCCCGAGAAACACGTGTAACGCAAATCCTAACTTCAATTTCGTCAATATTGTCATTGTAATTCGTTTTTCGTCAAACATTTTCGAATACATAGCATTCAAAATCGTCAATTGTCAATCAAATTCATCCCTTTCGCTGACGGATCTCAGAATGTGAAGATCAAATTCGTTTGTGTTTACACAATTTCACGAATTTTTCATTCAAATTAGCCAGATGTTGTTGATTCTTTATTTTGAGATTGAATCAACTTTTAACCGACATATTTTTACTTTCTCTCGTAAATTGTATCGTTACACATTATTCCCTAACCATTTGCTTAGACAATACACACGAAAAACGTGGCTGCCAACCAAAATAACCCAGGACAGTATGTAAGTGTCACCTTTTGAACTTTAACTCGTTATTTTCATGTTTTTGCATCATAATGCATGAAGCAAACTTATACATTTGGTACCCTGGAAAGCAGCAAACACAATTATGTTATTCATTATTTGACATTAAACAGGCAACAATTCTACACTTAAAATTTTGTCTTTAATCATGTTTGCCTAAAAATCGTTTGTCAGTGTTTTCGTATGCGAGACGGTACGTCTGTTTGTATCAGTGTGTACTCGGATTGCTTGTGTATGAGTCTGTATCTGTGGTTCTGTGTGTGTGTTTGGGGGGGGGCATGTTTATGTTAACTCCTAAATGTAAAATGTGAACGGTTACGGAAAAAATACATGAATAACTGAGAAATCCCCTCGGATATAGGTATGAGACGAATATGAATGAAAATTTAACGAAAGTGATTGACAAAAGACGAAATCGATCCTGCTGTTTTGAGTGCTGCGAGTGAGACTGACGAATTTGAACTGTTGATGACGAAAATGTATGCCAAATGACTAAATTCAATGGACGTAATTTGAAAATGAACGACGAAAGACGAATTTGAAAGTAAGATTGGCCTATTCCCGACATCCCGCGACAAAATTGAAGTAAGAATTTGTGAAACTGAACGAAAAAAGTTTGAAAATGAATGGGAAAACCTATGATAAGCTATACATTAATATACATTATGATAATAAGCTATACATTAGCAATTACGTACAATTCGAAAAAATACAGTGGACTTTTACAGGTTAGCTTGGAAAGATTCCACTGTTTGAAAATAATGGATATTGACAATTAGCTCATTCGAAAAAGAAGATGCTCCAGCTGAGAATGTTCGGCGATCAAATGATGACTTTGTTCTTTCTGCAAGTTGGGGTGACATAAATAAACACAGGACACCACCATACCAACAGTATAAATCGGAGCAAGCTTGAGTTGGCGAAATATTTGCGAGCTGATAGAAAATGACCCATAAAAATATTGAACTCTACGAGTAGAATGTATGTACGTATCCGTTCGATGTTTGCTTGCTGGCGTTAATTGAATACTCTGTTCGTACCGGCAGAACGGACAGTACGACTAGACACACACATTCCAAAACGAGATATCCAAGAAACAATGGAACAAAAATATTTATTACTTTCCAAGTATATGAGGACTTTGCATCTTGTATTCGGAACGCTCACTACGGTGCGTGTATCATAGCCAATGCAATATTTTCAAAATGCAAATAATCATGGTCGTTAATCAATTCACACAAGCAAGGATCTGACATCGACGGGGGGGGGGGGGGGGGGAGAGAAGATCAATGCTTACATAATAATATTCTACTTGGAAGACTCGTGTCCATGGGAAAAATAATTATGTGTAGTTTTATAATAAGTGAGCAAAGAGTTCGCTTGTTCTTTTAGTTTGTTGATCCAGCCGCCATCCAGTGCACTCTGTTCTTATGGTGATGATCTCCTTTACTGCAAATTGGGGCGAGATACGTAAAGGAGATTATCATAAAAATAAATATCCACTCTTAAGGAAACATCATCAACATCACCATATTTAATTGATGTAATATGGGACTTGTGATTATTCTTTAATATTTATAGCCATATAATTACCTTTCCAAGTATTTTGAATATCACGTTTAAACAAACATATCTGATTTATAAAACATTTCCGTTTTTCATAACGTAGTATTCGGGTGAGGACATTTTCATCTGAAGTGTACTTGTGATGGGAATCCTGAGTACGTTTTATTTTACCAGCATATGATATTGATTATTCTTTCGATTGATTGAATACACCAAGGACTTAGATACCCATGAAAGTCTAAGGAATCTTTTATAATTTCTAGATTTATTTTTTATCAACAGGAACATGCTTATCCATAAGCGAAATCAAAATACTCATACACAAATCATAAGCTTCATTTATGTCTTCGGTATTATGTACAGAAGACCAATTCATATTATTGAGATCATCTTGCAGCCTCTCTACCATACATCCCCCCAAGAAATACAACGGAACCCTCCGCAATGATATCTTTAAAAATAGTAAATCAATCCAAGTATATATTCAGGGTATGAAGCTATAACTCATTGCCCACATCTTGCAGAAAACCCCATTCGATTTGCTTCAGTGGTCAAGGAGAAATGAGGAATTTTGCAGAGGATGTCAAGAATCCCTTCCCTCCAAGTTCTGTCTATTGTATTCGCAAAAAAAAATCAAAGTGCTAAACTTGGAAGAATCAGACACATGACATGCTTTACAAACAAAATTGAATGTAGGGTTTTCTGCAAAATAGAGCTAAGATGTTATGTTTTAAGACCCTGAAGTAGCATTTAGATAGTTTAATCATATTGGGGGTTATTAATGCGAAAATTTGATTATAATTTTTTTGGGGGAGGACATACTGTATATTGGCGGGTGCCCACTTCCGGAAAGTAAACACATGGGCATTCGAAGATTTTTTTTTTCATTAAGGGGTAAGTGAATGAAAATAGGATAATGATATGATAAATCTGAAGAAAAAATACCAGAAACGAATAAAGGGTAAGTAGTACAAAACATATTATCAATATGAGTTGCTGAGTGATTTGTTACTACAGTTGGTTTGTATAAAGGATGAGAAAGATGCGGACATCATAATATCAAGAAAGGATTGAGCAGTGTTCATAGTCTCAAACTTAGAAAGATCTATAACAAAATCTCCCATAATATAACAATCTTTATTATTAATATTGGCTTATATAGTAGAAATTGCAAATATTAAATCAAGAAAATTTTTGGTATTTGAATTTGGAGGCATATACATAATAAATACATATTCTTAGCATAAGGCATATAAGGGACCTTAATTTTAATACAAAGAGACTCAACGACATCATTTATACAACTTAAACCATTGTGAATAACGTACGGTAATCAAGGTTTTGTTTTACGTATAAACCAACACCTCCGTCCATTCTATCGCGTTTGCTATTTTCTATAAAAATCATTAACTGGAAGAGAACATATATGGAAGCAGAACCCTGAGTAATCCCCGTTTTACTAGGACCTATCATAGAAAAAGATAAATCATGAGTATTGTCAAAGAAACAACAAAAGTTTTCTAAATTAACTCAAACTCCTTATGTCCAGATGCATTAATGAAAAACAATCATTAATTCCGGTTAACGGTTTGAACTGATGCATTGTGTAAAATTTGGAATTTTAATATTATTCATTATTATTACTATCAACACTTACATTTGTTTCATAAATATCAAAATGAAAATCATAAACTACAGAACACTCTTCATTATTTGGGTTATATTGTGTGATACCGGGTCTAGTGATACATTAAAAAAAAAACGTCTTTATTTCATGAATTGAAAGCGATTTTTTTTCAACCAGCGTCATCTAAAAATAAAGGCCGGATGAATGGCAAGACAGAAGTCGAGTTTGAGCAAGAACCAGAGTGCATGCGGGTGTACAAAGTGGTGACCCAGGCGGACATATCACGCGTGTTCGGCGAATTTCGGCGAGTTTCGGTAGATTTTTCGAAATAGAGAGGAGAATTGTATTCTCGCTTTGACATTGCAAAAATCTTTTCCGTGAATAGTAATAACTGGGGCTGACTTAAAGTCTATTTGTAATTATATGACATATTATTTAGTAAGGCTGAATGGGCGATTTAACTAATTTCTATTGCCATGAAGGTGCGAGAGAAATCTCTTTCCACTTCCCTGCTTATACTGTAATTCCACTATATATCATACTCTGTACCTCTGTACCTGGGCGTGTATGAACTCTCATGAAAACCACTATACATCCTATGCACCGTTCAACACCTTTTCACACACCCGCTGTTGTACTCACTCTAGAGATGTAGGTCTATACTACACAAGTCTGTTTTCACCTGCACTTCATTTTTACCATAATAAATGTTTCATACTAGGTGTTATAAAAACATTACCCACTTTTGATCTTTAATAGATCAAAAACAATATCAGATAACACGGATATTGATATGAGCAACAGCTGAATATTGTACAATTTTGTTGGAGGCAATTTTATAATGACAGCATAATTCAGTTTCTTTCAATTAAACATAAATTTTCACTAGTGTTTCAGATTTTGCTCTGTTTTCAACCCTCTGTACAAAAATTTAACTTTGCACAGAAGTCAATTAGTGTGTATGGGAGTGTGTAGTTGACACCCAAACAATATTCCTGAACAATGGCCAGGATTTGAATGTTCATTATTTATTCATGAGGAATTCCACTATCACAGTTAAGTCTTTATTCATTCTGAAATGTGATGTATGCAAGCACATGGAAACATTTGCTTACTTTTTTTCATTTGTGCACGTAATTCACCCTTTGCCATGAATTCAGACTAGCAGTGCCCCCCAGGGCAATCCATTATGAATGATTAATAAAGCATTTCAAGTGCCTTGGAGCAGAGCTCTGAACAGGTGGTATCCGTATCCATTGTTCAGGGTCATTGTACGTGAACACTCACATACACATCATTAGTTCCTGTGTAAACATGGTAAAGTTCAGGTTTTGTACAGAGGGTTAAAATTTGACTAAAATCTGGAACCTTACTTTGAAATTAATTATGGATTTCAGGAAACTGAAATAGATTTTCATATTCAAACCACCTCCAACTAAATTACACACTATTCAGCCGTTACCCATATCAATGTCAGTTTTATGTGATGTATAATTTTTCGAGCTATTAAGCATCAAAAGTGGGAAATGTTTTTGTAACACCTAGTACGACTGACAACATGTTTACTACGCCATACGCGAAGAACCCTCTATAATCTGTGCGCCATGCAGCGTACTCTCTTCTGAAGAAACCCACATGAGACGTACCTATTCTACGTTGTATCCTGCGTAACACGGTTAGAGCAAGGAGCTCCTTGGTTGTAGGTATTTCACTGGCTTTCCACAGGTTGTCTGTTATGGCAGAAAGTACACGTCCGCTCTCCTCTTGCTGAGGCTTGCACCTGGCTGGGTTGGTGGTTTGATGTGTAGCAACCACATCGTAGCCATGGTTACAGGAAGTCTCCTGATTGCGCCTGCGCGCAAATCGACATCTTGTTTATATTGCGATTTTTTACTTGGGTTCTTTTGGCGAAAAAACACGAATGTGTCAGTTGCTCCTAGGTTTCTCTCTATAGAACTACCAGTTGTTATTTTTATTTTATATTTGTCACATTGGTGGAACGCTTTACTTGGCCGATGTTAGACCTATTTGAGATACTACTTTGTGCCTCAGCAACACCATTTTAGATCTATTCCAAATTTTTCAGCGTTCTTGCATGGTGTTTCCTCATGTAAGTTACTCTTCGAACTTCATCTTCATCTTCATCAGTAACTTAAAGGTCCTGTTTACTCTTGGGAGCAGTGATTTAAAAACACGTGCAAGATATCATATTTGATGCATATGTGTAGGTCTGTTGTATCACAAAACATTCTATCACATAAAATGTTTGCAATAAAGCCTAGAAGGAGATATCAGTGTTTTTCTCAGTAAATCATAACTGCAGACGATTTAGTCAGGAAACACTTTTATTATTGTTAACATTCACACGATTATAATTTACGGATCCAAATTTTTACAATGGTTGTTTCCATCCCTAACTCACATTTAAAAAAAGAAAGAACTAATGTTGGGTTTTCTTTCATCTGCCAATGGTAGATTATGTCTTTAATTGGTAACCAAAACAATCTCTAGCGCATTTTTCCATTGTCTGCAATGCTCAGCGCGGATTTATACGTATACCAGCAAGTAATTGCAACTCTACGTATCATCATAAATTAGTTGGATAAGACCCCTGTTTCTTAGCAACTTGCGCAGCATCAATCTCCTCTTCTTTTCAAGCACCCTCACCGAGAATACTTTGGTGTGCTCATCTATTGCATTTATTGTGACGCCATGGCAAGTGGGCAGTATAGGTTTGTACAACTGGGCGTCGAGGTAGCCATCGAAGCAGAGGAGAAAGTGACCAAAGATAGACCACTCGAGGAGGCGGTTTCGTTTGCGACTGTTGCTGCCACCGGATTATCACGTGCCACTGCGAAGAGCTCAGTGGAGGGAGAGGAAGAAGGTGATGGACTATTGATGGCAGATGGTTGCCTGGGTACCTGTGGCTTTCCCAGCCAATCATAATCCAAGCTGTGACCTTAGCCATAACTTCTGCCATGTCCGTTGCTATGGAAAAGCTTCAGCCTCCGTCGTTACAAGTGCATCACTTGAGCTCTACAACTCTTCATGTCCAAACTAATCGCTTTGAAGTAGACAGACCTGATCAGTACTATAAAAGGTTACAGCTTCAAAATTTGCGTGTTGGCCAGAAAGCGCACCTAATGAGGACACCACCAACACTATAATCACCTTGGCAAAGGAGATTGCTGTAGATCTGAAAAGCGAATCAAGGGCAGTTACCCCCTGAGCAACTACCCTCCGGATGACTCCCTCCACCCCCCCCCCCCAGATAATTACCCCCAGGTCTATCCCCCCAGAGGGCGACTACCCTCGGACAACTACCCTCGTAGGGCAATCAACCCCCAATTCCCCTGATAATAGGACAACTATTCCCCTCCCCGATAACTACCCCCTTCCCCCGTAACTACGCGTGGATAACTAGCCCCCCCCCCCCCCCATAATATCCCCAAGATATACCACCCGGAGAATTACCCCCGGATAACTACCCACTGGATAATACGCCAGGATAACTACACCCCCATAACATTACCCTTCCCCCCCCATAATTTCCTTTGGAATAATTACCCACAGAGCAGTCTCTAGACAAACGTTTTAAGAGTCGTATTACAGCTTATTGTCCTTACAAGTGTAATTATGTGCTAGTTATCAAATGAAATGTTGTTGATATAGGGATAGCATAGCATTGGTGGAGATGAGATTGGGTTTTTAATTTTTTGCGAGATACCAAGAGGCCAGAACATACCATATGCATACACAGCATACTATTGTAAAGGAATTCAAAGTTTATATATATGATAAAAACGGTTTTGGAATGGCTGACACATCCTACAACAAAGAAAGCAAAGCGATCCTATAGGATAAAGGTGGGACCCACCTTCTATTACAATAGAAGATGGGTCCCACCTTTTATTATGGTTTCTACCGTTTCATCTCAGCCATTTCAAAGACCAATTTACATCAAATAAACGTTGAATCCTCTTGGAATTACATACTCTTTCACATTTCATAGAGAGGTTCTTCATAATCGACCAACAAAGATGATATTATAGAAACCTGAAGTTAGGTCTCAACCAAACCCAAACGATCCATTTCATCATTTCATTTAACGATGTTAAATCACCCTATAGGGGAACCCATTTGGTCTACTATAAAGGAATGCATATTCAACTTTATGGCTATTTTAAATGTAAATCAGAATCAGTATTATGGCTTAAATTCAATGCGAAAGCTATTGGAATTTCATTTACTTTGGGAGTTGTATATACATTCTTTTGAAAGCAGTCAAAAGTTTATGATGAATCCTTATATCAATAATATATTTTCTGACCTTATAAAGCTGAGAAATTTGCACAGCTACCTGGTCTTGTAGGTGACTTTAATACTAGAACAGGTCTTGAAACAAATTATTGGAAGACGATAACTCCGTTGACTGTTCTAATTGGCAATACATAAATAACTTCGAGTGCTTGGATTTACTCTCTTCCAATTTGATCTCAGTTTAGACAGGAAAAGTCGAGAAAAGGAAATCAATAGTCATGGCAAGAAACTCCTCGAAATTTCACCGGTAGAAGTTCTATCTGATCATTGTTAATGGACGAGCTGGATCAGACAGGTACAGTATACTGGACACTTTGCTCGTAAAAAAGCAAGTGTTGTTGACTATTGTGTTGCATCCCTGGAATTGTTCATTGTCTTTAATGACTTCTCTGTCGATGCCGTAGCATTTGAGATGGTATTCACGAAGTTCTATTCTCCACGTGAAGCAAAGCGTGGATTAGGAAAGAAAGCGATATAATATGACATAAAAACAGAGCGCCAATAGCAATCCACTGAACAACTTCATATCCTGCCTAATGTTTTCATTCATAACATATAGCATCTGTGTATAGTATATCGAACGCAGTTGCACATTGATCATGGATTCTGCAAATTGGAGCGAAAATACGCAAAGGAGATCATCACCATAAGAACAACATGCATTGGATGTCGGCCCGATTAACATACTAACTGAACAAGGAAGCTATCCAAGCTCTGTGTTTATGTCATGTTATACACGTATCGCATTCTTCCTATTCCACGCTTTGCTTCACGTGGAGAATAAAAACTTCGTGAATACCATCTCACCAAACCAACAACAAAGAAAAGTTATTTGGAGACATTGCGGGCCACTTATTATGAGGTGGGTTTTTTTCCAAGTGGAGGAAAACTCAAACATTGTATTTCATGCCATTGTTGAATTTAACAATAGCATTCTTGGATTTCAGTCGAAGCGTATGCTTCTATTGATAAGTCAGTTTTCTCTAATCAGTATGACTAAAGATTGTTGTATGATAATGATGTGTGTGGGTATTATTCAAATCCTAAAAGTGATTGTCACCTTGGGAGAACGACAAAGGGTTGGAAATAACGATCCGGAAAACAAGGGGGTGCTCTAACCTCTTCTGTGCCACTGAGGCAAAAATGTGCACAATTTCACATACAGCTATATGGACAGATAATTAGAATTAAAAATCAATAATCAGAGGGTTAAGAGAGAGCACTTCACAGTGAATAAACTTTGTCTTGCAAATAAAGAAACAACAACAAAGTGACAAATGCGCCACTGTCAGTGATATTGTAATAATATACAAATGATGCACAGGATAGAGTGCGTTAGTGTAGGCGTGTAGTGCACTCGAGGGTATTTACAATTGTGAAACATGCACGAGGCGAAGCCGAGTGCATGTTGCACTACATTGTAAATACATTGTAAATACCCTCCACTAACGCCACGAAATAATCCTGTGCATCATTCGTTTTATAAAATGGGTCGAAAATTCGAAACTAACAGCATTTTCAGCGTTTTTCACGTACCTTTGTGGGTCAAGACGTCCGAAGATGTTCGTCCCAAACATTTTACGCACGTCGCACTCGGAAATCCCGCACATACAGTATGATGGGGGGTTGGGTTTTCTGCGACACTTAAGTTCCCGCATGAAAACTTACTTATTTTACATAGAATATGCACCCTTTACCTTAAAGACTTGATATAGACTCCTCATATAGGTCTACTAGACAACATACTCTGAAAACGGCGTGAGAATTAACCTGCTAAATCGTTGGATTTGCCCTTCAAAGTGACTCCATGTACGCGTCCGGTCCCACAACGCTTGATCTACTGTACTGTACAAAGTGTACGTAAGTAGAGTATACGTACGCCAAACCTGTGCCACACATATGTTATGCACAAGGGAAGAAAGGCCGGCCGGCCGGCAGCCCGAACTAGAAGTTGTTTACAGGATTGACAGCGCGTATGCACGCAATTCAAAGGAGCCGCCGCGCGCACAGACGATCGGCAATAGGATTATAACACGCAGTGCAAATGGGATCTGAGTAACCGAGGCACACGTCACTCATTTCAGCGCTTCCTATTGGCTACATTCTTGAACCCATTTTATAACATATAATAACGCCCTCTTTACCCAAACACGACGCCAACATTAAACAACACACTCGGACAAACCAATCACAAACCACGGAACGCCATATAGGCTAATCCATCACATAACAGCGGCTACTAGTACTCGATCATCGCAAAATGTATGTATACCTTTTTATATAATTACGTTATTGTTATATCCGAATATGTGTATATGTTTGTATAGGGTGTTCTGTATATTTGCACACGCCATGATAGTAGTGCTTGTAGCGATGTTATATCATATACATGTAAGTCATGTTATTTCAATATCACTGCCAGTGGCGCATGTCATTTTTGTTTGTATTATAGATCCTGATGAAGGCCGACATGGCCGAAAGCTAGAATACAAAATTAGGGAAACAGGAAGAAGAAGATATGTCTCTCGTGGAATACACCTATACACCTTACACCTATACATATATATATATATATATATATATATATATATACATATATACTTGGTGATTCTATCCTTCTGATGATTGCCCCTAAATGAAGGTGGCATGAAACTCCGAGTAGCAATAAAATACGGATGAACCTGCTGTCAACCGAGTGAACTTGTTCCAATACTTCTATATACATATATATACTATATATATATATGTATATATACATATTATATAGATGTATATATATATATTATAGATAGATGTAGATATATATAAAAAATATATATTTATGAAAAGTTTGTTCGCAAAACCGATAAGTCCATATTTGCCAAATGGAGATATCTGCAATAGGTCAAGAAAAATAAAGAGAATAATAAGAAAATTTTTTTGCTTCTTTTGACCTTACCTTCGAAAATTTTCCTTTATATTTAGTGACCAACATATCATTTAAAAGGTATCATTTTGTACTTTATGACAGAGACCGTAACTCAAAATCAAAAATGGACTTATTGGTTTTTGCGAACAAACTCTTCATACATATATACGTATATGAAGAGTTTGTTCGCAAAAACCGATAAGTCCATCCTTTTGCCAAATGGAGATATTTGCGATTAAAGGTCAAGAAAAATAAAGAGAATAATAAGAAAATTTTTGCTTCTTTTGACCTTAACTTCGAACATTTTCCTTTTATACTAATAGTGACCAATATATCATTTAAAAGGTATTATTTCGTACTTTATGATAGAGACCGTAACTCAAAATCTTCAAAAATTGACTTATTTGGTTTTTGCGAACTCTACACACACACACACACGTGACATATATATATATATATATATATATATATTTATATGTTATATGTATATATATATATATATATATTGTAACCAATGAAGAATTGGTAGATTAGTGTATTAGTAAGAAAACGGGTGAAAATTAGCCCAATATTGAAAGTTTCGTGGTCGAATATATAATCGATCGATTATTTTAGCAATCGATCATGAATCGATCAGTTACAAGGAAACTGACGATTATGGATTGTTTTGTTAGAAATTTTAGAGGGGTAATAATTGTTGGAGATGCGATTATGTTCAGTAATAATCTTTTATACAATTATTGCTTCGTTATCTAATCATTTCCGTATGATGAAGAAGGTTAATAAGTGTTAGTATTTGAGGAAAAAGGTCAGTAAGTAAAATGCGTAACTGTTTCGGAAATATAGCGGTCGGAGAATAATAAGAGGTCGAAAATAACAGCTGGGTGGGCCTGGATACAGGCCGATAGAGCTGGTGGGCCCGGGGTACGGGCCAAGGTGTGGATGATTAGTGTTGTTGAGTGTTAATAAAGCGTTGATTGAAGTGGATACTACTGCCTGGACCGTTTCCTTTGGAGTCAGCTGCAGTTTAACACAAGTATTGGTGAGTAGTGCAGTGCAATTACGGAACTGATGAAATGATATGCGAGTGAACTGGTGGTATCTGATATTTGGTATCTGCGATTGGATGAGCTGCACTGGTATTGGTATCTGCGATTGGATGAGCTGCACTGGTACTGGTATCTTCGTTGGATGAATTGTGACTGGTAGTCTGGTAGCAAGCAAGTAATGGGAATAGACTGGTAGTAAGTAACCCAGCAATATGGTACATTTCAACGCCGTTCTCCACGCCTGGTTGTATATTTCAACCAAACGGACCCCAGCCTAGCTCGGACCATCCTGACCCTTCTCCAGCTAGTTGCCGGGGCCGGATGGCACACAGCGTATTAACAACATATTACACTAGCGACAGAAGGAGAGAAGGCTACAATATATACATATATATGTATATATATAGATAGATATTCAGAATTCACACTTTCCAGCAAAACATGGCGGACATTTTGAGATTCCGTTTAACGTGATGTTATTATTATTTTGTCGTTGTTGCTGCTTCTGCTGCTGCTGTTGTCGTTGTATCTAGGAACCCTGTGAATTTCTTTGGAAAATAATGTGACGCAGCGGAGGCATATAAACTATATAGGGACACATTTAGTTGATTTTGTGTATTTACGAGTTATGTTCATAACGCTCATTGTAACTGTCTTTGAAACAAGTAACTGTGATGTGCGATCTATTTCTTATTATTGTAAAATAATGTCAATGGAAGCAACATTTCTTTGTGTCTTATCATAGATCAATAAAGAAGAGTCTGAATAAATCTGAATCTGAACTTGACATGCAAGAGTTATACATTGTAGTTGAGAATTTTGTACGCGATAATCACTGAGTGGAACGGACCTCTTTTTTGTTTGCAGGTACAGTGTACATCGACAATATATGGTTTTCACGTATGCTTCTCTTTGCCTGCACGGAGCGACCTAACGTTTACTTCGTATCCAGCTATTGTTGGCCACACAAATGCAAGCAATCTGAAAAGAGATTCAAGAGAAGCACAATGAATGTAAATGAGCTTGCTGCTACATATTTCATGGGCAAAATGCGTGACGGCGGGTGAAAAAAAGTTCATTAAAGGGACTATATGCGGTGCAAACTCATGTTGACTTGTATTGAATCATATCAACCTGGTCATCACTTATGTGGTCAAAAGAAAATCTAAATTTGTGCTATATATTTCAATATGATATTTCTGTTGTTTCTCTTCATACTGCTAATGGATAATTATAACTTGTATGTTTCCATGCAATGTCTTTTGTAATACAGTTACATTGAAACGTGCAGAATATGCTCAGTCTCGGGAAAGGAGCATTCCATTTTCATTTGTTAATCATGATATTAATGTAGACCCTTTAGTAAAGATTGCCAGATAATGTCATTGACGGAATTTTGGTTTTGAAGGTGTTATTATTTTGTGGGCGTATCCAAATACTGTAGAAGAAACATTGTCGTACTAATCATGAGATATATGCCGTATATCTACACTCAGAAAAAAAGAATTTTTCTAATTTGAGAAATCAATTCAAAATCCTACCATCTTTGTTAATGTTACTTCTTCTGTCATTTCATTTGAATTTGGATTTGACAGAAATTTCTTCACTTTTCTCCATTATTTTTAGCCTTAATTTGATATTTTGGGCTTCAAGGATATTATAGAGATCATAGGTACATTTTTGCAACTGTATACATGTTTTTTATTGTCTTAAATTTGTCTTTTGTTGTTATTGTTACATGTATGAGCATTTACGCATGAATGACTTCTTGTTCATCAATGCGATTTTGACTTTTGTACCTTGGAAGATGGTAAGAAAGGTGTTTGCTCATGCGTAAAGTATCACTTTTTATTGACTTACATTTAACCAAAGTTTTGGTTACTCCAATAATTCTTGTCATTTCCGCACCAAGATGTAAATAATTCTAAATGGATTTAATCCGGACAGACGCAGCAAAGCACAACGATTCAGCGGAGGCACTGGTATAATCTTCAATCTCCATCGCATTGAAAGCGCGAGTGCTCCGAAACGCAAGCGAGCACTTCGTACCTCCATGGGACCAGTGGACATGCTGGGTGGCGACTTGCGCAAGGCGACATACATTTAAATCATTCTATGGGTGAGCATGGCGGAGACATTCGTCGAATCTAAGGACAAATGGAGATACGTGGTGCTGGTGGCCAAATTTTCACTGGGCTGCATCGCGCAAGGTCTGCTCAAAGCCTTTGGCGTGCTAGTTCCTTCCCTGGTCCAAAAACTGGACACAGACTATGGCACTCTGGGATTTATTCTCTCCATAGAGATGACCGTCTCCTACTTGGCCTGTAAGTTGTAACTCATGTCGGACATGTTGACGTAATTCATGATTAAATCTATTTGTTTTCTTTTTTAATAAAAGCAAAAAGCCCCCCTTTAATTGTTTTTTATATAAAAGTATACACCAATAAATGCGCTTACTCTCTAAAGAAATCAAATGAAAATTTTCACTCTTATAGAAGGAGTGAATACCAAAAAGAGTGAATTTAGAATTGAATGAAATTGGAGTGAATTTTGATTGAAAATGTTCATTTCCACTCGTTTTTGAGTGACGTCAGGATCACTCCAAAATCTTCGAGTGATCCCTGAGGTCACTCTAAAATGAGTTCTCGAAATTCACTCCAATTTCACTCTGAATTCACTCTTTTTTGTATTCACTCCTTCAAGAGTGAAAATTTTCACTCGATTTTATTTAGAGAGTAAGGCTCCTTGTAACATAATGAAACCCGGAATTGGCGAGAAGGAGACAATGTATATTTAAGCTTTGTTTGCTTATTTGTTTTGGTTTTTCGCTTGTCAGGTGATGAAACCCAGACGTGGCACCTTGCTTTGCGCCCCTTAACGGAATTCCTGGATCTGCCCCTGCACCCAAAAGTTATAGGCCTGCTGTATACACACCCTCATAGTATTCAATCATTATGAATTATATACTAGTATATATCTCATTGATTCATACTTTCACCATTAAGTATATCTTTAGTAGGTATAGCAAATTCCTCAACTGAATCCCCCGCCATGTATTTGATGAGCCTCCATCCTAACTTATACTGGTTTCTAAAGGCGTCTTTTCCATGTCATTAATTCTTCTTAATCAGGGTGAAAAGTACTCAGTTGTGGAACTTGCAACATTGAATGAACATATTATCATGAACATATTATTATCATGAACATATTTATATCCCGAGCCCTTCTGTAGTTACGAGCTGTTTCCTCCGTTGAGTACATGTATTTAAGATTAATGTTGTGTAATCAAAATCTTCATGAAATTCATGATATTCATGAAAGAAACAACGCATACCGACGACCGATGGACAAATTCGGGGAAAGAGTTCCATATGTACCCCCGTCCCTAAACCTAGGACTCCGGTATCCGCGTTACCCAAGGGCACCGAGATCGACGTTACCTTAACCTTAAAGGGATCATATAGTTGTGGTTGAGACCTAATTTCAGGTTTCTAACATTTTTTGGTGAGATAATGAGAAACCTCTTATGAGATATGAAAGAGCATGTAATTCTATGAGGAATTCAACGTTTATTTGATGAAAATTTGTTTTGAAATGGCTGAGATATCCAAAAAAGACAGATTCTAATAAAGGGTGGGACCCACACTTTACTATGATCGCTTTGTTTTACTTTGTTTTTGGATGTTTCGGTCATTCCAAACCCGATTTTCATCAAATAAACTTTGAATTCCTTTTAAAATGGTATGCTCTGTACTATAGTATAAGTATTTTCTTGGTATCTCTCAAAAAGTTAAAAGCCCAATTCTCATCTCCACCAATACTGTACCATCCCTTTAACCCTATAAAACTCTAACCCTAACCCTAAAGATTCCTAAATTTAATCACCTTACCTATACATATCACTTTTTTTTTTTAATTCTAGCGGGGGATAGGCCTACGTGGAACTCTTGCCAAATTCAGCAATATGCCTCTCCATTGTCGGCGCTGTAAGAACAGCGTGCAATATGAGGCCATCATTTTTACCCCAAAGTAACCTCTTCATTGCTATCGCTACCCTTCCCAGGGAGCTCGACATAAAGAAACTTCAACATGCCTTCACTTTTCTAGCATAATGAACGAGCACTTGACTAACCGCTTTCAGAAAGCAGGGGGAATTATTTATTACTAACCTTATCATAATATGTAAGTATCAAGTTGATGGAATGTGTACTTTTCATGAAAAATGAAGTTTGGGGAAATTCTCCTTATATTTTCTTTGTATTGTTGTCCACAGATGACGTCATGAGCTCTAGTCGCCTCCTCATGCAGCTGTTCCAACACCAAAACTTTAAAAATGCATAACTTTTGCATCGATTGTCTGATTTTCCTCAAACTTTCATTGTTATGTTCTACTAATGATGCTACTTTCACTCAATCCACATTGCTCTTTGGGTTTTGGTTTCCTTTAAGGGTGAGAGTAAATATCGAATATTTATCACCATTGATCGCCTGTGTCTTTGAATTATACTGAATAGTTTACGGCTCACTTTGTTATTTTTGTGCGTGTACTTAAATTACGCTTTCATTGATATCAACATTTCATTTGTAGCATTGTTGTCCTTCGTACGATTCTCTTTTTTTTGTGCATGTATAATTCTTATGATTGCGAAACATGAATGTTTCAATAAACATATTATTTAGCTGGCAGAGTTTCACTTTGCTTAATGCTCCCATTATCATGTTGCTCAGAATAGATGACTTCATTGTGGGAAAATGATTTGCAATCAAATAGCTACGACCAGCCAAACAATCACTATGAATTAACGTACAAATCTCTCTCGGCACACACACACACACACACACACACACACACACACACACACATACACATAAATACACGAATGTGAATGACTATTCGACATTAAAAGTTCTCCATCTTTACAATGTCTTAAATGCTGCTGGGGAGACCTTTGTACCTCAGTAACTATTGCATCACGCAAGTCTCAGGCAAGCTTTCTGGATCGGCTTGTCAAAGACAGCTTTCGTTATTGGAAATATTCATTAGATTCAGAGGCATGCTGAAAGCGATCTACATTTTGTTTCCTTTCACAATCCAGGTCCCCTCGTGAGCTATCTCTCCACGCTAGTAGACCCCCGAACTCTTTGCGTCGTGGGCGGGTTGGGTGCGAGTGGAGCTCTTGCCGTATCAGGATACCTAACGTCGCCACTTTGGTTTGCCGTTATGATGTTTCTTACAGGTAAGACACGCAACATCGCGCCATGATTAATGGGATTTATCACAATAATCATATTGACAATAAACCATAGAGGGCCTCTGTCATTTATTTATTTATTTATCTTTTTTTTGGGGGGGGGGGGGGGGGAAGGGGCACCTCTTCTCTTGCCTTATACAGATCCGTCACCCACTCGGCCATCCAATATTATGCTTCGTGTACGCCCCTTATTACCCGCTGGACAGCCGCAAGAACCCCTCACCATTAATCCAACAGGGCGTAGCCACCACACACCAAGCACCCCCTCACACATCCAGCCATCATCAAGCCCACCGCGCACACACACACACGCACACCCCAACAATCCCCCTCCCGAAACCCCACTTTATTAACATTAGTGGCGTAAATAATGATAAATAATGGTTTTATCTTGCTTCCACTGGCGTAGCCGGGGACCGGGGGGGGGGGGGGGGGGCGATGGGGGCGATCGCCCCCCCCCCCCCCCCCCCCTAAGATTTGGACCGGGGATTTGCGGGGCGGAAAAAAAATGCGTGTATACTGTATGCATGCACATGAAGCGGGTCTCCTTTTCAACCTTTCATCAAATAAGATCATAATTTTTTGAATATTTCACTCAAAGTGTGCACCAGATCGTTGAATTTCAATTCAAATTATGCAAAATCTCTCGTGCTTGGGAGGGGGTATCCCCCTCCCAAACCCTCCCCCTCTGTGCCTCTTTCCCTAGCCTTAGTACAATTTTTTGATTTACACAAAATTATGAATAATTCTGAGTGCACAAGACTTATCACTTATATTCCGAAAACTCAAAGTTCCCTCATGTACAAGGGAAATTTCTGCTTTTAATCGACCCTTTCCTCCCTCAGTCCCCCCCCCCCCCACATCAGTTTTTTTTTTCATGATTTCCCAAATATGCCATCAAATATGCGTATAGGAGATATCTCAATTTCAACCTTAAAAAGGCAAAAGCTCCATCGTACGGGAAGGGTGGAGATAACAATCGCCCACGCCTTCTTCCTGCTCGCCCGCCCCTCCTCCCCCCCCCCCCCCCATGCATAGAAGAAGACTGTGGCTACGCTTTGAACATAAAGAGTTTTCCAAATATGATACAAAATGTGTGTACCAAAACGCGTTTAACTGCAATCAGAAAATTATACAGAATCTCCTTCCACAGGCTTGCTACACTTCTTTTCTGACTGAAAAATTTCTAGATATTCCAACAAAAGTGTGCGCCAGATTGTTGAATTTCAGTTCAAAAAGCTTCAGCAAAACCGAAAAAAAGGCTCCCTTGAATATGGGAGAGGTATCTTGCCACCCTTCCATTGCTTGTTACCCTCTTTAGACTTAATACATTTTTGGGAATGACAATTTCCGAATTTTCCACAAAAAGTGTGCTCCAGATCGCTTTATTTCAATTCTTAAAACGCAAAAGCTCCGCCGAGCGGGAGGGGGAATCCCCCTTCCCCTAAGCTCTTCCTCACTAGACTTTGTACATACACACAGATGATGCACATTCGGAATAAGAGCTAAATTCCGTGATTTTAACACTTCGATGAAAAAGTATTGCACCCAAAATTTGCACCAAATCGCTGAATTTAAGGTCTGAAAATGCAAAGTCACCTTCGTGTGGGAGGGGAAATGCCCTTATCTACACCCTCGTGTGCATGCTTTTTCTGTTTGATTGCTGAGCAGAAATTTTCATGATATTCATTGTAAGAATTAATACAAGACGTTTATTTAACTAATACTATTTTATAGCCACAATGTTCAATAATAATCGACATAAAAACATTATATTGCTACTTCAAACAAGTGGGACTGTTTCAAGTCGATAAAACACGCAAAAACAAGCAAAAATATGCATCAAATTGCACCATTTGCAACATCAAAATGCAAAAAGTTCTCACCGTGGGAGGGGGGACACCCCCTACCACACCCGCCCCGCCTCCCTCGCTCGCTCCGCTCGCTCGGGCTTAGTCGCGTTCATGATATTCAGAGTAAGAATTAATACAACAAGTTTATGTAAATGATACCATTTATATATATCATAGGCAAATTGTGCAATAATAATCTACACTAGAATATACTGCAACCTTAAACAAGTGGGACTGTTTCAACTCGTTAAAACACGCAAGAACAAGCATCAAATTGCATCATTTGCAACATCAAAATGCAAAAAGATCTCACCGTGGGAGGGGGGACACCCCCCTCCCACACCCTCCCCTCCCCGCTCGCTCGGGCTCAGTCGCGTTCATGATATTCAGTGAAAAGAATGAATACAAGAAGTGTATTTAAATCATACCATTTTATAGGAAAATTGTTCAATAATAATCTACATCAAAATATACTGCTACCTCAAACAAGTGGGACTGTTACACGTCGATAACGCGCGCAAAAACACGCATCAAATTGCACCATTTACAACATAAAAATGCAAAAAAGTTCTCACCGTGGGAGGGGGACACTCCCCTCCCACACCCTCCCCCCCCCCCCTCCCCCGCTCGCTCCGCTAGCTCGGGTTCAGTCGCGTTCATGATATTCAGTGTAAAAATTAATACAAGACATTGATTTAAATGATACCATATTTTATAGCCAAAATTGTTCAATGATAATCGACATGAAAATATATTGTTACCTCAAACCGGTGGGACTGTTTCAATTCGATAAACGCGCAAAAACATGCATCAAATTGCACCATTTACAACATCAAAATGCAAAAAGTTCTTACCGTGGGAGGGGGGACACCCCCGTCCCACACCCTCCCTCCCCCTAAGATCAAATCCTGGCTACGCCGTTGCTTGCTTCTGATGCCTTAAAGTGAGTTTGGGACATCTTGATTTCACGTCATTTAGGGTATATCATAATACAGCCATTCTATAATATACAGGCGTCACACTGGTCCTGATGTTGAGCAGAGATGGACACCATGATGAAAGAAGTGTTCCAATTTAAGTCGACCCTCTGATCATACAAACATCGGCTATTCGTGAGGGCATCTTAAAGCCGTCGTAATAACCACCGATGAAGTTTCTCAAGACTGATAACTCAAAAACTTGCTTTACCAATTTCGGAATAGTGGGACGCCAGCCTCACAGATGCACAAGAAGATGTTGGAAGTCGCCTGTAAGGAATTAACAGAGAGGTGATACGTAATAGAACCTCTTTGGGAATTAATAATCTCTTCCGTTCTCGTGTGTAAATATTTAAACTTTCACCACTCTTCAGGATTCCCTTCACAGATCCTCGTGTTTCTTGCTTTGAATGCGTGACATGAAACCAGATAATATTTGCTATCGGGTTCATTCATGTCTTGATAGAACTTACCGTTTTTTTCCTTCTCCACAGGATTGTTCAGCTCCCCTATCAGCCAAATATCCCTCGTCGTTCTACACCAACACTTCGGTGACAAATTTGGATATGTAAATTCCATCTGTCTCATGGGATACTTCGTTGGGGGCGCGTTTTTCCCTGTCTTGACGTCATCCCTACTGGAAGGATACGGACTCGAAGGAGCCATACTTTGTTTGGCAGGCTTGTATCTACACTGTGTGCCAATAGGAGCGACGCTCCGTCCCCCTTTGGACTTAGCGGAAACAAAGAGCTTGCCTCGTACGGATAGAGGAGAAGTCCTTCCAGGTGAAGATGACCAGGCGAGTTTGTCGGAGTCTTCTGCATTCTTGTTGGAGCGAGCAGACAAAGACTCGACAACTAACTCAATAGACCAATGTCGAAAGACCACAAAGCCTCGATCGACACGAGAACGGATCCTGGAATATGTCTGGTCAGATATGGGGGTGAGGGCGCTGGTGCAGGAGTGGGCGTTCACTCTCCTCTTCTTACCATGTAAAGTAGTATTGCAGATTACTACGATCAGCTGGACTCTTTTCGTCATCGCCTTCGCAATGTCCAAGGGCTTCGAGGAATCGTTCGCTTCCTACCTGCCCATGGTGGGGTCAATTGGGGGATTGGTCTTCCAGGGGACTATGACCTTAATCCTGCGTTTCAGACACCACTGGGGAGCACCTCTGTTCATCACCAGCATGGCCTCTTTTGGTGGGGCGTTGCTTCTTTACCCTGCAAAGGCATCATCCCCAACGCATCTTCTCATCTGCTCCTTTTTCGCCGGCGGCGGCATGTTTGCCGCTTACGCGGCATCCTGGGCAGTTCTTAAATCCTTTGTCGCCGAGAGAAATATCGAAGGAATCATCTCGGCCAAATTATTCATCACAGGACTTGGAAATATAATTTCTGGGTACACCACAGGTATGACACCTTGGGGAATTAAGATGAAAAAAAAAATAGAAGAACAAACATATTATGCACGAGTGCAAAACATAACGTGATATTTTTCTTCGTGTGAGAAATTCCTTAAAGAAAGAAAAAAGCGGTAAATGATTATACACTCACATAAAATGTGAATGTATAAACTTTGTGAAAGTGCGGGTAATTCAAAAGTGAATGGCGGAGAGGTTGATTCTTGACGGAATACCTCCTTCTACATGCTTTCATTACTGTTTTCATTACTATCGAATGCATTTTGTCCTTTTCAAGCTAAAATCACAATCTAGAAGTTACCAATTTATTCACTTTCATTGCAGGCAAGCTGTATGATGTCACGGGTTCATTCGATGGAGCCCTTCAACTCGTTGGCGGCATGTGCGTAATGACTGTTCCCCTGACAGTGACCCTCATGTACATCCAGAGATACAGGGACCAGGGGCGTGGCTGTTTCCCCTCACGTGACCAGCGTGCTGCCATATAAAGGGGTGCACGTCACAAACCCAACACCCACACGAGTCTTACAACCAACAAACTCGACATGAGGCACAGCCCATGAGTCCGACACTAGACAAACAAGGCCCACGAGTCGCCGGGCTTAATTTCCCCAGTGTCGGTCTCGTAGGCCTTTTTTTGTGTGTGCCTAGTTTTGAGCTTGTGGGCAGTATGACTCGTGAGCTGTCTTACTCGTGGACATTTCCGCTGTCGAGCACGTGGGCCGTATAACTCGTGAGTGTCGGACCCTTTGGATTCGTGGAGTGGGAAGACTGGCCCGGCTCGGATATATTCGAGAATTCCCCTAACGAACTGTGTACAGCTTTGTCAATAATCTCTGTGCAAGGAGGTAATAGGCTCACCCAGCCCCTTGCTCTCTGTGTAGGTACACACACGCAGTCTCAGTACATCTCGAGTGGAGTCGACCGTTACCTATGAGCGCACGCTTCGATGCACGTATTCGCTGACCGGTGCTAATCGTGGTTTTCTTACGTAACCCGGTAGGCAGCGAATGAACTAAATCATCTATGAATCCCCACACTATACCGGGTCTTTAACCATTTTAAAGTGAATTTCGGTATTAAGTGGTATCAGATCCGGAAACGAAAGAGAACGAGGAAGAGAGAGTGATATATATATATATATATATATATATATATATATATATATAAATATATATATATATATATATATATATATATATATATATATAGTAAACGAATCAGTAGAAAAAGAACGCCGTAAAAAATAATAATAAATCCTAGATCTTGAAGATCTTAAAAACGGAGCATAGCTCTCAAATACTGAAAGGCAAGGTCACACTCTTCATCAGTGCCCATGGTGTGACAAAAGATCTTAATCAAACCCGTTTCTGAAACAGACATGAAAACACGTCTAGAAAATGTACACAGTACAGAAACGTAATAAGAAAATTGGTCTGCTCGGCATCTTGATGATAATAAGTAAACGAATCAGTAGAAAAAGAACGCCGTAAAAAATAATAATAAATCCTAGATCTTGAAGATCTTAAAAACGGAGCATAGCTCTCAAATACTGAAAGGCAAGGTCACACTCTTCATCAGTGCCCATGGTGTGACAAAAGACCTCCATCTGTTTAGCGCAGTGACTTCTTTGAAAGGTGAGTTTCAAAATCCGTCTGCCCATGATCAGACGTGTTTTCATGTCTGTTTCAGAAACGGGTTTGATTAAGATCTTCAAGATCTAGGATTTATTATTATTTTTTACGGCGTTCTTTTTCTACTGATTCGTTTACTTATTATCATCAAGATGCCGAGCAGACCAATTTTCTTATTACGTTTCTATATATATATATATATATATATATATAGAGAGAGAGAGAGAGAGAGAGAGAGAGGGAGAGCAAATTTTGTCTTCGGGTTTATTCTATTTCTGCAGTTTCCGTGAAAAGTATACATAACATTAAAATAGAATAATGATGTGAAAATGTGGAATATACTAGGTGTTACCACAAAAAAATTAACATTTTCCACTTGAACCTTAGTAGTTCGGAAACTATACATCAGATAATACTGCCATTGATATGAGTTATAGATGAAGAGTGTACAATTTTGTTGGAGGTTATATGTTATATTGCATTCCTCCTGTTTTATTTCACGCTTTTACTTCACGTTGAAAATAAAACTTCATGAATATCATCTAATGAAACCAACCCGTACGACAACAAAAACGTTAATTGGAGTCATTGCGGGCCACTTATATGAAGCTTTTCTTTTGTCGAAAGAGAGGAAAACTCAAACATTGTATTTCATGCCATCGTTGACTTTAACAATAGCATACTTGGATTTCAGTCAAGTGTATGCTTCTAAGTCAGTTTAACTCTAATCAGTATGAGTAAAGATTGTTGTATGATAATGATGTGTGTGGGTATTACTTGACTTTGTACACGAGCATCCTCTTTTCTCATAAAAACCTACATACACTCACTACAGTTGTCAATTCAGAATTATTGAAGGTTTCAATGTGGTTTAAGTGCAATAAATTATCATTGAATATAGAAAAAAAACCCGAGTTATTATTATTTTTTTTGAAATAGCAATACACCAATGGATGATATCATGTTATATATTGATGGTAAGCAATTGGATCAAAAGTCTTGTGTAAAATTTTTGGGGATAATTGTTGATTCATACCTAACATGGTCCGATCATGTACACCGAGTTTATTCATCAATGTAAAAAAATATCGGGATCCTCTGGAAAGTAAGAGAATATCTTACCAAACATACCCTTCAAATTCTTTATAATGCACTCATATTACCCCATATCACCTACTGTAATATTGTGTGGGGGAATTGCGGTGTTAAGAACATAAAGTCGATATTGTTATTACAAAAACGTGCTGTAAGACTTATTACCGGTTCACACTACTTAGCACACACTGAATCTTTGTTTTATGATTTAAAGACTCTTAGAATTTCTGATACACATACATGGCAAACAGCAATATTTATGTATGTAGACAAATATACTAATAATCAGCTCCCTGAATTGTTTAAAGATAATATTTCAAATTATAATATTCATTCATATCCTATATACCTGTCATGCAACAGATTATCATTTGGAAAACCCTAAACTCATTATAGCTCCAAATTCCATAAGACATCATGGTCCAGATGTATGGAACTCATTGAATGATGACCTTAAACGCAGTTCTTCTCTACAATGTTTTAAATCATCTTCTAAAAACGTTGTTCTCGCAATGTAGCACTCGAATTAGAAATTACACTTTTGTTTTATAGTTCCCAACTCCTGAACACTGCATCTCATCGCCTTTCTTCTCTTCTCTCTTTACTCTACTCTTCCTATTCGGTTACCTTATTCTCAGGCTTTGGTTTGTTTTGTTTTGTTCTTCTTTCGTCTTTATACATTCCACTTTGTGTTGTCCTTTTTGGTCAAATGACATTCAAAATACTTTAAAGATTTACATTGTTTGTTCTACGTGTGTAAAATTGTTCCGTTCCTTCCTTTAGTTAAATAAAAAGATTGTTACAAGGCATATTATGTTCAGAGGCCGTTGTCCAAGTCAAGTGTTTTGCTTATTGATAACGGTCTCCTCCACCTGTACACTTACACCTGTACACATCTGTAATGATATTTATGTATTATTTCACATGACTATATATTTGTAATGCGACATTTTGTTTATATTTTCATGACTTGTGAATAATATGTTTGATATTGTAATACTTACTTTCTGTTATGTACAAGTGGAGAAATAAAACTTACTGAAACTGAAACTGAATCTTAAAAATGCTTGTTACCATGTGAGAACGACAAAGTGTTGGTAACAGCGATCCGGAAAACAAGAAGGGTGTTTACCTCTTTCTGTGCCAATGAGGCAAAGATGTGCACAATTTCACGTACACCTGAATGGACAGGTAATTAGAATGGCGCGCTGAGGGTTAATAGAGAGCGCTTCACCGTGATTACACTTTGACTTGCAAAAAAAAGAAAAGAAAAAAAAACCGACAATGGAACCTGCATCGCGAGTGAGTTGCTATGGCATGGACTTGTAATAGTATTATAGGCCTACTCAATAAGGTTGTGATTCCCTTACATCCGGGGCGTTCATTTCGTGTTCTCTGAAAAGTATATTACATTTACCTCTAAACAGAGGCCATGTCAAACCTAAAACAAAATCATCGGAACAGGACATAACAAGTTCCCTTGTGCGTGTGGTATAGGCAGACAAGGTGCCATCCGAACCTCAAAATGGAAGTTTAACCCATAGAACCCTGGCTTCCCTGCACTAACATTCCAGGCGCTATAAGTGCTTTGATGTGCGTATGGATGACTGATTATATCCAGCACATCCTGTTTCAGCAGGTTGTCACTTTATATATCTAATTTGTTGAGGATTTGTTGAGGATTGCTGAAAAGTGCTCGATGCTGTAAAGCAGATGATATTACACGAGAAGAGTATCAAGTTCTCCAAACCGAGTGAACAGGGAAAGGGAAGGAAAAGGAAAAACAGGAGCAGAAATATCACATGGTTTAACCAACCATACAATGCAGGGACCAAGACAAATGTGTGTGTGTGTGTATGGGGGGGGGGGGGGGGGGTCTCTGCAGCTCATCAGCAAACACTTCCCCCAAAGGGCACAAACTGAGCCCATCATTGAATAAGAACATGGTACGAATGAGCTACAGCTGTATGAAAAACATGGATGCAGTCATAAATCCCACAACCAAAAAGTTATCAGTCATTTCAAGTCACGTGACACGGAACCTAAACCCAAATGCAACAGCCGCCAAAAAGACCAATGCCCGCTGAAAGGAAGATGCATGGAAACGGCTTTTGTGTATAAGGCAACCGTCAGACATGACAACGTGGAAAAATGTTACTACGGACTGGCGGGGATAGCCTACTGTACAAGACAGATGCTGGAACCATGTTAAATCGATCAAGCATGAAACATATAAAAATGAGACCCAGTTCTCAAAGTACATCTGGAGCCTGGAAGACAAATTTAACATGGAAATTGCACGCTATCTACATGGGTCATCAAAAAAGTCAAACTAACACTAGGAAAGAGTGGCCTGTGAAATCTCTGCCTCGATGAGGTCATTACCATCCGAAACAAAAACGCGCTGAACAAAAGATCCGAATCTTTATATATCAAGATGTAGACACCGCAACAGGCAAACCATCCATGCGTCAAGCTGATCCACGGCGCCATATAAACCAGTAAACACAGAAGCACATCATCACCACTTTGAAAGTCAGTCTGCCTGAAAATCGGCACTGCGTGAAACCGCCGGTAGCAGACAAGACGCCGAAGCGCAGGTACGCCTATAAATCATCATCTTATCTATCTTATATCTATCTATATGCAAGAAATGTTGTACCAACGTTTAAACTTCCAGGTCGTGGAGACGTTATACAGGCGTAAGACAGTATCCACGGGAGACGTAGCTTCTTCTTCCTATTTTCTTTATTTTGAATTCGAGATTTCGGGTATATCGGCCTTCATCAGGATCTATACAAGCAAAATGACAAACGCACCACTGCCAGTGATATTGTAACAACATTTAATAACGCTCTCTATACCCAAACACGACACGACACGACACACTCAGCCAAATCAACCAGAAACCACAGAACGCCATGTAGGCTAATCCATCACATAACAGCGGCTACTCGATCATCGCAAAATGTATGTATACCTTTTTTATTTTCTTATGTTATTATTTTATCCGAATATGTGTATATGTGTATAGGGGTGTTTTGTATACTTGCACACGCCATGATATAGTGCTTTGTAGCGATATCATTTCACATACATGTAAGTCATGTTATTACAATATCACTAGCAGTGTTGTCATTTTGTTTGTATAGATCCTGATGAAGGCCGACATGCAGTGACATGGCCGAAAGCTCGAATACAAAATAAAGGAAATAGGAAGAAGAAGCTATGTCTCCCGTGGAATACTTTACTGTCTTCCGCCTGTTTAATGTATATTCAGAATTCACAATTTCCACCAAAACATGGCGGACATTTTGAGTTTCCGCTTTACAACGTGATACCATTATTTTGTTGTTGTTGTTGTTGCTACTGGTTCTGTTGTCGTTGTTAGTAGGAACCCTGTGAATTTCTTTGGAGAATAATGTGACACAGCGGAGGACACATTTAGTTGATTTTGTGTATTTACATGATCTGTTCTGAGCTTTCGACCCTAGCAGAATCTTCGTCAGAGGCAAAATGACAAACATGCAGGGAAAGCAATCACATATAAGGACTTTACACAACAAGCACAGACAGGGACAAGCTGGGTACACAGAACAAAGAAAACAAAGGAGAGGGTGGGAGGTCATGGGCAAGGAGCCCAACAGGTAAAAGGAGGGGGATTAAAGCAGGGGGGTGGACAGACAATAGGCAGAGGAGAGGAGGCAGACAAAAGGCAGAGGGGGGTCAGTGATGATCGAGAGGATCAAGGAGGCAACCAATGAAGGAAAAGGATGAATAGGGAGGCAACATCAAAGAAGATAGGGAACACCAGAGGGATAAAGAAAGGGAAAGAGTGAAAAAAGCAACAGCAAAAGGAAGGGAGGGGGGGGGGGGGCTGAGCAAACAGTGAGCCCTGAAAGGTGTACCAGGAGGAGGCAACAAGGGGAAGAAATCAAACATATCAAAGTGTATACATATACACACACAGTAATAATAATGACAATGAAATAACAGTCATGACAAGAATATTGATAAAAGAAATAAAATAAAGCACATATGAAAAACTGGGGGAGAGAAAATTGTATACATTGTAAGTACACAAAAAGCAGGCAAGGCAAAATAAGCACAAGTATGTGTAAACAAACAAAACCAAGTGTGTGTGTGTGTGTGTGTAGGTAGAAAAAGGCTGTATAAAAGAGACTCGGACTAGAGGAAGGAATCAATTGGGGAAAGAAGGGTCTGCAAATGGAAAAAAGCACAAAGAAAGAACAAAATGAAATTGAAAAATGATATGTTTGATTTCTTCCCCTTGTTGCCTCCTCCTGGTACACCTTTCAGGGCTCACTGTTTGCTCAGCCGCCCCCCCTCCCTTCCTTTTGCTGTTGCTTTTTCACTCTTTCCCTTTCTTTATCCCTCTGGTGTTCCCTATCTTCTTTGATGTTGCCTCCCTATTCATCCTTTTCCTTCATTGGTTGCCTCCTTGATCCTCTTGATCATCACTGACCCCCCTCTGCCTTTTGTCTGCCTCCTCTCCTCTGCCTATTGTCTGTCCACCCTCCTGCTTTAATCCCCCTCCTTTTACCTGTTGGGCTCCTTGCCCATGACCTCCCACCCTCTCCTTTGTTTCTTTGTTCTGTGTACCCAGCTTGTCCCTGACTGTTCTTGTTGTGTAAAGTCCTTATATGTGATTTTGCCTCTGACGAAGATTCTGCTAGGATCGAAAGCTCAGGCCCCTTTTGACTCCATTTTACTCCATTGGCTCGCCTTTATTGGATAAGCAGTTTTCAGCAGCTTTTTTTGCTACATTTAGTTCATTCTCTGCTGTTGCATCACGCCCACGTGATCCTCCTTATCCTCTTTGTCTTCTCTGTTCTGTTTTAATTGTTTTAACTGTTTTATTGCTTTGTTCCAGTTCAGTCTCCTTCCTTGCCCTGTTTCCCTCCCACTTCTCGACTTGTAGTATCTTTGTTTCTACAGTGTGGTATTTGTTTGTAACGTATTTCTTACTTTCTTTTCAGGTGTTTGTCTCCGTCCCTGTTATTTTTCTCTTCAGTTCCGTGCCTTTGTCTCTGAGCTTGTCTCATCTCCCTTTATCTTTTCTCTCCACTCACTTTTCTGCTTAGCACAGGTTGGCCTGTACATTGACCGACTGTACTTACCTTTTTTCCTTTGGTTTATTCGCCTTACAGGTCTATCTTGTTTCCTTTTTTGAATTTCCCTCTATTCTGACAGGTTATGTATTTCTCCTTCCCTTGTTTGGCTATCATTGTTCTTCTCTGTCCTCTGCCTACCATGGCTAACCATCTATCTCTTTTTCATCAACTGAGGAAAACCAAGCTCAAGGCCCTCAGATTCTCATTTCACCAGGATAATTACAGATTCTACTCCCTCAACCGCATGATACCCACAGGCCTCCAACTCCACTGCACTCCAGCTCTTGGAACACTCTCGCCTGAACTACGGAAACGCTGGAACCAGACTCTACGTGGAGCTTCCATCCGCTTGATTAACATTCTCTCCGAACAGTGTGCCGCCTCTCTCACTTCCTCTTCAGCTGACATCGACAGACTGGAGAGTGAACTTCGCTCTTGCTGTACCGACACCCAGTGGCTCAAATACAATGATGAAATTGAATCTTGTCTCTCAAAACATGTGTCTGACCTCACTGCTCGCAGGAACAAGAAAATAGGCAACTTCACGAAGAAACGTCAACGGTCTAACAGATTCAGGCGACACACCACATCCACTGATGTATCCTCCACTTCTGTCGTTAACCTTTCTTTTTCTCCCCTTTCTCAAGCAGAAACGTCTCTTCTCTCAAAAGGCCTCAAGTTTTGCCCCACTCCACCCAAGGTCGATCAGATAGCACTCAGCCAAGACCTCTCTTCTTTCTACCGCAGGTTACGCCTCAAAGAGTTTTTTCTCGATGAACCCCCTTCTGCTCCTGAGCCCTTTCATCAAAAAAGCTCATGGATTCCCCCCAAGAATAGAGTTCCCTCCCTGGAAACGTACATCGAAGCTGTCTCATCTCAAGTCTACTTCGCAGATACCCTCGACATTGCATCACATGACAATCTCCCAAAGGAAGAACGCCAGGCTCTCTCATCTCTCAAAAACAGGTCGGACATCATCATCAAGCCCGCAGACAAAGGATCAGCTGTTGTAGTAATGGACCGCCAGCAGTACATCGATGAAACCATGAAACATCTCCGCAATCCTTCCAACTACACACTTCTTGACTTTGATCCCACAGATAATTTCTCCCAACAGATCCAGTCGACACTCGATGACATGAAGGAACATGAACACCTCACCAAGAAGGCTCACAAATTTCTCTCCCCCGTTAATGCCAAACCTGCCCGATTTTATCTCCTCCCCAAGATCCACAAACCTGGCAATCCTGGTCGTCCCATCCTCTCTGGAAATGGTTCCCCAACAGAGAACATTTCCCTCTTTGTTGATCACCACATTAAACCTCTTGTCTCACTCGCACCCTCCTACATTCATGACACACCAGACTTTCTCAGGAAGCTCGATGACATCAAGGACCAGATACCCGAGACAGCAATCATCGGTACTTTCGACGTCTCCTCTCTCTACACCAATATTCCCCATGATGAAGGTATTCTAGCCTCCTGTGAGGCTTTGACATGCAGCGGCCATTCCAACCCCCCCCCCATATCTGACATCAAATCCCTCATGTCACATGTACTGACGAAAAACAACTTCACATTCATGGACAAGCACTACCTACAGGTATCTGGCACAGCAATGGGTACCCGGATGGCTCCTTCCTTCGCCTGTCTCTTCATGACCAAGCTAGAGCAGCAGATGTTAGATTCAGCCCCCTGTCTTCCATGGATTTGGTGGCGCTACATCGATGACGTTTTCTTCATCTGGACCAGGGAGGAAGAAAGCCTCCATACTTTCATTGACCACATCAATTCTTTCCACAGAACCATCAAATTCACGTCCGACTTCTCCCAAGAAGAGACCAACTTCCTTGATGTCACCGTTAGGAAGGAGTCTAACCATGTCACCACCACTCTCTACACTAAACCCACAGATACCCATCAGTACCTTCACTCAGCCAGCTGCCATCCCCGCCACTGCAAAACCAGTATCCCTTACAGTCAAGCCCTCAGACTTCGCCGTATCTGCTCTGAGGATTCTGAGTTTTCTTTCCATGCCAGGAACCTGAAGAGACATCTCGCAGCCAGGGGCTACGGTACCAGGAGAGTTCAACAAGCCATCAACAAAGTTCTTTCTCTCCCCAGATCTGAAGTTCTCAAACCGAAAACAAACAAGCAGGACATCACTGACAGAATACCCCTCGTGACCACGTTCCACCCCAATCTACCCTCTCTCCACAATATCCTTCGTGATAATCACCATATCCTTCACACCTCTGATCGTCTCTTGCAGGCCGTCCCAGATACTCCCATCCTGGCATACCGGCGCCCCCACAACCTCAAGGATCTCATCGTCCGTGCTGAAGTACCCTCCCTCACTGACAATTCTTCTCCTTTACAGCATGGCACATTCAAATGTTCAGCCAGCAGGTGCATCATTTGTAGCATACACATCCATGAGAGTGACTCTTTCACCAGCAACTCTACCGGCCTCTCTCACCACACAAAGGGAAACATCACTTGTACTACCACTAATGTCGTGTATCTCATCACTTGCAGAGTTTGTAGAATCCAGTATGTTGGGGAAACCAAGACAACACTCAAAAGACGCTTCTGCGGACACAGATCTACTGTCAACACAGCCAAGCTCGACACTCCAGTGGGCCACCATTTCAATCTACCCGATCATTCCATCACTGATATGACTCTACAGGGCATTGAATCTTTAGGCACTCGTCCAGACACAGTCAGAACCAGCAGAGAGAAGCTCTGGATGAGACGACTTCACACCATCCAACCCCATGGCCTCAACATCCAGGAGGGAAATGACTAACCACTTTATATATATATATTTTTTTTTTAAAAATTATCATTATTACCATTATTATTCGCTTTTTCATTTTTCAATTTCATTTTGTTCTTTCTTTGTGCTTTTTTCCATTTGCAGACCCTTCTTTCCCCAATTGATTCCTTCCTCTAGTCTCTAGCTTTTTTTGCTACATGATCTGTTCGTAACGTTTATTGTAACTGTCTTTGAAACAATTAACTGATGTGATTTGAGACGTGTTTTCATTACTGTACAATAGTGTCAACGGAAACAAAATTTCTATAAGACTTATCATAGATCAATAAAGAAGAGTCTGAATGAATCTGAATCTGAACTTGACAGGCAAAGAGTTATATACATTGTAGTTAAAAATTTTGTACGCGAGAATCACTGGGTGGAAAGAACCTCTTTTTTGTTTGCAGGTACATTCAGAATATAATTATATGGTTTCCAAGGCTGCTTCCCTTTGTCTTCATGGAACGACTTAACGTTTACCTCCTATCCAGCTATTGTTGGCCACACAAATCTGAAAAGAGATTCAAGAGAAGCACAATGAATGTAAATGAGCTTGCTGCTACATTTATGGGCAAAATGCGTGACTGTGGGGGAAAAATAATCTTCATGAAAGGGACTGTACGCGATGCAAATGCTTGTTGACTTGTATTGAATCATAACAACCTGATCATTACTTATGTGGTCAAAAGAAAAACGAACTTTGTGCCATGTATTTCAAGATAATATTTCTGTTATTTCGCTTCGGATTACTAATGAATGACTTGTATATATCCATGCAATATCTTTTGTAACACAGTGTAACATTAAAACGTGCAGAATATGCTCAGTCTCATATCATATTAGTATAGGCCCTATATACTTTAGCAAAGATTGCCTGAGCCCAGATGATGTCACTTACAGAATCTTGGTTTGGACGCTATTATTTTTTGTGAGCGTATCCAAATTACTCTAAAGAAAAGAAAAAATATTGTACAAATCATCATTAGATAATGGCATATACATATAATATATCGAGATATTCATTTAGCCACATAAGCGATGTTAAGGGTGTCATGTATCCACACAAGTAAAGATGCGTTTGCATTGCATTACAGTGCACTCCCGTTATAACGATCACGGTTATAACGAAATTTCGTTATAACGAAGTAAATCTTCTGGTCCCAAAATTATCACCATTAAAGTCTATGGTAAAAAATTCGCTTATAACGAACACGGTTATAGCGAAATTTCCGTTATAACGAAGTCTTTTCCGAGCGCCATAGACAAAGAAAAACAAAAGAAATGTGCTCCGTTATAACGAAATGCGAATTGCTTTCGAAAATTCGTAGCGGAACAAGCATTTATAGCTTCTCTGCTTGGGTGAACGCTTCACACCACTGTGTGTTCGCTCTTTGTGTCATGCACAGTTTCTGAGGGGAACTTGCGTTTATTATTGTGATACAGTTATCCCATCACATTTCACATAGCTTTCCAGTGTATGATGAGTATTCAGCAAACAGAATATGATATATATACGTGGTTTTCTTGTTTTCGTTACATATTGTATTTGTTCGGTTATAACGAAATTTCGTTATAACGAAAGAAAACTGCCGGTCCCGAGCATTTCGTTATAACGGGAGTGCACTGTATAGTTTCTTTATCGTCCTATATAATCACTCTCAGAGCCCCTATCTCGAGGCTTCATTAACATGTCATAGACCCTACAAACAGGCCAACGGTCATGGGGAATGACATTGTGATGGAGTCTTGCTCTCCAGCAAGGGTAATATGCATGTTAATTATGAGCCCATTTAAAGATCTCTAGAAGTAGCAGTGAAATGAGCAAGTAAAAATAGTCCTTTGCTCCTCATATGAATGAGAACTATAACAGTGATCATGAATGTACCCTATATCAGCTTAATACGCTGATTCATCTCTGACGTGACCCCCCCCCCCCAGAAAAAAATCAAATGGAGAAGGGAAGAAAAAGACTTTAAGATAAAAAAAGTTTCATTCGGTAAAGCGTGTCAGCCATTACATGTACCTCGATAGGAGAAATTCATTGATCCTGTAGGCCTACCAAACGTTGATTCAACCACAGCTGAACTATTGTAAGTAGTATAGATCTTTTGGATGTTTGGACATGCTTCCCAACTAGCGAAGCTTCAAAAATTATAAGACAGGTTTCTTCACTTAAAGGGGAAATTCATTCCAAATATAAGTTAGTCTAATAAGAAAGAATAAAGTCTCACGAGTTCAATGGTAAAAATTTGACTGAAATCGGATGAAAAATAAGGAAGTTATGACATTTTGAAGTTTTGTTAATTTCTGCAAAACAGTTCTTATACAGTGGGTATGAATATGCAAACGAGTGAGTTAACCATGCCTTACCCTCACAATTTTCCATTGATCGTGTACAAAGAAATGACTAAAAATCAATGTTTCTATCATTGAAGTCTGAAACATGATGCTATTCCTGGTTCAATAACTTCAGAATAATGATCGGTTAGATATGCACCGGATTTGTTCCTGGGGCATAATTGCATTTGAATGAAAAACTGGAAATTTCAATATTCAATGTACAAACTGTATAGCAAGTTGTAAAGGGATGACATGCTCACTTTGTCATTTGCATATTCATATTGACCGTTCAAGAACTGTTTCCAGAAAAATTAGCGAAACTTCAAAATGTCATAACTTCCCTATTTTTCACCTGATTTCGATCAAAATTGTACCGTTGAACTCGTAATATTTTACTCTTTCTTATCAGACTAAGACCCCGTTTACAGTGCGGGGCTGGGCCGAGCCCCGCAATTTTATCCGTTTACACTGCCGGGCTCAAACCTTTCAATATTTTGTCGTAGTGGCGCCCTGCTTGTAAACAAACGCAATTTGGTATAGTCGCCGTTCGGGCAAAGGCCTTTGCCGAAGGAAAAATCCTTTGCAGGACAAAACCACCTTAAACTATACTAGTTTTCGACGTTGAGGGGGTTAATATCATGAATAGCGAAATAGTACGGGCAGAGGGTTTGGAAATCAGACTAGAATTGGCCGCGCATTTGGCCCAGTTTGCGTTTTTTTTTTTGTCTATAGAAAAAAAGCGCATTATACTTATCTTCTAAGCTTTTTGATAATCTCCCTATACGTCTTAAGACAAGAAAGATATCAAATTATTTATGACAAAAGTAAAGCCAAGACAAACGACGCTTTAACCTGTACTATGATTCTGATTAAGCAACAATTGTTTGTACAAAAGTTACAGAACAAAGTTCCTAGGTTTAGATTCATGAGGGGAAAAAACATATTTAATATCAAGCGGATGAGAGATATATTCATTCTGTGTCGGGTACTCTTAACAAGTTTAATTTAAATGTTTAAGGTGGCAGTCACTCCAACATTAACATTGTTTGTGTAAACGATAATGAGAGAAATGTTAAGATAAAACGAGATTATGGCTGAAGATTATAAGTTGTCATATCTATGTTGACAATGAGACAACAAAATAGCCCATGGAGAGCTAAAAAAAAATTTGGGGAAGAAAGAAATAAAGAAAAGAGCTATATGATTGCAACACTTTCTATTCAAAAGTTAATTTTTATGCCTCCGCCACGAAGTGGTGCCGGAGGCATTATGTTTTCGGGTTGTCCGTCCGTCCGTACGTACATGTACGTCCGTACGTCTGTACGTACGTCCATCCGCATTCGTTTACTCGATAACTTGAGTAATATTAACTGGAATTTTACCAAACTTGGTCCAAGTATAAAGGATGATGGGGCAATTACTTGATTAGATTTTGGGTGAAATTGGCCAAAGGTCAAAGGTCAAAGGTCAAGGTAAAATCATGAAATTGTATTTGTTTACGCGATAACTCAAGACTCAAGCAAATTTCACCAAACTCTGTCCAAGGATGATGTATGATGGGACAATTACTTGATTAGTTTTTTAGTGAAATCAGACAGAGGTCAAAGGTCAAAGATCAAGGTCAAATCCTAAAATTTATCTGTGTACGTGATAACTCAATACTGGATGAAGCAGCTTTCACCAAACTTAGTCCAAGGATGATGTATGATAATAATAATAATAATAATAATATATCAATTTATAAAGCGCAAAACCTATAGACATATATTCTTCTGCGCTGCAAAAGCTTCTGATGTGCTTGATGATAATAAACAATCAAATGAAAAGATGTGTTTTTAGCCGTGATTTAAAAACTGCTACGGTTGGGGATTTCCGGACTTGTAATGGTAGATCATTCCAGAGTTTGGGAGCAGCACAGGCAAATGCTCTGTCTCCCAGTGTTACTTTTGTTTTACATGTTGGAATTTGTAAAAGGAGAGTGTCCTTAGAACTGCGCAAATTGTGAGTGTGTCTATGAGATTTGAATATTAATAATTCGGATATATACCTGGGGGCTTGACCAATGAGTGACTCATACACAATCAACAAAATCTTAAACAATATTCGTTTACGAATCGGAAGCCAGTGTAAGTCTTTCAGAAGAGGAGTAATCCTTGAAAACCTGGGTTTGTTACAGATAAGCCTTGCGCAGGAGTTTTGGACTCGCTGCAGGCGCCCAACTTGAGAATCAGGGAGTACATATAATAGCCCATTACAATAATCCTATTTACTGACAATGCATGCTTGAACGATCATTTTCATACTGTTCTCATCAAAATATTTCCTGCTACGTCTAAGATTATATATCATATGGTATGATGATTTACACACAGTTGTGATGTGTGCTTCCATGTTCAGATGTGTGTCAAAACACACTCCAAGATTCCTAACAGTGGAAGATGACTTTATGACGGTACTTCCAACTGATATCCCATCAAAAGAAAGTTTAGATATTTGCTTGGATGTGCCAATCAATAACAGTTCAGTCTTACTGTCATTCAGCATGAGTTTGTTTTGCAGTATCCATTCACGTACATAATTGACACATATTTCCATGTGAGTGATGCTTTGCTGCCGAGCAAGTGCGTCAGGTGTGAACGACAAATACAGTACATCTGTGTGTCATCTGCGTAGCAGTGACAGGATACACCAGGAAACTTTTCATACACATTTTTGATCAGATTACTTGTGTATAAAGTAAAGAACAGAGGGCCCAGCCGAGACCCCTGTGGGACTGCAGAGGGCACTGGGAAAAATCTGAACCAGTACCATCTACATTGTATATCGATCTGTTGATATCTATCTGCTAAGTATGACTTGGTCCATTTCATAACAACACCATCAATGCCAAAGCAAGTGTTCAATGATTCCACTAAGCGAGAATGATCTATGGTGTCAAAAGCACTGCTCAGATCTAATAAAAGCAATATGGTTACTTTCTGATTGTCCATAGCCATCAATATGTCAATCTTTATTCTTAACAGTGTTGTTTCAGTACTGTGGAATTGTCTGTAAGCCGACTGGTTAAAAGGCAGGAGTGAATTAACGTTAAGGTGATCAACAATTTGCTGATGGGCAGCACCTTCAACCAACTTAGATACATACTTCAGGTTACTCACAGGCCGCAGATTACAAAACTCCATATCTATACCAGCCTTCTTCAAAATGGGTTTAACTGAAGCATGTTTCCACTGTGAGGGGAATTGACCAGTTGCCAAAGAGAAATTGATTAAGGATTTTAAACAGGAATCAGTGCGCTATCACATTGTAAGAGAACCTTTGTAGGCATTGGGTCTAATGCACACGACTTTTTACTGAGCTTAGATATGAGTTTTTCAACATCATGCTCTGAGAGTGGCTTAAAGCTTGTGAACATTGGTGCACTGTGTGAGGTCTCTTGAAGAGAATCTGTGAATGGTTTGCTCAGCACATTCAATCTTGACTCAATGTCGACGTGAATTTTCATTACTTTGTCATGAAAAAACTTGCCTAAGTCATTCACAAAGGTGTGTTTGTCAATGTGCTGTGGTATTACAGGTTGCTTATTGGCTATGTTCAACAAAGACTTCACCATGTGAAACAAACGTTTTTGGTCGTCTTTGTTTTCCATGACTAAATTATTGTGATACTTTCGGCGGGCTTCATTTAACAAATACAGCATAGAATTACGTTCTGACTTGTAAATATTCCAATCTATGTCTTTCCTAGTTTTCAACCAACACTTTTCACTCTTCCTTTTCTTCCGTTTCGCGGCCCTGACAGTGTCAGTGAACCAAGGTACTTGGGGACGCAGAACAACTTTCTTTGTTACAACAGGTGCATGCTTATCAATGATGTCACTCAGTGTAGCATCATACAATACAGCCAGTTCATTGACATCACTTGGTATGCGCTTACACAGTTCACTTTCAACAACATCTGTTTTTAGGCTTTCTATATCAATCGTAGACAACCTGCGAAATGACAATACTTTGAAAGGCAATGGAGGTTTGTATGACTTAAGACAGCACATAACAGGGATATGATCACACAACAGAGAACCATGTGGCCAGGGCTGGCCGATGACAATATCATCTGACTGCCGACAAATCAACAAGTCAAGGGTGTGACCACGTGTGTGTGTACTAAAATCAACCAATTGCCTGCAGCAAAGAGACTCAAGGAGATTCGAAAAAGATCTTGACTCAGCATTGATAACATCCACATGAATATTGAAATCTCCTGTAATTAGCAGGGGTACATTCGACAACAAGTGACACTGAATATAATCATTAAATTCAGGTACAAATGATGAAACCGACACTGGATGTGATTCTGAATACGGCGGTCTGTAAATATTGATCAATTTCATATGAAAGGTGTGATATGAAATAGAATACTCAGCGAACTCGAATGAGTCCTTCTCACCAGCATCTACCATATGAACATCAATTGTCTCTCTGAAGACGAGGCCAGTTCCACCGCCACGGCGCCCACTCCTCGGTCGATGAACGAGACGATATCTGGGAGGGACAAGTTCACGAGAGACTGCCGAATGTGTGTCTTTTAACCAGGTTTCCGTCATGGCAATCAAGTCGACATTGCTGTCGCAGATGAAATCTTGAACAAGAGCGGTCTTATTACACACTGACTGGGCGTTCATGGAACACAACTGGAGATTCAAGGATGATATTGGCTTGTTGTTACGTGAGACAGTATTCTTCTTGCGGCCTCCTCGAGTTCCTCTCCGTGTTCTCTTTCGTTGAATTGCACAAGACTTGATGATGTCGCAAACGTCTCGCGGGAGTTGCAGTTTGGTATGTCTCCATCGCAGAAGTTCACCTGAGGTGTACTTGATTTGACGTTGTCCATGTTGAGATGTGCCGTGGCAACCTGACGCAGGCGATATCTCTCCATTTTGGGTGTTGGGTCCTGGGTTTGGATGAACAACCCATCATGGAGAATGTCTAGTTGAAAGGAGGCAGTGCAGTTTGGACTGTATAAAATTCTCCTCTTTAGAAAGTGCCTTCTGGTGAATGACCCATGATGAAAAGGATGTAGGGCAGACTGGCCACTGCAATGCACTGGATCACTCAGAAAAGCACAGAGACAAAGAGCAACAAATACTCTGAGATGAATAGGCTGCATTGTGCCTGACTTGTAATCCAGATGTTCACGTTCATCCAAGCAGGAACATAGTAGAATGTGCTACTTACACAGTGATGCATAGGAAGCACAGGGCACACTGAGTACAGCAAAATCCAAATCCAAATCCAAATCCATCCAGAAATGAATATATCAAAATACTGCGTAAAACCGACACTTCACTGATAAAACTTGTCTAGCAGTTTCTGAGCACTATTACATAGATGGTGGTAATAGTATAATCAAATGAAATGTCAAAATAAAAAGCAATCAGAAGCTTTTTTGGAGAGCAAGCAAAAGCATGTGCAGCATGCGTGTGCGCTCAACCACTAAAAAAACAGGGGCAATTAGTTGAGTAGATTTTATTGACATTGGCAAGAGGTCAAAGGTCAAAAGGTCAAGGTCAAATGCTAAAAAGTTGCTATTTCCCCAACATCTATGCAATGCCCCAAGGAATTTTCTTGAAACTTAGTGTAGACATGTACTACTGCGTAAAGATTCTCCAGAGAGAGTTTCATGTCATAAGGTGAAAGGTGAAAAGGTCAAAGGCTAGGTGAAAATGTTACAATTTCACTTTTCTCGCAAATGGTTCAATGTATTTTCATGGAACTTGGTACATACGCATGTACTGACTGGCAGGGATTATTTAGGGAACTTAGGGGTCATGGGTCAATAGTCAGGGGTCAAAGGTCAAGGTCAACTCCTCAAAATTTTACTATTTTCGTCATATACTAGTATATGCAATGCTTGCATTATTAGTTTTAAAACTTGATATATGCATGTATTACCTAATGGAGATTCTCTGGGAAATTTCCAGCCAGAAGGTCAAAGGTCAAAGGTTAAGGGTCAAAGGCCAGGTTTAAATGCAAACAAAAATCTATTTTGTACTGTAATTACACTCTTTCTTCATACCTTGAGAATTACTCAATGCATAAACTTATAAAAGGGTCGGTCAGAAGTCAAGTAAAAATCCTCATTTCCCCAAATATGTGTACCTGCACTCTTAGACAATTATAGCAAACCCAGTTCAAGGAAAGTGAACATTCAAGATATTTCTGATAAACGTGTCATTTCAGTATTTTGTCAGTTATGTGAAACTGTCATCACACATTGTGAAGACATTGTACTATACACCTATTGGGAGAATCATGCATTATGGCGGAGGCATCAGTCGCCATAGCGACATTTCTAGTTGTATGTTCAAATGATATGCTCATAGACAAGTCATTCATTTTGTTTGTCCACTCCGTGTCTCGTTAAACGCTCGTTCACCATATTCACCATTTTGAAACCTCTTAACCCACTTTATTGCGACATAATCCCTCTCTCTCCTCCCTCTCTCCTTCCTCCCCTATACCCTCTTCTGCTTTCTGATTGCCCATTTTCCCCAACTTTTGTATTTTTCAGTTCTCATTTTTATTCCTTTTGTACACTGTTTACGCACTTTTCATGTTACTATTATTTTTTACACGTTCTGATTACATTTATTTTGATTCATCGTTTGTTTGTAAACACGCGTTTTGTAAAATATTCACGCGGCCTTGCTGAAAACCAGGTTACAGCTGATAGCATTTTTTTTCTTTTTTAATTTGTGATGAAATAAAGTCAAACAAACAAGCAAACAAACAGAATGAACATCTTGAGTCTATAGAGGTCACTAAAATTTCAACAGTCTTTGGCCCTTCCTTGTTGAATTCTACTCCGTGGGACCTCTTGAGGGCAACTCGACACCCCTGAGTGGATTTAGAGAGGGGAACATTTAAAGCAGTTCGAATCGAAAGGACTGGCATGGAACTACTCAATACACCGCAAATACCAGCAAGACACTCGGCTTCGGTCTTTTTTCAAACTAATTCCAACCTTTGAACTGATGTGCATGAGTGAATCAGCTGGAGAGTTGACGGTCAAGTATCCGAATATGACAGAACAGTCAAAAACTCAATCCTTATATACTTCATCGGAGTTTGGGGAATATTTCTTCTATTTTGCGCTTGCCTGTATGATGACAGCAATCCAACCCCCATAAATGCGATTCTACATCGTGTTCTAGTCAAATTTAACAGATTCAAAATAAAGGTATAGATACAAAATCCGACGAACGGGAAGGTACTGGTCTCATCTTAAATGGGTGACATATAACCATGACCGTAATAGGATTTAAATGTCTCTTAATAATGTTTTCAACAAATGAGATACAGTCATAACCACACAAAAGGAGAGAGGTTGACATGGATTCACAATTCTCTCTTTGCTTTGTATATTTAATGTTATAAAAGTATGAACGGTTTTATGCCAAAAAATAACGCTATATTTATTATTTTCTTTGGTTTTTTTTCTCTAAAGTAAGGTCATCATCAAACAGAGAAAAATGAATCTTCCTAATTACTCTGCCGTCGTCACAACAATAAATGTCTTTTGATGATATCATCAAATTCATCACATACATTTAAATTACGTGCGTTTTTTCCGACAAATTAAATCTCAAATATCTCGAATTGATAAGACTGCATATACATTACAGATCTCCTTTTTTCGTGTGCTTTTGATGTAATTTTATTATAACTTAGCAGCGATGGCCCATATCCTCTAAAAGTCATCGTTTCTATATAGTTTATTATAACACTACAACAAAGATTATTTCGAAGAACACAATTGTGTCTCATCAGCCTCATATGCCAAACATACCAAGAAAGAGAAAATCAAATTTAAAAGCGATTTGTGAATGCGGTTCGTTGTCTTATCGCCTCCTCCAGAGAATCTGAATCGTTGCTCGTAATAACACGTATAAAGATAGCTTCCTGAAAACACATGAGATTTGAATACTCAATAACTTTGTCATTCTAAAACCGATTTTGTTGAAGGTATGATATACCATTCATGATCGGTTGACCTTACCCTTTAGACAAGGTATTTTGATGCACGCTATATTGTGTCTCCAGATGCAAAAATCGCGATTGTTATAGATCAGTTCATGCGATGCTATAATATGTTGAACCACTTCGAATTATACGCACAATTATTTAGCAAAGCAAGCGATGGGACGAAAAAGTAAAGACACTGTGTGATACTCAAAGGAAACCCAAATCCAAAGAAAAATGTGGATTGAGTGAAAGCAGCAACATTAGTAGAACACATCAGTGAAAGTTTTAGGGAAATCGGACAATCGATGAAAAAGGTATGAATTTTTACAGTTTTTTTGGGTCGGAATCGCTTGATGAGGAGACTACTGGATGTTACGGCGTCATGTGTAGACAACAATATAAAGAAAATACAAGGGAATTCCACCAAAAAAAAATAATTTTTCATGAAAATTACACATTCCATCAACTTGATACTGACAAAATGTTAAGGGTAGCAATAATGATTCCCCCTGCTTTCTGAAACCGGTTAGTCAAGTGCTCTTTCATTATGTCACAGAAAAGTGAATTTTTGTGGAATTCCCTTTATGTTCTTTGTTGTCCACACATACGTCACAATCTCTAGAAGTCTCCTCATCCAGCGGTTCCATCACCAAAACTTTAAAAATTCAGAACTTTTGCATAGATTGTCCGATTTTTCTCAAACTTTCACTGATGTGTTCTACTATAATGTTTCTGCTTTCACTCAATCCACATTTCTCTTTGCGCTTGGGTTTGTTATTGTGATTAGTTATGTAGGGAGGGAGCACGCTAAAGATACAACTTACAAGTAAACTTCTGTTGATGTACACTGTTAACATACGTGTATATTTACGTGTACATATTTTGCAAAATGCATGGAGAACAAGACTACGTACTGAATTGCTAATTTTTTTCACGTTTCTATGTTTTTTTTTTTAAGGTCAAACCTTTCACCAACAACAGCAGGACGATGTGTTATTGTATTGACCAGAGAGGTGCGACGGCTATACCACGCGTTTTATACTCAATCCGGGAGCAGATTTTAGCAGTCAGTGATTATGTGATGTGTGAGCTTTGTCTCGAAATATTTCTCAGTCAAAGCAGATAATCGGATGTACAAAGTTTTGGTTACTCCAATGATTCTTTTCATTTGCACCACCAGGTGTAAATGATTCTGAAGTGATGTAATACAGACAGTCGCGGTGGAAGAAATCCTCAAGTGTTGAAAGAGACGCCAGCAGATCAGTCAGAGCACAACGATTCACCGGACCCAGTACTGGTAATCATCAATCTCTATCGCGTTGAAAGCGCTATAGTGCGCAGAAACGCAAGCAAACTCATCGTAGGTCCTGGGACCAGTGGACACTCTGCGTGGCGACTTGGGCACGGCGACATACATGAACATGGCGGAGACATTCGTCGAATCTAAGGACAAGTGGAAATACGTGGTGCTGGTGGCCAAATTTTCACTGGACTGCATCACTCAAGGTCTGCTCAAAGCCTTTGGCGTGCTAGTTCCTTCCCTGGTCCAAAAACTGGACACAGACTATGGCACTCTGGGATTTATTCTCTCCATGGAGTTAACCGTCTTCTTCTTGGCCTGTAAGTACACCCGTCCGATTTACGTTGTCAGATTTCAGGGTTAAACTTCCCTTTATCACGTTATAGTTCATGTTAACAGGAATAATCTAGATAAGACTCGAAGGTAAAGATCTAGGACTACATATCGGTTTGCTGTATACACAAACTGATAGCATTTTATATCACATAAAGTATACAGTAGTCAATACATAGAATATGATTATGACATTGATTCATCCTTTTTACCATAAGTACGTATATTGCATACGAAATTTTTTTTAATCATGTTATCTACTTTATTACTTTAGGAGTCCTCATCCTAACTTAAAGGGGTAATTTACCATTTGCGGACGAAACAAAAACCCAGCTATAGCGCTTCAAAATAGTTCTAAAATGTGAGTGAGGGATAGAAATAACCAGTGTAGAAAAGTTAATAAGTACAATCAATGTTTAAAGTATTATTAAATGTAAAAAAAAGTGAACAACGATTACAACAAAACTGTGTCTAGACCGTTAAAACTGTCTACAGGCTTTTAGACTTTATTCCAAAAGTTTTATATGTTAGGATGTTTTGTGATACAACTGACCTACACAATCCCATATGCATCAAATATGATAACTCGATTTTTGTAAAAATCACTGTTCCCATTGATAAACAATACCTTTAAACTGGTCTCGAAAAGCGTCCTCCATATGTCATAAATATTATTGATATCTTTTCTTCTTCCTGATCAGGGTGAAAAAAATCAATAGATTGTTGAACTTACAGCTTTGTATGCAGTATTAAACATATTTTCATAGAGCCGTTCTCTAGTTGCGAGATGTTTCCCCCTCTCATTGTACGCTTGATGGTTGTCCTCAGGTGCTCAGGGCTTTTGACGTCCCTTATTAAGAGTCTGCATTTGAAACTGTTAATGTGGATCGGAGGAGGGACCCGGAAAGGATGTCGCATGAATGGATGGTGGATGTTTAAAGATAACAAGGGTGTGTGTGTGTCTGTGTGTGTGTGTGTGTGTGTGTGTGTGTGTTTGTTTCTGGGTGTGTGTGAAGTGATATGGCTATTCAGTTTTAAAATCACAGAATGAGGTGGGAAAGAAAGGTGCACGTCACGAGTTCGATACCACGAATCACACAGCCCATGAATCATGCTGCCCACGAGTCATACAGCCCACTCGAGTTATACATCCCACATAATAGTCATACAGCTCGACACTGAACAAACAAGGCCCATGATTATGAGAGACCCATGTTGTATAATTCCGAACTCGCGGGCTACTTTTACGTATAGTGTCGAACTCATGGGCTGTGTGACTCGTGGGGCGGTCTCGTTGGATGAACCCGGAAGGAAGATGGAGTTGGAAAGACGTGCAAATAAGGAGGATAGAGTAAGAAAGAATAATCATATGTAACACAAGATGATATGTGACACTTGTTGTTTAGGTCTATAGATAAAGGAGAATGATTGGTATGCCATTAACTTCATTTATGACATTTTTGTTGTATGTTTTGTTTCTATGATTTAATCGGTTGTATCTTGTTTTGTAGATGTATTTAAGAATAATGTTGTGTAATTGAAACCTGACAAAGAAATCTTTTAAAAAAAAGCAATGCATAATGCATTTCGCACCGACAGCCGATGAACAAATTTAGCAATATTCTCCATCGTCGGCGCTGCAAGCACAGTCTGAGACTACTATTACCCCTAAGGCTGCGTTCACATAGAAGTATTCGGTATTCGGTATTCGGTATTCGGTGTTCGGTATTCGCTATTCGAGCACCGAATACACCATCACCCGCACCGTCAACTCACCATCCCATGCAGTGAGGATTTCTTCCTCCTACATCCCAGCAAATCTTATTAACAATTTCTAAACTGCATCAGCATGTCAGTCTACATGCATGCTTATTTTTGCTAAAGGGCAAATCCAGATCAAAAGTGTCATTATTTCATAAACGAGAGACGGTATACCCTGCAAGAAAATCGAACAAGTTCGATTCCCACTCTGCTATACTTTTCGCAGCTATTCGTACTTTCGAATAGTGCCCTCTTATGTGAACCGGTGTGAGGAAATCCTATCGTTCGATTCAAGCTATTCGCGTGCCCTCGAAAAACGAGCCCGAATACCCGAATAGTATACAGTTAAACTCGCCTAAGTCGACGTTGCATATGTTGAATAATCGCGCAAGTCGAAGATTTTAAAAAGTCCCGATTTTTCCCCATTGACTTACGTGTATTAATTCACTCACAAGTCGAATTTTTAAAGTCGAATACTCGCCTAAGTCGATGAAATTCCAAGAACACTTTCACGGAAAAACCATTGAATTCACCTTCACCAAGTCGAATAAGATTTTATTGTGTAATAAATCATTGTCAAAATCATGATACGCCAGTTTTTGTTTACATACAGTATATACCAAAAGAAACTTTGCGTTAAAAACATTAACGTTTCATTTACGCAAGCGGTTTCACCTGAATCGTTATTAACGCAAACTAACGATCGGGAAAATTAACGTTTGTAGTAACGATGAGTAACGATCCCAAATTAACGATGTTTCGTTGACATTAACGATAGTAACGCAAGAACTAACGCGAGATTTTGGTTTCCGTTACTCAGACCTGGTGAAAGGACGACGTATCGCCTCTGCCGAGTGTAGCGATCTATGCCTTCTATACTTAGCGGAGTCTTTTCGCGAATCGTATCACGATTTCGCGAATGGTTAATATGCGACCGGGGTCACCAAAAACGCACGCCGTGCCAATAACAACAACAAAAAAGCCCGATGTTTGCCTTCAGTTTTGGAAATGAACAGCGGTAACAATCGGCTCCATAAGATGCTAGAATAAATGTCAGATGTTTGCTCTTAATTTTGGAAATAAATAACGGCAATGTTCAATGCGGATAAAGCGTCTTGCTGAAGGGCAAATATCGGGCACACTGCTCCAGCTCTCAGTTCCAAAGTAGATGTACATTATACACGTGTATGCGTGGTGTAACTGTAAGTCGATTTTTTTCGACTTACGCACAAGTCGAAACTCGCCTAAGTCCATGTGTTTTGCTCAGTCCCGAGAAGATCGACTTATGCGAGTTTAACTGTACTTCTATGTGAACGCAGCCTTAGTAACACCTTCGTTGCTATCGCTACCCTTACCGTGGAGCTTGGCACTCTCGGGCATTGGCTTACACCTGTTTTGATAAACCCTTATTGAGATTAGAGACATTGTCCGCAATTTCAGGCCTGTCCGGTGATTAAACCAGATAATCTGCTTATCAAAATGGTACGTCGAGTCCAAAGAAACTGTTTAAGAATTTATAACGATTGTTACTTTACACAAAAGAGTGACAGAAACGTTCTGGGGTGAAAGAAAGCGCGATGCTGCCATTAAAATGGTTGGGGGAGCTGAACAAGCAGCGAGCCCTAACCTGGCGTATACAACGATGCGGCAACAATAGGAAATAGAGAGTCAACCATACTTTTTTGATGCGAATTCTAATACAAACATATTAACGTAACACAGTACATTGCAGTGGAACGATATACAAGCAAAAATCCTAAGGGGAGAAATGCTGTGCATGTATGTATACGCATACATATAGATAATATGCAAATTGAGCGTCTGTGTAAGTGGAAACGGGCTATCATATTATACTCTGTTAAATAAAAGTAACTTTGACAAGAGGAAGAACCAAACTGGGAATATTAGAGGGCTGCGTTGAAAATGCGCAATGTAAGGAATGACAGAAATTATGTTAGCCATTTCCCTCCTACATGTTGAAGCAACGGGGTGGATTGTGTGAAGTCGTCTCATCTAGAGCTTCTTTCTGCTGGTTCGGACTGTGTCTAGACGAGTGTCCAAAGATTCGATGCTCTGTAAAATCATGCCAATGGGAGATTAAAACAGGGGCGGATCCAGGAATTCTGTAAAGGGGGGGGGGGGGGGGCGTGACTAATGTTTCTGGTGCCACTTCCGGGTTTCATTTCATTTTTTTTTTTATTTCTTTTGTTTTTAACGAAAAATAAAGGGGGTGTGCGCCGGTTGCTCCCCACCCCCCTCCCCCCCCCCCTCTGGATCCGCCACTGTAAAATGGTATCAAACTGGAGTGTCAAGCTTGACTGTGATGACAGGCAAGCTATCTAGTCCAGCGGATATAGAAAAAATCATGCACTTAATGGTAAAAGCACCATACTTGGTACACATGTACATGATGCCAATACAAGTCATTTCTGATATGGAAGCCACTCTGATTCTCCCTTTGGCGGCCGTGGCGGCCATTTTTCAAAATGGTCGCCATGTGATATAGCAATGCTGTGTATTTTGGAAACTAAAAGTCCGATTGTCGTGATTCTTGTACCAAAGTATAGGTCTTGAGGGTCAAGGACTCCAGTAAAATAATTTTTGAGAGGATAAAACCATGGCAACCTACTTATTGGCGGCGATTTTGAAAAAATGTGGCCACCATAGATATAACATATCCTTAAAACGTATGGACAAAGGGTCATGACTCTGGTACCAACTGATATGTTTTTGGCGTCAAGGATTCTGATAAATTCAACTGTTAGTGAATATGAATCGTTTCATCCTACGTTTTGGTGGCAATTTTGATAGATATGGCTGCCATACAAGAGATAATGAATATTATATCTTCGAACTCAAAAGATATATAATCACGATTCAAGTGTAAAAGTATAGTTTTTGGGTTTAGGTTTTCAATGATGTTTTAGCAAAGTGAATAGGTTCATCACATCCTTTGTTTTGGCGGCCATTTAATAAATAGCGTACGAGTGTTATGAAAGCGGGATGCCCATTGTGGATTGATTCTGGTGTAAACGTTTGTTTTAGGGGTCAACAATATACTTGTTCACTCATTTTTAGTATTCTAATGTGGAACATCTGGGCATGATTAACTTTGTAAGCATTTTGGAAAATATGCTAGTGTGAGAAAACTTCTAAAACTTCTTGGGTCACTTACATCAAATGTAAACACACTACATGTATGTCTATGAAATCCATGATTGACCAGGCTGTTCTGATACTTAGAACTACACTGAATCTTATACATCAAACGATAAAGTAAATAGTGGCAGTGGGCAGGTCCTTCTGGTCCTGTACGGGTAGAGAGACGTCCCCGCCCTCCACGAGTCTCCCGCTGCCTTGCGGGCAGTTTTTTTGGGTTAATCAAAGGCTAGGGAGTAAACCTTATCCAAATCCGGAGCGGAACCCCCAAGTTGTTAGGTGTTGTAGTTCATCATCTCTCCGGCAAATATAATAGGTATTATACAATACATCTTTATAGGTTTACATCTAATTGTCATTTGCAGCTCCACATGAGTCTACTAGCAAAATATAAACTACAAGAAAAATTATGCTAATTTATGAATTTAAGTAAAACCTCAAAGAAATACAAATTCTTAGCTTCATAATTATTGGAAGATAAAACTGCAGAATAAAATATTCAGTAAATCGATCTTACTTACCAGCACCAGTAGAAATACTGAAGACGTTCTCTAAAGCAGTGGCGTATCTAGGGGGGGGGGGGGGCAAGGGGGGCACGTGCCCCGGGCGCCACTCCTTGGGGGCGCAAAAAATGAAAAAAAAAAGCGAAGAAAAGAAGAAAAAAACGAAGAAGAAGAAGAAGAAAAGAAAGAAAGAAAGAAGAAGAAGAAGAAGAAAAAAAAAAAAAAAACTCGCCCGGAAGGGGAGGGGGAGGGAGAATGATGGGGGGGGGGGGCAGAAAACCAAATCAAACAAGATAAAAACAAAACATGATGATGACGCGGACAAAATGACAATGTTTATTGTGTTCACACAAGAATTCCATGTTCCGTATCAAGCTGAAATACAAAAATTTTCGGCGCGCTCGCTGCGCTCGCTCGCCAAATATATATAAAAAAGAAGGTAAGAACAAAACTTGATGATGACATGGACAAAATGACAATGTCTATTGTGTTCACACATGTCATTTAATATTTAGCAGGCAAAATGTTTCGCTGAGCAGCGGCTGCAATTTCTTTCGTTCTGAAGCGATCGCCAGTTGGATCAAAAGGCGCCAACGGTTTCGAACATACGGGGGGGGGGGCGCAAAAAAAACCCAAATCAAACAAGATAAGAACAAAAAGCAATGATGACGCGGAAATATACAAATTTCGGCTCACTCGCTCGTACTAATTTAGAGTATTTTTTCAAGTCCTCAGTTTGGTGGTATAAATCGTTATCTAAGGCCGTCACTATATCTTGATAAGAATTGTAAGATTTAATAGCAAAAAATGACAAGAGTTCCATGTTTAGTAAGCTGAAATATAAAAATTTTCGGCTCGCTCGCTACGCTCACTCAAATTTATCCAAAAAAAAAAAGGAAGAAGAAGATAAGAACAAAACGTGACGACGCGGACAAAATGCCAATGTCTGTTGTGTTCACACATGTCATTTAATATTTAGCAGGCAAAATGTTTCACTGAGCAGCGACTGCAATTTCTTTCGTTCTGAAGGCGATCGCCGATTGGATCAAAAGAGGACGCCAACGGTTTCGAACATACGGGGGGTGGGGCGCAAAAAAAAATCAAAAAAGATAAGAACAAAACGTAATGATGACGCGGAAATATACAAATTTCGGCTTCAGTTTGTTGGTATAAATCGTTATCTATAAGGTCGTCACTATATCTTGATTAGAATTGTAAGATTTAATAAGCAAAAAATGACAAAAATTCCATGTTTTGTAAGCTGAAATACAAAAATTTTCGGCTCGCTCGCCAAAATTTATATATATTATTATAAAAAAAGAGAGATAAGAACAAAACGTGATGATGACGCAGAAATATACAAATTTCGGCTCACTCGCGTGCACTAATTTAGAGTATTTCTTTTAAGTCCTCAGTTTGTTGGTATAAATCGTTATCTATAAGGCCGTCACTATATCTTGATTAGAATTGTAAGATTTGATAAGCAAAAAAATGGCAAGAATTCCATGTTTTGTAAGCTGAAATACAAAAATTTTCGGCTCGCTCGCTGCTCTCGCTCGCCAAAATTTATCAAAATTCGCTACATTTAAATTACCCTCAAAAGACCCATTTTAAGTGCTTGAAAAAAGCATATCATGTAGACTTTGTTTAAAGTCCCTACTGGGATGGGGTTGGGGTTGAACACTTTTTCAGAAATTAGGGGCGCAATTTTCGCGCTTGCCCCGGGCGCCGTTTCCCCTAGATACGCCACTGCTCTAAAGCGCACCTGCATCTACACTTGTATATATATGCATTCACGTTCATCATCGCTTAGCAATGGATGATCACGAACAATAATTGTTTTGGATTGTCAGAGCTCATTCGATTCCTTCATATGATTCCTTATAATTTTGTGTAACAGTTTTGACAAGGTCATACTATGAAATAACGAACAAGAACTGAAAACAAACTTTAGAAATCAGTAGGTCTTATAAGACTACAATAATCATGTCTTTGTGGCTGGAAACTATGACAATACACTAATTGTACTCTCCTGTCTATGCATCCAAAATTGGTTGGAAAGTCTTCTATTCCATTCTCACCATTTTATTCTACCTTTGATATTCAACATAATTATCTTTAGTATTCCAGGTATGCAACAATTGAACTTATGTGATGTTCAATACCTACTTGAATAGTGAATGTGATAGAGGTATAATGGTCAATCAACAACAATCAATGAACAATAAAGAACTAAACGCCGCAACAACATAGGAGGTTCATTTACCAATAATAGGTGAACGATTCTTGTCAATGGGACAATACACATGGCAAGTGAGGGTGTATATATGATAATATACAGGGTGGCCCCTCAGAAAATGGAAACGAATATTTTTCCAAAACCAAAACGAAATTGTCCAATTTGGTTGAGTACTTTTCTTTCTAGACATGTTTTTGTTAATCATTAATTTCCTTTTTATTTTATCAAAGCTCAGCAACGGAGACTACCCAACAATTGAAGGTCAATTTTCGACAATAATCCTATTCAGGCATTCCGCATTGTGATGTGCGGCCTCAATTCTTTGTTAAGGGGGTATCTCACTGAGCGGCGAACGTTTGCGAACGTAGCGAATTTGGGAATTCGCCAGGGTTCGTAAACGGTTGCAAAAGGTTCGTTAACATTCGCAAGAAAGTTCGCAAACGGTTTTTATTGTCGCAAACAGTTTTTCTTGTCGCAAAGAAATTTTGAACATGTTCAAAATTTCTTTGCGAACCTTTGCGAATTTGTATTTTCGCTAACAGTTGCAAACATTCGCAAACATTCGCAAAACATTCGTAAGAATTCGCAAACGGTCGTAATACGGTGTCGCTAACGTTTTTATAGGATTCGCCACTGCTAGCGAACAAGTAACCACATGGTTCCTATATAAAAGCTTCTGAAACAGACAAGGTTCCTCTCTAAGAAAGTTCTTGAAGCTCTTGACATCTCCATCATGACTGTAATTGCTTCAAAAGCTTTTCATATTGACTAAAGTCTGTCCTCTGCAACAAGCACTCTCTGACTCTCTTTCTTTTCTTCTTCCTTTCTTGTTTTTCTTTATTTTATTTCTCTTATGCTGCACAACTCTCTAAAAAAGAAAGAGTGAAAATGTTCACTCTTGAAGGAGTGAATTACAGAAAAGAGTGAGTTTTGAGTGAAATTGGAGTGAATTTTGAGTGAAAATATCTATTTTCACTCATTTTGGAGTGACCTCAGGGACCACTCGAAAATCTTGGAGTGATCCCTGAAGTCACTCCAAAATGAGTGAAAATGAACATTTTCAGTCTAAAATCACTCTAATTTCACTTGAAACTCACTCTTTTCTGTTATTCACTTCTTCAAGAGTGAACACTCTTTCTTTTTTAGAGAGAATAGCTGTAGCAGCAGCCTGACAAAGCAGCTCTTCAAGGATAGCAACACCTTGAGCCTCTTCTTGGCAGAAATTTATTTCCATATCCTGGAAATCCATCTTGAACGGTTGTCACAAGAGATCTGAATTCAGTGGAAGGTTTTATGTCGTTTTATGGGTCTTACTATACACAATCGCCTTGTTCTTTTCTAGGTCCAAGAACATTCGCAAAATTGTCGCAAAGGATTTGCAAACAGTTGCTAATATTTGCAAAACTGTCGCTAACATTTGCAAAATTGTCGCTAACGTTTGCAAAATTGTCGCTAACATTTGCTAACATTCGCTAATAGTCGCCACCTGTGTTCGCAAACACTTTCGCAAACATTCGCTAAAGGGTTGCTAATTGTCGCTAAACATCGCTAAAAGTCGCTAACTGTCGCTAATGGCAGAAGCGAACTTTGATTTTTCGCAAACATTCGTCAGAAAAGTTGGCGAATCTCAAATTCGCTACGTTCGCAAACGTTCGCCGCTCAGTGAGATACCAGCTTAAGTCTCCCAAGGCAGTGGTTTTTGTTCGATGCTGAAATTTGTTGAATTGAGCTAAGAAATTTACGCTCGACCCGTCTTTACAAAAACATCTGTATAATGATAACTACTCAACCAAATCGGATGATTTTGGTGTCATTCTTCTTCTAGATAAATTCTCTACACTCTATGTTATTCATTTTGGCATCAAAGTAATGCAAATGTGCAGATATTTGCGAAAACTCGCATTTCCGTTAATTCTAGGCCACACTGTATATGTGTGTGTGTGTGTGTGTGCATACTCTATGTAGTGCGGCAGTCATATTTATCAAAATGGACATGAAAACGAAATGTGTTAGTTCTATTTGTCAACAAATGCTTATTTAAAATAATTGACCCCAATTAGTTTCAAAGATGTACAGTATAGTATATATTGCGGTGGCCATATTTTAAAATGGCAGCCAAAACATAGGATGTGATGGTTGTATACACAAAAAAAAAATATCCATTTACATAATTGAACCTCAAAAACATATTTTTGTACCAGAATCATGAAGATGCATCCATTGGTTTTAAAGATACATGAATAGAATGTAGAGCGGCAGCCATGTTTAACTGGAGGGAGGCCATATTTATTAAATGGCCGCCAAAACAAAGGATGTGATGAACCTATTCACTTTGCTAAAACATCATTATATTGAAAACCTTCACCCCAAAACTATACTTTTACATTTGAATCGTGATTATATATCTTTTGAGTTCGAAGATATACAATATTCATTATCTGTTGTATGGCAGCCATATTTATTAAAATGGCCGCCAAAACGTAGGATGAAACGATTCATATTCACTTACAGTTGAATTTATCGGAATCCTTGACGCCAAAAAATATAAGTTGGTACCAGAGTCATGACCCTTTGTCCATACGTTTTAAGATCATGTTATATCTAACATGGTGGCATATTTTTTTTTTTCAAAATGGCCGCCAATAAGTAGGTTGCCATGGTTTTATCCTCTCAAAAATCATTTTATTGGAATCCTTGACCCTCAAAATCTATACTTTGGTACAAGAATCACGACAATCGGACTTATAGTTTCCAAAATACACAGCACTGCTATATCACATGGCGGCCATTTTGAAAAATGGCCGCCACGGCCGCCACAGGCAGAATCAGAGTGGCCTCCATATCAGAAATGACTTGTATTGGCATCATGTACATGTGTACCAAGTATGGTGCTTTTACCATAATGTGCATGATTCACCCTATATGTGCTCTATATCCGCTAGACTAATCGGCTTGTCAACGGCAACTTTCCTTACCGAAAACACTCATGACATTTGAATGCATGCCAGAACTGATTTCCACTTACGTGTATTTCATATCCTTTCACTATCCAGGTCCCCTCGTGAGCTATCTCTCCACACTGGTAGACCCCCGAACTCTTTGCATCGTGGGCGGGATGGGTGCAAGTGGAGCTATTGCCTTATCGGGATACCTAACGTCGCCATTTTGGTTTGCTGTTATGATGTTTCTTACAGGTAAAACATCGTCACATTAACATCAGTGGCGTAAATAAGAACAATGGCTTTATCTTGCTTAGGCTGATGCCTTAAAAGTGAACTTGGGGCATATCGTGATTTCAAGTACGGTCAATGAGAGTATTATTATCATGGGCAGTCATTTAATAAAACCATGGAGGTGGAAAACCTCCCTGATAAAACGCAAGCGTCACACTCTCCTGAAGTTCAGCAGAGATGGACACAATCATGAAGGATGTGTTCCGATAAAAGTCGACATCGCGTTCTAATCGCCGGTGGAGTTTCTTAGGCTGCTAACAAATGGCCATGTATACATGATTTGATTGATTGCTCAGCTTTAAACCAATTTCGTGCGAATTGAACGTATATATACATTATACGTAAGTTCCACAAATGGCCACCCTGTGCCAATTTCGGGATAATAGTGGGACGCCAGCCTCACAGATGCACTAGAAGAAGGTGGAAGTTGCCTGTACGGAATTAACATACTATCTTTTTCCTTCTCGTTTGTAGTTATTTAAACTTTTATCAGGTTTCCAGTGTCACTTCACTTGCAGCTTCATATGTTTCTCGCAATGAATGCGTGACCTGAAATCAATATTCGCCATTGGGTTCATCATTTCTTGTCTTTGATAGAACTGATATTTTTCTTTTCTCCACAGGGTTGTTCAGCTCCCCTATCAACCAAATATCCCACGTCGTTCTACACCAACACTTCGGTGACAAATTCGGATATGCAAATTCCATCTGTCTCATGGGATGCTTCGTTGGGGGCGCGCTGTTTCCCGTCTTGACGTCATCCCTACTGGAAGGATACGGACTCGAAGGAGCCATATTTTGTTTGGCAGCCTTGTATCTTAACTGTGTACCAGTAGCAGCGACGCTCCGTCCCCCTTTGGACTTCGTGGATAGAACGAAAGTCATATACAATGAAGATGACCAGCCGGGCCCGTCGGAGGCTTCAGCACACTTGCTAGAACGAACTGACGAAGACACGCCCACAAAACCGATAAAGCAATGTCACAATTTCCTTCATAGCCGAGAAACCGCATCTCCCAAATGGACTCGGGAACGGATCCTGGACTATGTCTGGTCGGATTTGGGGGTGAGGGCGCTGGTGCAGGAGTGGGCGTTCACTCTCTTCTTCTTACCATGTAAAGTAGTCGTGCAGATTGCCATGGTCAGCTGGACCCTTTTCGTCGTTTCCTTCGCAATGTCCAAGGGCTTCGAGGAATCGTTCGCTTCCTACCTGCCCATGGTTGGGTCAATTGGCGGATTGGTCTTCCAGGGGACAATGACCGTAATCCTGCGTTTCAGACACCATTTGGGAGCGCCACTGTTCATCGCTAGCATGGCCTCTCTTGGTGGGGCGCTGCTTCTCTACCCTGCCATGTCGTCCCCAACGCATCTCCTCATCTGCTCTTTTTTCGCCGGTGGCGGTATTTTTGCCGGCTTTGCGACATCCTACGCTGTTCTCGTATCCTTCGTCGCCGAGGAAAATTTCAAAGGAATCCTCTCTGCCAAGTTATTCATCACAGGATTTGGGATTGTGATTTCCGGGTACATTACAGGTACGAAAAAAAAAAAAAACCCACATTCATGAATGATTACAAAACAAAGCGATACATAAATTTTGAAGTGTTCAATGCATGATGGAAAAATCAGAGTGGAAAATAATGAGACAAAACGTTATAAATTCTCTCTGTCTTCATATCCATATATGATTTTATAGGTCAATTTTGGGTCCTAAATGATAGTAATTAAGAAACGCAAATGGCACGTACGCATACACATACACACAGACAGACTGAATACACTGATACACATAAACCATTGTGAAAAAACGTAAACTTTCCATTATAATGCGTGTCTGCTCGAAGTAAACGGCGGAGAGGTTTATTTTAGTCAGTTACATATCTACACGGGATATCACACTGCCCTACTCCATACTTTGATCACTGTTATCATTAATATCGAATGCACTTTGTCCTTTTCATGATACAGTAACAGCCCAGAACTTATCTTTGATTCACTTGCATTGCAGGCAGGCTGTATGATGTCACTGGGTCACTTGATGAAGTGTTTCAACTCATTGGCGGCTTGTGCGCAATGACTGTTCCCCTGACAATTGCCCTCGTGTGCATCCAGAGAAACAGGGACGAGGGGCGTGGCTGCCTCCCCTCGCTCGGCCAGCGTGGCGCCATTTAACACCAGCCTTTAAAACAAGTTATTTCGCTATACGCAGTGGTATCTGATCCCGGAAGGCGAGGGAGAGGGTTAAAGAAAATTCGGAACACTTTAGAGAGAGAGGGAGAGACCTTCAAAAATATCACTTGAAACATGGAGCTACAAGACACCGCCATACTTGAAAGATGTCCGCCTCTACACACTACGAGATAAACACACAAGCGTTATTTCTGGAGTCTTTTCACCCTCCAAACAAAAAAACAAACCGATAAAAACGTCAATAACACCATACAGAGGAAAAGGAGTTATCATCCAGCGAATATAGTAATTGCATTATAGCGATGACTTTAATATCTGTAACGCTGGTCCATTTAAACTTTTTGCCAATAAATCTTGCAGACTCCTACGCCAACTTATGAACTGTTTTTCAATTGCGCTTTCTCTCAAAACGGCATGCTCTCCTTTTGATTCCCTTTGTAACTCACGTAAATGGTTACCCCATGACGTATTTAGGCGTTTTCACATCAGCCCGATAAAAATCCAAGCTCGAGATATTTTTTAATTTCCCAATTCAGAAAACAGCGCGCTATTCGAAACATCGGGCTGATGTGAAAACGCCTAAAGTTACAGGCTGAGTGAGCACTTTGATAGCGACATTATAGTGACTCCTGTCGATCACTTTTCTTTGTATTTTGCACAATCTAACCATGCACGGGAGTATTGCATTACAAACGGACTGCTATGCATGCTTGTGTATGCTTCTAACCAAGGAGGTTCGAGAGATGGAGTTACAACAGTTACTGACTACATGTATAATTATCCAGTCAGCTGTCAGTTTTCTATGGATGGACAAAAGAATTCCACAGGTGCATTTGTGCCTTTGATGTTTGATGCTTGAAACCGCCATCTTTCTGAGCAATCTTGAAGGCCGTGTCACACCAGCCTTGCGTGCGACTTGCAAAGAATATTTGACTACGTGGAGGTCCCCGTAGATGATCCGCACATGGCAGTCCATACCCATAGCATGTGTCTCAAAAGTAGTCGCCCTGAGGTTAGCCTTTAAACAAGGCGACTCGCTCTGCGTGCCCCCGTATAGCGCGTTTACCCCACAAACCTGTTGGCCGGCGAGTGGAGCGAGCCGCCTTTATCCACTCGTTCAGGGATGTGTACTTTTGTCGTTGTTGTTGCTTTATATTCTTTGACAAATTTGCGTACAAATTTGACGCAGAAAATACACACGGCACCAAGGCAAGCCTCGTTAATATTAAAGCCTCGTTAATATTAAGTAACTATTCTTATTCTACTTAATATTAACGAGGCTTGCCTTGGTGCCGTGTGTATTTTCTGCGTCAAATTTGTACGCAAATTTGTCAAAGAATATAAAGCAACAACAACGACAAAAGTACACATCCCTGAACGAGTGGATAAAGGCGGCTCGCTCCACTCGCCGGCCAACAGGTTTGTGGGCTAAACGCGCTATACGGGGGCACGCAGAGCGAGTCGCCTTGTTTAAAGGCTACCCTGAGGTGCGCACGCATATTTTTTTACCCGCAACCGTGTTTAGGTCCTGTCACACCTTTCCGGGCAAGCTACTCGGGCTTGTTACGTGTAGGGATTTTCTAGCATACCGGACATTCCTGAGGGCGGAAAAGGATTTGTGCGAGTCAGCACATGTGTCTTACTTGCTGGACGCGTTATACTTGCGAGTATACTGTGACTGTGACCTTTGTACCAGTCGCGTGGGGGCTGACAACTCAGTGAAGGATATTCCTCGAATGGAATGGCTGAAATCTCACAGAATTTCATTATCTTGGCTGCATACGGGACTGCGAAGTACCTGCGTGGGAATTGCCTGGGAAGTACTGCCGCTAAGGGTCTCCTTCTGGCGTTCAGTTCTGCGTGGACCTCTACGGGCATTCCCGCGACTCACCCGGAAAAAGTTTTGGTCATGCTCAAAACTTGGCTGCGGTTAAATCGGACTTGCGTGAGCACCTCCGGGCAACTACGCGCTAGATGCTGTCAGGTGCGGACCAACTGCGTAGAGCTCAGGGGAGTAAATTTGTTTCCCCGCAAGTCAAGCCGCAGAAGTTCCCCCGTACGGTATGACAAGGCATGAATGAAAATTGCAAACATTCTTGCTCGCCCGCTGAAAATCTTCTACGTGTTGGAAACTACCTCCTCGCCACAAGCCCGCGTAGCTTGCCCGGAATGGTGTGACACGGCCTTAAGATTCATTTTTAACGCTAACATGAATATCGGGTATATGCTGCTCGTTTATATATCAAATGCAATGAAATTTCACCTAATGATAAAGCATATGAAACAAAAGTCAATTCCGTTCGAAGATAATATGTGCAAAAGTGTAAATCTGAGCTGTATTTTGTAAAAGTGTTTGAAATTTTACCCTCATGGAAAGCCGGTTTTATCACTTTTCTCCTTATTTCCGCCAAATGAAACTGATAATGGTATTATGGTATCATCTTCAAGTATAATTCTTTATAAATTAATATGTCAGATTAGTGTACAGACACGTACAGTCGAGTGATTTTGATATCTATTTCAGCAATATTTGAGCAATTGTTATTCGCGCACCCCGTGCCTTTACCATCATTGTCTATACAGCCCATCGTTTGTAAGTAGTGATAGCGAAATGTAATTACTATCACAAAGACATAATTATCTTCCTTGGAAAGTGGCTGGTGATAATGCAATGAGATACGTGTCAATATTGTCTTCGCATCTGAGCGGCAGATCCAGTTTGACACATACTTCACAAATATTTTTGAGTGGCGGCTTCGAGCATGGGATCAAAGCGAATAAGACTGCTGTGACTCCATTTCTCGAACCTCCTTGGTGTAACACTCACTTGACATGTGAAATGGTATACAGTTGTCAAACTGTAGGTAATAAAGATTTGTATTATCATATTTATTATATACACTGCAAAAAGTCCGGTATTTGATATGAAACACCGAGCTGGTGTTAAATTTCCGGTGCTCAGTCATGGTGTTAGATTAACACCTCCGGGTGTCATTTCCAAATTTAGAATTGTTTTTTGAATAGTTTCTTAGTTACTGCACTTCTTGTTAATTTTGAACTTCAACAAGACGATAAAGATTTTTCCGATAAAGTACTTGATTTTTTAAAATATGTGTAAACAAATTTACACCACAGTAACACCAGTTGGTGTGGTCCCCTATTGAAGCTGGACGGGTGTTATACCATTGCAATTAACACCACCAATATCAAATTAACACCATGCGGTGTCATTATTGAATTAACTCTAGCGCAGTGTCAAAAATATCATTAGCCATTGTGTCAAATTAACACCACGAAGTGCCAGGCGAACACATTTTAACACCGTCACAATACATTTTTAACACCTGTGGGTGTGGTCCTCTATAAAAGTTTGATCGGTGTTAGATTTAACACCCATGGTGTTAAATCTAACACCGATGTTTTTACAGTGTATATACCAGCAGTCACTTACATCACTAACACCACTTCAGGGACCTTTCAAATTTGCAATAATTCTTGTCAAAGTGATGATGAAGATGAACTGATTTAAAAAATGACGAAACCGTGAAATGCCATATAAAAGGGTTGTTTATGGTTTACTAGAGAACACTCTTTACTCTTTTTGCTGGGCAACACAAAAACGAAACTGTAATCTCTCAAGCAGGAAAAAAAAGTTGACTTCCTTATGTCAAATGTTGATAATAATGCTGCAATGGATATCTAGTGCTTGTATGCGATATACATTACACACAAGTATTAATATATTTTTTTGCTGAAATAAAAATGTATATTACGTATTACACACGTATGGGTGTGTTTATGAATACGTTCGCACACACTTACGTACATACATATAAGAAAGAGAAAGAGAGATGAGGTGGATTTGTGTGTGTGTGTGTGTGTGTGTGGGGTGTGTGTGTGTGTGTGTGTGTGTGTGTGTGTGTGTGTGTGTATGGGGGGGGGGGGGGGAGGTTTTGGCACATATCCGCGGAGAAGTACGCCAACTATTGGAACAGCCCGAGCCTCATCACACATCACTCATGCATCTTGATCGCTAGCTGGCGCACGTTAATGTCGGCTACTTCTACGATCTATAGGGCTCACACCCGTAAATACAATGGACTGTCCCAGACCCCTTCACAAATTCGTACCAAAGATACCAAAATAAATGAAGAAAACAAATTGATTCAAAATCAATGATGTAGTTTGGCAAAAAAAAAAACTTAATAGCTGTAGATATTGAGTATGAATTCCTCTACAAATTGCATTTTGGTTGGAAGATGAAAGCTTTTCTGGTGGAATTTGAGGGGACTATTCATTGGGTACGTGTACGGAAAATGGGTGATTTTTTGAGTGACAAGAACTCTTAGTCTGGCTTTGCGGACCCCTGGACAGAATTTGGACTGAAGAATCCACCCTGAAAATTTGATGGATGAAAGGATATATCTCACTTATCCAGGTTATAGCTGAAACACCTCATTTCTCCCAGCTATTTTACGAATTTTTTGAAATTTGATTTTTAACACATATCCCTATGGGGAAATCCATTATGGGTGTGAGCCCTATAGGCACTGCATCACCAAGGAGGTTCAAGAGATGGGGTCATATCAGTTGTATTCCCTTTGATCCCATGTTTGATGCTGCCACTTAAAAACATTTGAAGTAAACCACGGTTTAGTACTATGTGCCAAACTGAAGTTGCCCCACAGTGATATGGACTCTAGAAATTCCTGTGCCACTGCATAATGATCAGCCTCTCTCTAACGAAGATTGTATATTGTCTTACTGATTGTATAGGCTAATTACTTTTCGGATTTTTTCTGATTTCAAGATGGTCACCTATATAAATTGAAATGTTTCAGAATGTCTGGCATCAAAAGCATGGTTTTTGCCCCAGATTTGAACCTTATTAGATGCATACGATATGAGATAAAATCAAAGAGCTTTTCCCCGGTATAAGTATATAGGGAGGAGAACAGAAAAGTCTCTGGATAATACATTTGCAGTATGGTGGCCATTTTGCATTTTAAGATAGCGGCCTACTAAAATGATCCATCATTAAAAAAATAATAATTATATATAAGCATGTCTGACAACAAGAGCATGCTTTATGCTCCAAATTTAAACCTTCCACAATGCTTACAACATAACATGTGGGTCAAAACCCATTTTTTGAAGTATAATTTCATTGAAATTTTGTAAGATCTGCGCCCCTATGTTTCAAGGTTCTAGGCCCGCAAAAAAAAAAAAAAAATCTCCTTATGCTTTTTTAAGGATCTTTTTTTCTTTATAATAGATGAGGCAATTTTAAAGTAATAACTTTGAAAAGTAGTTAGAACTTGAGGAGGAAGCAGTCACGTCTATAAGGGTGGTTCCCAGCTCCCTGCGTCTACTTCCAGTGCAGAGTTCAAGATGTAATGTCAAGAACAGCTCTCCTGTCCTAACGGTATCACAACGTTTGTGGAGTACATAATCTAAGTACAGTACTCTCCGCGTAATCGGGTATCGCTTAATCGGGTACTCCGTTTAATTGGGTAGTAATGTCAAAATCAGTTTAAATGCACATTAAAATTACCTGATAATCGGGTTGCCTCTCCGCATAAATGGGTAAATAATTTTCTTCTTATCTAACTTCTACCCACATTTTATCGCAGATAAAATCTTTAAGAAATCATAAATGTCAAAATTTCCACGGCTTATTGCATTCTCTGCTTGACTTGCAAAGATGACCGATCATTTGGGGAGTGATTAAACATGAAAACACATGTACCAGTACATGTACCGACTTGCCACACGTAAACGAACATTACACATGTAGCTGGCACTCACAACTGCATAGACAGACAGGAGTTGAACCCACTTGCGCTCCTCCCTTGCTCTGCAACAACATTCACAATACGAGAAGTTTGCAACGAAAATCAGGCCATTCACCAGCTCAATAGTTTTGCTTTTCCCCAGTCACTTCTCGAAAAGTAACCCGAGGTTCTACGTGACTAGTGCACGCAAAGAGACGTTTTCATTTCGGAAAACGCCTGCATGTTAGCGAGGAGTCTATAGTCAAACGACAACTATTTGTCTATAATATTGCTCGTGACTGAGCAAGTGTAAGGTATGATGTGCATTGCAAGCACGCGTGTTAAGCATACAATGCATGTACGTACATACACATTGTGTGTCAATTGTGAATGAGACGTGTTCTTCTGTTAATCGGGTACTCCGCTTAATCGGGTAGGAAACGCTCTGCCCGAGCCTACCCGATTATGCAGAGAGTACTGTATAGGCCTATCGACGAAACCCAAACAGAAACAGAAACTTGGGGGGGGGGGGGGGGGGGCGTGCGGGTGGAGAGATACATGTTATTGTAATCAAGCATAATATCTTCATATATGGATTCATGGATTCTTCATGTCCATTGCATAAAATACCATGATATTTCACACATACACGCACACACACACACACACACACACACACGTACATCATATACGCGGTCACACCAGACACCTCCCTGTATCTTTCCATCCCTATACTTAGGCACACACACACGCACTCGTACACAGCATACATGTATTTTTACGTTATCTACAGGTAGGGCCTATACGTCTATCAACAAAAGCCAATACTAGTAATCAATTTACCGTTTGTACATTACTTTTTGTGCACGAGATTTGCAAATTATTTCTACATTTTTGGGCGTTTACTTTCCAGCGGCGGATCCAGAGGAGGGCTCACCGGGCGCGCGCCCCCTCTTTATTTTTTGGTTAAAACAAAAGAAATAAAAAGAAAAAGAAAATAGGGGAGAGGTGCCTGCGCCCCCTTTAATTTCGCAAAGGCGCCTCCCCTTTACGGAATTTCTGGATCCGCCCCTGGTTTCTCAACATGTGGGTGCTGTCCAATTTCTACATGATTTGGGCGATTTTGTACATTGAGGTTGCTGTATTTCTACATTATTTTAGTGGGCGTCAATACATTTGTTGGCGTTTGTGTATTTGTGAGTTTAACAGTCCTCCCCCTTTAATGGGCCCTAATTGTACCGTATGATTAGCACCTGTAGCATGTTATAAACAGTACATTCAGCTATGTCGAAAAATGGAATCCCGTGATATTTCCCGCCATATCTTATTTCTAGCTAACTTGGTAAATTTCGGGGTGCTGAATCAGACGAAAAAAAAAAAAACAAACTTTGACTACATGCATTTTTTTTTCTGGCATTGTCTTCAGGCACCATTTTGAATTTAAAATGGCCACTATACATGTAGATAGGGTGGTTTATAATATATTAGGACCAGTTTAGTTATCAAAGTTTTGGCTTGCTGTTGTTAGAATTCGTGTTCAGCACCCCATAAAAGGCGCTGTTCGTTTCTACATAATTATGGGTGATGTCTTGTACATTTGTGGGCGATTTCTAATCTACATTACGTTGTTGTTGTGTTTTTTTTGTGGTTAGTGTATCTACATTTGTTATTAATGTTTTATATGCCGTTTTACATCAGTTGGCGTTTCTACATTTGTGGACATTTCTTGTGGGTTCAACCGAGCACCAACGAATGACTTTACAAAGGCCGAGGATGTGATAAAATCCGTACACCTGTCATGTGCCATGTATTGTTGCTTGTGTTGTTTTTTACTAACATGACTAACTAGACGAGCCGTGTGCTCATTGGTGCGTAGCGACAACGAGCGCCTCATGTTTTTGTTGTTGTTTTTTTGTTTTTGTATTAAGTTATTATACTAGTAATCGGTCGCTCGTGCGCGGATTCAACCGAGTGCTAGTGCAAAAGAAATGCTAGCAGAACAACTCGAGCTCGGTGACAAGGATGGCACGACGCAACGTACGCGAGGGCGCGGCGGAGCGCGGATTGTAGTTTTAGTTGTGCAGTGCGCGCGATCTGCGAGGCGCTCTATCATCTTTGGTTGTGATGATATGTGGATGTACGTGTGTGTCGCGTGGTTATTATGAGAACAGTCTGGAAATGGCGAAAAGAGGGCACAAGCGTTCAAATTCGGAGATGAGCGATCACTTTCGCTACATCAACGAGCAAGAAGTGGAAGATATAACTCTGGAGTTTTTCTACAAACCCCATACATTGACGCTGCTTCTGGTTGCTGTGATCGGGACGTTTTATTTCGCGTTTACTGGGTAAGTATGACATCGCATCGACCCTCGTTTCGTTTCACACGTGTATCTTTCGGGTAGTAGGTGTGGCCGATGTCTGCGGCTCGGTAAAGACTTGTACGCCTGAACTGACCCGTGAGCAGATGGCCGTACCGGTGGTGTGCTGAGCTAACCGGTGTCTTGCCCCATGCTACATTGAAGTATCAAAGCTGTGCTGTGTCGTTGTAAACTCGTAGTCGTAGAGCCAGCAACGAAACCAGATGAGTTTGCATGCATGGGACGTAAAGCTGACTGTGTGATGATAGCCACAAGCGTAGATTAGATTTCTAAGTGGAAATTTAAACAGTTCAGTCCGGGAAACCCGCTCATGAGGACCGCCCCCGCGTACGAGGATGGTCCCTCCTCATGAGGACCTCCCCCCGCCTCATGAGGCCCCCCGGGGAACGCCTCATGAGGCCCCCCATTCACTTCTTATTCATCTCACATCTGACGTACAAATTGTCGCAACTTTGCACGGTGATTTTTTGTTACACACACATGTCCACTATCCATGATGAAAAGAAGAAAAAATCCTGTCTGTTTTTTTTTTTCAAAAATCGAGTTTTAATCAACCAATGCAGAGCGCCCATCAAAACACGGGCGCCAGCGCGTTCGCACAATGCAAGACTGCCGCACCTAGCGGCCTGATCCGACTAAATATTTTCGATGCTTTTTTCTGCTGCTCTCACCTCTCCGCGCACGAATCAGCCTCGTGAAGCTGAAGTCTGACATCTTTTTACACAAATTCGTAACGAGAAAAATTAGAACAGTACTAACCTGATCTTGTCCATATATTCCAAATTACTATTCCACACTGATAGAGTAGGTGGGTAGATGACATACTCCAGTTTGTTAGCAAAATAATCACTTTGTAGGTATGACGAGTTCACTTTCTTCGTCAATTCCGCCCACGATTCCGCCGTTTGGGCGCTTTTTCTGGAATCATCCCGCGACGCGACGTACGTCGCATCACATCACGCATCCAGCACATACCAGACTGGTATGTGCTGGATGCGTGATGTGATGCGACGTACGTCGCGTCGCGGGATGATTCCAGAGAAAGCGCCCAAACGGTAAGCGGGCGGCGGAATCGTGGGCGGAATTGACGAAGAAAGTGAACTCGTCATACCTACAAAGTGATTATTTTGCTAACAAACTGGAGTACATTGTATGTCATCTACCCACCTACTCTATCAGTGTGGAATAGTAATTTGGAATATATGGACAAGATCAGGTTAGTACTGATTTAATTTTTCTCGTTACGAATTTGTGTAAAAAGATGTCAGACTTCAGCTTCACGAGGCTGATTCGTGCGCGGAGAGGTGAGAGCCGCAGAAAAAAGCATCGAAAATATTTAGTTGGATCAGGCCGCTAGGTGCGGCAGTCTTGCATTGTGCGAACGCGCTGGCGCCCGTGTTTTGATGGGCGCTCTGCATCGGTTGATTAAAACTCGATTTTTGAAAAAAAAAACAGACAGGATTTTTTTCTTCTTTTCATCATGGATAGTGGACATGAGTGTGTAACAAAAAATCACCGTGCAAAGTTGCGACAATTTGTACGTCAGATGTGAGATGAATAAGAAGTGAATGGGGGGCCTCATGAGGCGTTCCCCGGGGGGCCTCATGAGGCGGGGGGAGGTCCTCATGAGGAGGGACCATCCTCATACGCGGGGGCGGTCCTCATGAGCGGGTTTCCCGGACTGAGTTGGAGCCTGCCTGCCTGGCTGGGTTGCAATTGATGCAAGACTTGTTTCAGAAAGTGGGCGTTAGTGTGCGTGACCATCTTTTGTGTGCATTTTATGTCCCGGGGACTCCACCGAGCAGATGGCCATGCAGTCACACTATCACAGACCGACAGTTGATTTTGTGAAAATGAAGGCCGTTGGCTTGGGCATTGCCCATTGGAAATAATAAGGGGTTCGTGAACCTACATTATGTATACACAAGTGCAGATGTGGATGGCATGCATTAGCCATTATGCTGTTTGCTTTCTAGGTAGGGCCGGCGGAGCATTTTGAAAAGTGTGTGTGTGTGTGTGGGGGGGGGGGGGGCACTTCCGCCTTCCGGGTTTCATGAGCTAACAAGCAAAAAAAAAAAAAAAAAAAAAAAGAAAATGAAAAGGTCTTCAGCTCATCTCTTCCCTTCCACTTCCGGGTTTCTTCAGCTGACAGGCAATTAAAGAAAAAAAGGGTCTTCAGCGCAAAAACAATACCTTACTGCGCTCACACTCAAGATCTCTATCTATTTCTTTTTAATAGTGCCACTTACTGTACCTAACTGGTACGTACTTCCGGGTTAAAAAAAGTGAGGGGTCCAAAATGATGACACCTTATGTATTCCTTTGTATGGTCCACAAAAAGTGGGGGGGGGGGGGATTCTTCTCAAGCTGCAAATTGTCCTCACAATCAAAGATACGCTCGGTAGACATCTTTAGTCAGTCTGTCGTCATAAACTATACACATGTAGGTGCCTAGTGGTGGTGCGATATCTCTATCTATTTTAAACTCAGAGCATTGAGGATCACGGAACATAAAAAACCTGCACCAATTATGTCCAAGGTTTGACCTCCCATTCCAAAATTCGCCTGCGTGCAAAAGCATGACATTTTTTACATGTGTCTGGCAGTCAAATTTTCGACAGCGTTTATGGTCAAATAATGGGTGGTTTGCTTTAATTTCTTCGTCTATTTATGGAAGAATGAATAGACAGAGTCAGATAGATTACAGATATAGGGAAAGGCTGATTGAGGGGAAAAGGTACAGTAACAAACAGGTGAAGACCAGGTAAAGTGATGATGGCGTATTAGTATCCAGATATTGATATTTTGTAACGGCCAACGCTGGAAGGCTAGGCCACTGCCAGGATGTGAACAATATGTACTGTACATTGTACCGTCTTCACACATTGGGCCGAATGCATAAAACAAGCAATTGCTTGTAAGCAATTGCTTCAAGCAAAAGCACAAGCTCGTCTAGCAAAAGGTGTAGCTCAAGCAATTGCTTAAATACATTATATGCATATAATCTTTTGCTTGTGCACATACCTTTTGCTTGCATTCAGCAAGCAATTGCTTAGGGTTCGAACAATAGCGTCACACCTGTGCGAACACAAGAACAAAGGCGAGTGTGGCAGCATGCATTTGAAAGGGCATGTGTGTGCGGAAACATTTCCTGACATAGCAGAAGAGCTATGAAATGACACTCATAAATGCACACACAGACGCACACACATACAACTATACACACACGCGTATTACTGGCTGATTCCCACCACTGCTTACAATAGCCCGCATCTGCCAGATCGCACGTGGAGAGACGTCTCCTTGCTCTCCACCGAAGTGAGACATCCTACCTGTTTTTCATCAAATTTTGCGTGCTAACCACTGGACATTCCCGTTGTTGAAATGAAAAATTTCTTACTCTACTTAAGAGTAATTTCTTGTAGATTTATACCACTCCTTCACAATTGTTGTCTTTCTTCCATGAATATGAAAATGATACTTAAAAGGGAACGTCCCAGATAAGCAAAAGCTCAAGCTCATTTTACAGAGCTTGGAAAATCGTAAGCAATTGCTAGCAAGAACTAGCAAAAGGTATGTTTTAATACATACGTTTTTAAGCAAATGCTTGGTCTCTAAGCAATTGCTTGCGGACAGCAAGCAATTGCTTGTACTTGCTAGCAAGAGCTTCTGCTCGCAAGCAATTGCTTGTTTTTATGCATACGGATTCGAGTAAAAGGCTAGCACAAGCAATTGCTAGCATTTATGCATCCGGCCCAATATGTGTAATGAACAGGAACTTTTCAGCATTAATCCCAATTTTGTATTCTGATCTTCTGCCAATAGTTTTAAATCAGAGAGTTGAAATGATCACTTCCTATCATCATGTGTCATCCACCTGTTCAGAAAACTGTAAGTGTGACCCCAATGTATATAACAAGATGAAAATATGACATGTTTATGGATTATTCAAGAGACTGAGTGAAGTGAACTGACACTGAAAACAAGAACCCTTGGTGGGCACTGCACACATTCTTGCACTGGTAGTTTGAGGCAAACTTTGACAAAATCAGCATTCTACTACAAAATGCATATTCTACATGTGTGTGACTGGCCAGAGTAACTGAGAAAATTGAGGGGGGAGGCACTTTGAACAAGAGTCATGAATGGAAATCTTTACCAAATTCAATATTCCTGTGCTATGTTGGTAGATCCAGTGAAAGCACCGAGCATAATGTATATCGTGGGATCTGCTGTGCTGTCTTTTACTTCTTGATCATCAGTATCTTGGCATTCCCAAATGGTGAGTTTAATATTTTTTTTTTCACTTTTTATTTTGTTGCTGTAATGTTGTATCATCAATGTTTTGCTTTGCTTTGGTGTTTGTGTCTTTATTGTACGGTATTTCACCTGTCGGTAAAATCTCTAGTGCTGAAGTTTTGCAATTTAAATGGGTCAAGAAGAAACTTGGTTGCCTAGATATCTGTGATGTGATATGATGAGATACATCAATTGGTATTTTCTTCTTCTTACCAATAAAGAAGGAAATCTTAGCTGATAACAGTAGTGAGCAACTCTCAGAAAGTTATCTGCATTGCCAAAATATTATATATAGCAAGAGAGAAGTGATGATTTGTGCATTTGATGTTCATTGTGTTTGAAATAATTGTTAATTTTGTCCCCTTGATCACTTTCTCTTTCCACTCAGGACCTTTCACACGACCTCATCCTGCCATCTGGAGAGTTGTATTTGGTAAGATTATCGGTCTAAATTTAAATACATTGTATATTTCTGTGATTTTATATCAAACACTCTGAGCCTTGAAGGAAGAGCATTCTAAACTTCAATTGTATTACTGTAAAAGTGGATATTTTTGCGGGACTAATTTTTTGCGGTCGGCCTGGTAAGAAGAGTTTCGCTTGATTTTAATTCAGTGGAATCAAGACAGTAAGTACTGGAACTTGTGGCATGCAAAAATATTCACATGCTTTTAATTTCGCGCTAGTTTCTGGTTGCGCGAAATGGGCGAAAATTTCGACACTGCGAAAATTTACAGTATATTGTATTGAACATACATGTATTGCATGATATTGTATTGTATTGAAACGGAAGAGTTGTGCTTGAAATAAGCAAAAGAATTTAAAGAAAAGAAAGAAAATAAAGAAAGAATTTTGTAGAATTAGTTCTCCCTGTGTCTTCTCTGCCATATCAGATTTCCCTTGTCACCCAGCTGTAGTTTACTGGGAATCAAACAGAAAAGGAATACTTGCAAAGACCATCAAATAAAAACATGAGGTAAAAATTCATCCTTTTTTATTCCCTTTCATTTTGACAGCATGCAGCTCTCTTTGTCTTACTCTCTCTCTGTCTCACGCTACAACTGACTGTGGTGATTAGAGATCAAATGTTGAATGTGTGCTGAGATGATGGACTGTTCACAGTTTGTTGACTTGTAGTAACTTTACATTTTGTGTTGTTTTGTTTTTTCCCCCCTCCCATTCATCCAGGCGTCAGTGTCCTGTACCTCCTGGTCCTCATCTTCTTCCTCTTCCAGACCTACGAGGACGTCAGGCGCATCCTCATCTGGCTCTACCCGGACCTCCAGGAGTATTACCTCCATGAGAAGGTGAGCACGGCATGGACAGGACAATGACACGTTTACTCCTGTGACCGTTGCTCCAGTCTTATTTTCTCCAAGGACTTAAAAGTTAAGCCCCAGTCACATGGACATGCCAGATCACTCGGGATCTGATCCGGGTGATCCGGGGAGAGATCCGTGTTGATACCTTGAGCATCCTTGGACATCCGAGAGGCCAGCACAGCAACTTTTGGAGGTCAAAAACATCCTGCGTCATCCAGAGACTGCCATGTTGGCAGTGCAATCTGGGATGGTTCGTGTGGCTGCCGTGTAGCCTGCCGTGTTGATCAGTGTAGATGCCATGTTTGTCCCTGTAGACACCAAGCTCTTCCGGCCCTATCAGTGTAGCTGCCGTGTTGATACCGTGTGTACAGTCATACCAACACCGTCGATGCTCCATTGAGGTCGAAACTATCCCTGATCTCCCTGGGTCATCATGTAGATCCTTGGGGATCCGTGTTTATATGTGACTGGGGCCTTACGGTTAGGGTTGTGATAGGGTTTTAGGTTTAGTTTGATGTGAAGATTAGGTTTAGGGCTAGGGTTATATTTGTGGGTAGAATTTATGTTTGACTCTGCATGCAGATATTTCATTGGGAGCAATTGTCGCAGCTAAGCAAATGTCTTGGAACCTGGTGTACCAGACCTGTTAATCTCCCTGATTAGCTGCAAGAAGCTCCCTGAATATCTTTTGTTTCATTGTTTCATTTTTCATCTGAGAAGATGGCTGGATAGCCCATATTCAGCTATACAGGGTGGCCCAAAAAGAACGGAACGGCTAAGATCTTTAATTTCAGCAATATCGTTGCAAATATGTCATCATGTTGCATACTATTAGAAAGGCCATTCCTTTTCCAAGAGAATGACACCAGACTCTTTCATTTCAGTTAATGTGTTACGATTTGAGGCCCATTTTTGTGAACCCTTGCAATATTCAAAATGTGATCATTTTGCACTCTCAGAGATACAGAAACCAGTGAGAATTCGGCTTACCGTAGAAATAGTAGCGTTCGCAATGTGCGGAATGTGGGGTGGACAGTGTTATTGTCGTCAGGTCGTCTCATTCACAATGGTAACGGACAATGACAGCCACAATCCACACATTGTGAACGTTACTGCTTCTATGGCAAGCCGGATTCTCGCTGATTTCGGTGTCTCTGAGAGTGCTAAATGACCACATTTTGAAAATTGCAAGGGTTGATAAAAATGGTCCTAAAACCATGATGCATCAACCAAAATTAAAGAACTTGGTGTCATTCTTTTGGAAAAAGAATGGCCTTTCCAATAGTATACAAAATAATGACATATTAGGAACAATATTGCTAAAATTAAGAATCTTAGGTGTTCCGTTCTTTTTGGGCCACCCTGTATACACTAAGATGGTCTTCCATGGGGTCCCGTTGGATGTGAGGAGGGACCACTTCACCGGGTTAAACACCCTGCTCTTTGCGATGAATAGATGAAGCGGGATCTTTTATGTGCACGAGTTGTGACGAGTTGTGACACGGGACCTCCATTTTATGTCCTATCTGAGGAGTGTCTTGCATGTTACTACAGGGGATGGTATGATTACACGCAACATTGCTCTGTGAGACGTGGGGAATCGAACCCAGGTCCATTGGATATGGAGGCAGACGCGCTACAGACTGAGCTAGCTCACTGCCCTGACGCCATTGCCATATCTTGCACTGACAAGAGAATGCATGTATACTGTACACGCCAAATATTTCCTGAGGTTTTTGTTTTTCCGAATTTTGCGAGTTTGGTGCTATTCGTGAATTTAAAAACATGCAAAAATATTAACTCTCATCATGACATGAATGTGACATGTATGCATACATTTCTTCGTTAGGTACATGTACTGTACTCCTCAATTGCGAATTAAACCACTCACGAAATTGTCTGGAAGTCCCGATCCGCAAAGATTTAGACTCACTGAATACTGGCGTATACAGTACCTTGATGTGTGAATGCGTACACATACAACGTTGTAATAGCCAGCCCTGCGATATTGTCAGCATCCTGTGACCTGTGAATGTGACTTGGATACTTTGGTGCACTTGGTTTGCGATGATAAATACTGGTATGATATGCCAGTGTTTGCTCTTGTTTGAATTTGTTTTATTACATGAAGGAACATTTGGTGTATATAATATTTGAAGTCATTAAATGTAGTTTTAATGTTAGTTTCTTGAAATGAAGGTGGATATTGCGTGATGATTTATCTGCAGGTATATTAGAGGCCTGTGGCATTTATTTCACTCCTAAATGTCAACATGACTTCTGGTTTTAATCACACCATGACCTCCACGGTATGGAGACTGGTAGCTTGGTCAGGCTGAGTGATGGCATTATGAGACACCTATGAATGTAAACAAGCTTATCACCCACCCATTGCTGTACATTGCTTATGTCATGCTACCCACCAGCCATGTGTAATGGAGGGTAGACAGTGGCGTATCTGGGGGGGGCAAGGGGGGCACGTGCCCCGGGCGCCACTCCTTGGGGGCGCAAAAAAAAAAAAGAAGAAGAAAAAGAAGAAGAAAAAAAAAAGAAAATAGGAAGAAAAAAGGGGAAAAAAAGAAGAAGAAGAAGAAGAAGAAACAACTCACCGGAAAGGGGGGGGGGGGGGAGGAAGAATGGGGGGGGGGCAGAAAACCAAATCAAAAAAAGATAAAAACAAACCATAATGATGACTCGGACAAAATGACAATGTTTATTGTGTTCACACAAGAATTCCATGTTATGTAAGCTGAAATACAACAATTTTCGGCTCGCTCGCTGCGCTCGCTCTCTAAATTTTACATAGAAGAAGGTGAGAACAAAATGTGATGATGGCGCGGACAAAATGACAATGTCTATTGTGTTCACACATGTCATTTTATGTTTAGCAGGCAAAATGTTTCACGGAGCAGCGGCTGCAATTTCTTTCGTTCTGAAGCGATCGCCAATTGATTCAAAAGAAGGCGCCAACGGTTTCGAAAATACGGGGGGGGGGGGGGGAGGCGCCAAAAAAATCAAACAAGGTAAGAACAAAACGTAATGATGACGTGGAAATAACAAATTTCGGCTCAATCGCTCGTACTAATTTAGAGTATTTCTTCAAGTCCTCAGTTTGTTGGCAAAAATCGTTATCTACAATCCCGTCACTATATCTTGATTAGAATTGTAAGATTTGATAAGCAAAAAATGACAAGAGTTCCATGTTTTGTAAGCTGAAATACAAAAGTTTTCGACTCGCTCGCTGCGCTCGCTCGCCAAAATTTATCAAAACAAAAAGGAGATAAGAACAAAACGTGATGATGACGCGGAAATATACAAATTTCGGCTCACTCGCTCGTACTAATTTAAAGTATTTTTTCAAGTCTTCAGTTTGTTGGTAAAAATCGTTATCTATAAGGCCGTCACTACTGTATATCTTGATTAGAATTGTAAGATTTGATAAGCAAAAACTGACAAGAGTTCCATGTTTTGTAAGCTGAAATACAAAAATTTTCGGCTCGCTCGCTGCGCTCGCTCGCCAAAATTTATCAAAACAAAAAGGAGATAAGAACAAAACGTGATGATGACGCGAAAATATACAAATTTCGGCTCACTCGCTCGTACTAATTTAGAGTATTTTTTCAAGTCTTCAGTTTGTTGGTAAAAAACGTTATCTATAAGGCCGTCACTATATCTTGATTAGAATTGTAAGATTTGATAAGCAAAAACTGACAAGAGTTCCATGTTTTATAAGCTGAAAAACAAAAATTTTCGGCTCGCTCGCTGCGCTCGCTCGCCAAAATTTATCAAAACAAAAAGGAGATAAGAACAAAACGTGATGATGACGCGGAAATGTACAAAATTTCGGCTCACTCGCGCGTACATGGGGGCATTTCATGAAGCAATTTGTCAGATATCTCGTCTGACAAACTGTTAAAAGCTACTGAAATCCTTGCTTCTGATTGGCTGAAAGCAAATTTTGTCCGACAAGTTGTCGGACAAAATGCTTCATGAAATGCCCCCCTGATTTAGAATATTTTTTAAAGTACTCAGGTTCTTGGTATAGATAAATCGTTATCTATAATGCCGTCACTATCTTGATTAGTTATTGTAAGATTTGATAAGCAAAAAATGACAAGAATTCCATGTTTTGTCAGCTGAAATACAAAAATTTTCGGCTCGCTCGCTGCGCTCGCTCGCCAAAATTTATCAAAATTCATTACATTTAAATCACCCTCAAAAGACCCCTTTTAAGGGCTTGAAAAGCATATCATGTGGACTTTGCTTAAAGTCCCTAACGGGATCGGGTTGGGGTTGAACACTAGTCCTTTTCAGAAATTAGGGGCGCAATTTGCGCGCTTGCCCCGGGCGCCGTTTTCCCTAGATACGCCACTGTTGATTGGGGGGGGGGGGGGGGGGGGGGGAGGTAGGCTTCAGACCTTGCATAAGGCTCTTGGCTAACTCCCGGTTTCTGTATGTGTGTGTATGTATGCACTGTACTGTTTGTCCTCTTAAAGGGTACCGTATAGCCAAAAACAGTGAATACCATGTTACAAATTGCATGTCTTTGTGTAACAATTTAAGTGTCACTGTAGATCTTTGTTTGTGCAAGTTGCAGTCATGCTTTTGCCTCTAGGCCATTCAAAACTTCAGTGCTGTGGTGCATTTTTTTTCTTGATATCATAAGCTGTCCTTAAGTGGCCATACACTTTATAAACTCTATGCCAGTGCATAAATGCAGGTAGTGTACAATTGTACCAATATTGCCATTTTAGAAGAAAGAGTTTACAATATATCGCTTGACTTCTACACTGGAGCTAAAGGTATTATTTACCATTTGCAGATAAAACAAAAACCCAGTTTTACTTGTAGTGCTTCAAAATAGTTAAAAGATGAGAGTTAGGGATTGCAAAAAACCAATGTAAGTAAATGTTGATCAGTATTATCAGTGTTAAGTATTATTAAATATGAAAACTCTGAACAATACTTACACTGTACTGTTGTAATAAATTGCTTTTAGAACAAATGTGGTTTGTTGAGAGAAAACAAAAAGTGATATCTTTTCCTTCTCTACAGGAGTACGCGGTGAACTGCTCGGACGTCACGTTCGAGCGCATCTGGGGCTCCTTCGACTGGTACTCCCTGTGCCATTTTGGCGGATGGATGCTCAAGGCGCTCCTGATTCGCAGCCCCATCCTCTGCTGGATCATCAGCATCACCTGGGAGATCACAGAGGTATGTGGGGCTGGGAGGGGTGAAAGGTCATTTGCTGCAGGGTCAGAGGTCAATTTATGGTGAGGGGAATACTGTGTACAAGCCAAAGAGTGGACATGAGCCTAGATATCAAAGTTTGCCCAATTTTGACTGGAGGAAACAAACAATGGAAAAAGAAAAGGAACAGTCCAATATTTGAATACTTGTATGAAATTGTTTCCATCTTAAAGGAAATATGAGGTCTTTCTGAAACATTCTTTCACTGTTTGTTAAGAAAACCCCGTCCCAAGAACACTCAAGGGAGTACATGACACCTGAGCCCCATTTTTATGCCTCCTCACTGAATGAAGGGTGCCGTCAGCGTTACTGCATTTGTGGATTACCACATAGGCCTTACCTTGATTTCTTTGGAATTGTGTATTATTACTTTCATGATACTCCTATTGGTTGACAGAAACACTTGTAACTCCTGCCTGTTATGATGCTATGTTGTAAAGGACCTATTTAAACCAAACATAAATGTGTTAGGCTGAGGGTTCATTACTTTCAAACTGTTGTCCACTGGGTGTACATGGATGTTGACTTACCTTGACTTACGCCTTTGGCTCCTACAAAGGGTTGAGTGGTGGCATCCGCTTCTTGATGTCCCGCCATTCTTGGCGGTCGCTGGCTAGATGACTGGCTTCTACTAGTGAGCACATATTCGTTTGCTCCTTCAGCCTGTTTTTACACAGTCTGTCCATCTCTTGGGTGGTCTTCCTTGTGGATATTAATCGTTGATAAATTCCACGTCTTGTTTCTCTTCTCTCCTTAGCTCTTCTTCATCCACCTCCAGGCCAACTTTGCCGAGTGCTGGTGGGACTCCATCGTCCTCGACGTCCTCGTCTGCAACGGTCTCGGCATCTGGCTTGGGATGAAACTCTGCAAGCGGCTGGAGATGACCGAGTTTCAGTGGGAGAGCATCAGGTGAGTGCTGTCATTTTGCTTTGCTGTAATCACGACACCTAGAAGAGCCGTCAACAAGTATGTTTGTGTGTTATTGTCTCACACTGTAAAACGAGGAATGTTCGTGTGCATTTTAATTTCTTTCGCGAATTTCACGAGAGCCAAGATTCACAAAATTAAAATGCACATGGAAGTTCTTGTCTACACTATACGCATTGAATGTTAGAGGCAACTCGCGAAAATTTCATGCTGCGAAAAAGGCCGTCAGCTCCAATTCACAAAAATTTCATGCCGTGAAAATATTTTTCATCCAAGATGAGAACATATGTGTGATTTTCTGCTGATATCTGATAGTACACTGGATATGTGCAATTTTCCCATATCCTTGTCAAAATGTGTACTATATTTGCCTTCAGAATACTGTAAAAATGGAAATTTTAAAAATGTGGAAATTTGCGCACATTTTGCGGAACCAGAAACTAGCATGAAAATAAAAGCATGAAAATAAGTCTTCTTGCTATACTTACCACTATGTAATGTCTTGATTCCACGGAATGAAAAAAATGTGAAATTCATCTGAATACTCAGCTGAGCATGAAAAATTACTCGTGCGAACATATGTGATGTTACAATATTGTTTTCACTGTTCATCGCAGTGTTATTATATGCAAAGGTTGGTATCCCTGAAGTAGTGTTCAAAAAAGGTCATACACTGTAATTATATGATACGATTTTGTAATTATGTTTTGCATGTTTTGCATGTTTTGGTATAATTATGATACATATAAGGCGCTTTGAAACTGTGTATTAAAGCGCGGTATATAAATGTTGATTTTTATTATTATTATTATTATTATTATCATTATTATTATTATTATTATAATGACTGGCGCTATGAAAATTGTAGTATTTCCTTGTTGATGAATGGGTATAGTTTCACTTGTGCTATAGGATTCAGTGAAAGATAGCATACCTGCAGCCTATACTGTAAAAGTGGATATTTTCACACAACTAATTTTTCGCACTTGGCCGAGTGAGAAGAGTTTCGCGTGTTTTTAATTCCGCAGAATCAAGACATCACGCACAGGAACACATGGCAAGCAAAAATATTTGCGTGCTTTTATTTTCGCGCTAGTTTCTGGTTGCGCAAAATGCGCGAAAATTTCAACACCGCGAAAATTTCCACTTTTACAGTATTGGATGTGATAAATTTTAACCCTTTCTGTGCCAGGGACATTGGACAGTGTGTATGATTTATTTTTTATTTTTTTATTTTTTATTTTTTTTAGGGGGATCCTATGCCCATTTGCACTGAAAGTACTCAAAGGCCCGAATTCACGAAGGTGGTACAATTGAAACCATGGTTTAAACCATTTACAATTTGTATGGAGCGCCAAGTGTCGCATGGCCTATTTCGTTACGAAATCAGTAATTTCGATAACGAAATGTCGAAATGACGAAATGACGAAATGACGAAATGTTGTCATTTCATTACAAAATGATCATTTCGTCTACGAAATGTTGTCATTTCGTTACGAAATTATAATTTTGTTGACGAAATGACTGATTTTGTAACGAAATAGGCCATGCGACACTTGGCGCTCCATACAAATTGTCCATGGCTTAAACCATGGTTTCAATTGTACCACCTGCGTGAATTCGGGCCAAAGGGTTAAGACTGCTTAGGTGTTTGTGACGTAACATTTCATATGACCCTGTCTTTCTCTTCCTGAAGCTTTGATGATGCAATTACTATCTCAAAATTCCATCAAAGCCATTTTATATTGTTTTCCAATATGCCTGGTAAGTTTTGATTGTCTGATAACACATATTAATAACTTAAGTATTGTGTTTCTGGGCATAGTAAATCTTTCATCTGCAGTGCCGTAGCATGCAGTTGGCTGACACATTTGTTCAAAATCTGTGTTGAACTTTATCATTACAGGTACATATCATGTACTGCAATGTGTGTATACACGTTTGTAGGCATAGGCTGATAACTCTAGCTGCTCGTGGCGTGGCAACAAAATAGATAGAATAGAAGAAAGACCAAAAAGAAGAGAAAGAAAAAAAAAAAGAAAGGTATACACCAAGCCAAGGGAATGTTCATTGTTGATTTCCTTCTTTTGCATTCCAGAGACATTCCATCTACCTCAGGGAAGATCAAGCGAGCAGTTCTCCAGTTCACTCCAGCAAGGTAAGCCAACAAAAGATTCCTGTAAATATCCTGTGGCCATTGTAAGAAGTACTTCCTGCATATGAAAGCCTTATCACCATGGTGTATGTAGGCCCTACATTGTGAGAGCAATGGATGGGGGGTTGAATTTCCTGTGTTAACTCTTGTCATCCTGTACTATTCTAGTTTAACCCCCCCCCCCCCCCCCCCTTAAAGATTTTGCAATTGTTGCCAAGTGCCTATTGTGCTATGCTACACTTGTTTGTACATTATACCACAAAAGTCTTGCTATGTGGCAAATGGTCATGCAATTGCTTTGAATATGCTGATTGAAAATTAGCTCTTTCCTACTGAGATATTAAAAGAAAGACATAAAGTTGTATGTCATATCAATTCACCTCCTGTGTAAGTTCCGATAATGGGCATTGTCTTTGTATTTCCATTATAAGAAAAACTTCAAGCCCAGAGCCCTTCACTCAAGACTTTCATTGGATCTTTTCACCAAAGATAATCCATATGTCCATTTTCCCATTTTGCACTGTTGAACTTTAATCTGAGCTGTGATGTGATGTTTAAATGGCTGAGAAAATACACTATAACAGTGAAAATTTCTGAAAATCAGCTGTCACTATCAAGATGTCTTTAACCGAAATTGCCATGGTGATGAATATTTTACTAGATGGTTTATTCTGACATGATAAAAAAAATGTGATGATTGTAAACTGGTCAATAACAGATTGTTAGTTTCTTGCAGCAGTTTCAACAAACTTTCATTTTTAGTGACATTTATTTCCACATCGTTATTTTAACATAATATATATCAAAGTCTAGTAGCATTTAGGATTATATAGCTCAGATTTGTTGAATTTGAAACATTGCTCATCTTGAAACTTCTTTGAAGGCTATTGGTCCAAATTCATGAAAGTTTGTAAAATTACAGCATGGTTTATGCAAATTTCTTTTACGTAAATACGATTGACAAATTGCTTAGGCCAACAAACGTCCAGTAACAATCATGCATTGATACGAGCATGTCAAAGGTATACCTAAGTGCTTATTTTAGAACATGGTCTATTGAAAGTAAACCATGGCTTAAATTTAAACCACCTTCATGAATTCTGGCCATTATGTTTCATGACTGACTTGAGACCCTCTATGAAGTGGCTATTGATCGTCAAGTAATGAGCTCCTTTGTCTTTGTATCTCAATTTGTAGCTGGACCAGCGTTCGTTGGCTGGAGCCTACCTCGTCACTGAAACGGGTTATAGCTGTCTACATCATGGTGCTTGTGGTTCAGGTACGGTGAAGGTTGACTTTTTTTTCCACCCAGATGCCTGAAAGGGATGGTATAGTCTTTGGTTGAGATGGGGCTTCAGGTTTCTGACTGTTGTGTGAGAAATGAGAAACAACCTGAAATATGAAAGAGCATTCAAATCTAAGAGAAATTCAAAGTTTATTAAACTGATGAAAAGTGGTTTTGATATGGCTGAAATATCTAAAAACAAAGAGGTCCTTGTAAAGATTGGGACCCATTGTTTATTAGGACCCCTTTGTTTTACTTTGTTTTTGGATACCTCAGCCATTTCAAAACAGATTTTCATCAATTAAACTTTTGATTACTCTTAAAATTGTATATTTTTTAATATTTAATTTCATAAGTGCTTTCTAATTATCTCCCAAAAAGTTAAAATCTGATTCTCCATCTCAACCAAAACTCATCCCTTTAAAGGGAAATATCCCTCTATCTCAACGTGACTGAATGAAATTAAATTGAGCAGAGAGAACAGTAGGAAGTGAAAGGGAGATGTCACTCCGTCCTCCTGCTGACTGAAGTGAATATAGAGTAAATATAGAGTTAACAGGAGGAAGTCTCACTGAAAGCGGACCTAGAACACAAGAATCTTGGAATGTTAAGGAGCAAACAAATTTTTATGATGAGATGACCTTGACTGCTACCTCATGTACCAATCAGATTTGAGAAATGACATCACGTCCTCAAAGCTCTCCCACCAGTTTGTGTATGCATATTCAAAAATGAGATGTTTCTGGTTGAAAATTGATAAAACATGCTCTGTTGAGTGTTACTTTTTGATATTCATTATGCTAATCGGTACTTCTTACAATTATATATGACAAAGTTATAATGAAATTCTCTATTCAGTGGATACTTTTGCAAGAGGCCAATGGGTGATTTTAAAAGGCAGTGACATTATCCCGTCACCTAATCTGTAAAGGTTATTGTGAGCAATGTCCCTCTTTTGAAATTAAGGGATTAATTCTGTCTGTTACAAAAACATTTTTTGTTACAAAAGATTTTTCAGCTTTAATTCTCTTTAATGTGCACCTCTGTATATTTATTCATCTTTTCCCATTTCTTTCTGGGTTTGTTTTCATTCACAGCTGTGTGAGTTAAACACGTTCTTCCTGAAGCAGATTTACGTGTTTCCAGCAGACCACATGATCGGCATTATTAGGATCACTATCATATGTGCAATTACAGCTCCCACTATTAGGTAAGGGATTTATTTAAAGTGGACTGTTTCCCCTGTTGAAATTAGGGGCATATAATGACAGAAAGCTGAACTGAGGAAAAAAGGGAAAAGGTCAGCTTTTCCATATTGTTTATGAAATTCATCAGTGCCTATTCTGTTGTGTTTTGTTTTTTATGAGTACAAATGTACATTCTTTTCTCATGCTTTAAATATTTCATTAATTTGCTTCTTGCTCTCTTTATATATTTGGAAAGGTGGGAATTTCTGGAATGTGTTCAGATTATCATTAAAAGTATATGACAGCATGCTTGTAGCAAAGAATCTTGGGCTGGTAACATTCAAAAGTGTGCCAAGAATGTATTAAATATCAAATGTATAGTATCTCTGTTTTTGCCTAATACCATAGTGATCATAACAGTGACAGTGATGGTACAGTACTGATATCTGAACTGCATCAACTCCACCTTATTAAGATGTTCAAGGTTCTACAGAAAATTATCAACACATAGCTAAAAAAAACAACAGAGAGGGCATGAACTATGCAAAAGCAGCTTAAGCAAGTTTATCTTGAGGCTGAGCCAGAAAGGTTGATATCCCTGTGACATTTTATACGCATTTCATTTTTCTCTTCTTGTGACAAATTTCAGCATTCTAACCACACATTTGTTTTTCTCCCTATCATTTTTTTTTCTACAGGCAATACTACACATACATCACTGACCCACACTGCAAGAGAGTTGGCACACAGACGTGGGTTTTCCTGTAAGTAAACTAGCATTACTTTAGTGATAAATCCTCATTATGTTCAAGTGTTGATGATTGTATATGTCATGTCATGATCGATTGTATATATTATGTCAAGCGCATGGAGAAGTTTGTTAATCATTATGCGCTTTATAATTCTTATCATTTTGCTGATCCAAAACCATTGTTTTCCCCAGAGTCTTGTGTTCTAGTCTATGTATGCTTCTAGACTGATTCCCTCGCAAGATAACTTCGCTCAAATGACTTGATACGCACGTCACCTGCACAAGGTTGATTTTGAAGATAAGGATTGACATTGAATTGAATGCATTTGTTTTACATATTGCCGCTAAGGAACAATGCCTGTGGTCTCATCCATGGAACCACAACAGCTCTTTATGATGATGAGGATGAGGATGATAGTATTGATAGTGATGATAATGATAATGATGGAGATGATGATTGTGATGATAAAAGTAATGATGATAAAGATGATAATGATACATTCTAGCAATGATGAAGATGGTGATTGTGATGATGATGATGATGATGATGATGATGGTGATGCATTGTAGTGATTAACTGATTAAATTATTGTGATTAGGATTGTGATGATGATGAAGATGATGATAGTGATGGTTATAGTGATGATGTTGAAGATGATGATAGTGATGATAGTGATGATGATGATGGAGATGATGATGCTAGTGATGACAATAGTGATGATAATGATGATGATGATGGTACTCCAGGATTGGAAGATGATACTGGTATTAAGGCAGGACATAACAGATTATATAACCATTTGGTTGAAGATTTCATGCCACTTTATCAGTACATCGCCCGTTTGTATTACCTGATCAAGAGTGATTTTTAGTTGCCCCATGGCAAGCAGGCCATATGGGTTTGTAGCACCCTGTGAGGGTATGAAAGTGGTGCTGGTAGCGGTAGCACTGCCAGCAGAGGTGATAAACAGCATTTGCTTTGATCATAGCAACACATGTCAAAGGTTGATGAAATAACAAGGCATATTATATCCTGGGCATATTGTTGGGTCTCACTTGATTTAACTGTTTTTTATGGGTCACCGATTCCCTCCCCAGAGCAATCACGCTGATTGAACTGATGGCATGCATCAAACATGGCCAGGAGATGTTCCAGCAGACAATCTTCATCAACATCTTTCTCTGGCTGGCAGCTCAGGTAATCGCAACTCCAGCCAGTTAATTGGAAATACTGTAATTACGCTTTATTAACATGTAATTGCTAGGAGTAGTAGTAGTGGTAGTGGTAGTAGTAGTGGTAGTGGTAGTAGAAGTGTTAGTGGTAGTGGTAGTGGTAGTAGAAGTGTTAGTGGTAGTGGTAGTGGTAGTAGAAGTGTTAGTGGTAGTGGTAGTGGTAGTGGTAGTAGAAGTGGTAGTGGTAGTGGTAGTGGTAGTAGAAGTGGTAGTGGTAGTGGTAGTAGTAGTGGTAGTAGAAGTGGTAGTGGTAGTGGTAGTGGTAGTAGAAGTGGTAGTGGTAGTGGTAGTGGTAGTAATAGTAGTAATAGTACATAGTAGTTGTAAAGTCACAGTATGTGTGTCACAATCATAATTATCTGATTTTCAGTGTCATTGCTTTTATCATTGTAATTGTTATGGATGTTGTTATTTGATGCATAAATCCAAAATTCTCCTCATGATATGTGCAGATTGACATAAAAAGACTCAATGATAGCTCATGACTTGTTACAATAGAAATTTCTTATTTTTTTTCCTCTCATTTTTCATGACCGTTATGCCTCTATGCATCAGAACATTACATAAAATAACAAGTCCACTAACTCTTCATATACCTCCGTGTGAATTCCCTGTGTGCTACATTATTCTTAAGCTGCAACACAGGCATGCTTTAGAAAAACATTCTTTTTTTCAAATCCATGTATTTTTTTACAGATTTAATGTTTTTGTTATCCTGGCCATGCAATGAGCAAAGTTGTAGAGAAAATTACAAGCTTGCTATGATGCAACATTTATGACAAATTTTTGATGATATTTCTGTCAGAATGACCACCACCTAAATTTTTGTACGGACACAAAACATTGACAAAAACTTAGAATTAACTTAAACAATCCAATAGGTATTCAACACCCCTTTGATATTCAATCATGATACTATACAAGCTATAAGTACACCTGTATGAGAGGAATGGAATCGTGAGTGAAGCTTTAACTGTACGGTGGCATTTTGTGATATATGGATATGGTCAAGCAAAATATGTGAAATTGGCACGCCATCTACTGAGTTGTGCGGGGGAACGTGGTACACAAAGAGTTCAAAGGACAAGTTCACCTTCATAGACATGTGAGTTGAGTGAATGCAGCAATATTAGCAGAATACATCAGTGAGAGTTTGAGCAAAGTCGGACAATCCGTTCAAAAGTTATGAATTTTTTATGTTTGTGCTCAGTCACGGCTGGATGAAAAGACTACTTTAGCTTGTGATGTCACATGAGTACAACGATATAAAGAAAGAATAAAGAAAATTCAACATATTTCCATTTTTCTCGCATAACAAAAGAACACTCAACTCCTCTCTTTCAGAAGGCAGGGGAAATAATATTTCCCTTAACCCTAACTAGGCCGGGCTAGGTAGATGATAGAGGCCGGGGGGGCCTGCCATGCCCCCCCCCCTCCAGATCTCGGCCATCGACCGCGCGATCGCGACGAAAATTGGCACAAACATTCCCCATGATGTAATTTAAAGTACCATGAAGTTAATTTTTTCAAAATTATAATTTACACTAAATTATGCTAATTTATGCATAATGATGCATGAAATCAACCAATTTGGAATAAATCACTAAATGAAGCTCAAAACAGGCACATTTTTTATGTAAATATTCTTTTTAGTGTCCTTAGCAAATGTAAGAGAAAAAAATTGTGCAATCAGAAAAAATTTCCTAAGTATATTATTGTTTTTTTAATTTCTTATGTATTTCCTTGTTTTTTCGAAAATATGTTGTTAATTGATTTTAATCAATAAAACCCCAAAATAATCATGCTTTTATGAAATTTGCTTGTAAACACAGTTTGCATTGAAATTGTACACGAATTCACATTTTTGAGCAATTTTTGGTCTGACATGCACGTGCATATTTATGCGCAACTTTGAAATCACGTGCCCGGGCATCGCAAATTTGGTGTCAAAAGATGCGGAAAACTCGAAAGAAAAAAGTCATGAAATGTCGCGGCGATAGCTTTTCGCGATAGCGATACATCGCGCGAAACGTCGAGAGGGGGGCCTCGGAGGCCCCCCACCCCCCCCCCCCCCCCCCCCCCTCCCCCCGCCTAGTTAGGGTTAACATACGCCAGTAGCAAGTCGAAGAAATGTGCACTTTATTCAAAAAGTAAAGTTTTGTGAAATTCTCTTTTTATTTTCGTTATATAGTTGTACGCATGTGACATCATACACTATATAGTAGTCTTCTCTTCGAGCAGTGACTGCGCAGATACTTAAAATATTTGTAACTTTTGAACCGATTGTCCAATTTTCCTCAAACTTTGACTGATGTGTTCTACTAATATTGCTGCATTCTCTCAATCCTTATGTATATGAAGGTGGACTTGTCCTTTAAAAATAAAAAAGAATTTTCCCCCATATAGTCTGAATGAACACGTTGAATATGATGTGCATATTATGTCCTCAGTGGCGATGAAAATAATGTTTATTCCTTTCCTCCCATTTTCTTCTTTTTTTTTCTACAGTTGATCTTTGTCCTTATATGCTTCTACGCATTTTGGTGGTACTACCAGAAACACAAGCCCATGCTGGTATGTGCCTCTTGTATATTTTGTGTGTATTTTTTAAAATCAAAAGTATACTTTGCAGTGCCAGTTCCAGCACAAATCTCAAATGTTGTTTGTACAAATATAATGTTCTGTATCCTTTATACCAGTACCAATTATGAGAGATTGTGATCAGGTGCAGTGATTAAGGTATATTTTAACAAGTGTCTTCACCTTTTACAAACTTGTTTATACTATGCACCATCTTGTGAGTTGCTAAATATGCCCCACTCCAATCATTTCTGTCTCCCTTCATATTGATTGATTCCCATGAAGTTATGAATATTCAAGATTGAAAAATGACAATGATGTTATGAATATTCATATATGGAATGATGATCACAAAGTTAGGAATATTCATGATTTACAATAACTGGCATTTAGGATGTTGTAATAGTTGCATGATGATGTATGTAGATAGGTTAATAAATGTGAAATTACTACTATGCTATGTGCTGATCAATGCCCAAATATCACTATTTTAGGCATACGTTATATATTTCATTTCTTTTCTTCTTTTTTTTTTTGAAATTTTGTCTTGTATGCTCACCTCTAAATCAAGCAAATTTTTGATGGTAGTATTCAAATCTTACCTGTCTGCCCTTTCCCCCGTCATCTCTCTTTGTCTCTTAGAAATTATCATCTTGTCTTTTGAATTATATTTCTAAATGTCACTGCATATCTTAGAAAAAGATCATAGTTTTTGCTAAATTCGTTAAGGCAGCATGAACACACCAGAAAGCAGTTTACAACATTTGCTAATTTAGGAGAGAAAGAATTGAATTTTTGTCTTCTAGAATATATTGCCACTACAGTGTTACTACCAAAACAAATGGTCATGTAAAACAAAAGGCCTTATTTTGACAAAAATCTGGTTTTTCATTCTTTATGTCGTGAAACATTAATAGTAGTTGTAAAATTATGATATAACGATTAATGTTATAGCACCAATCCACAGAAATATGGTTTCTAGGGCTCAGATGTGTTTTAATTGGCATCCTCAGAATTACCACATACTTTCATACATCTTTGTCAATTTATGCAATGCAATTTCACCTTACTCCAATCTTCGCTTCAGCCTCAGGAGAGACCGGTACCGCTAGCTGTGCGTCGTCTCAGTCAGCAGTCCACATCTGCCCCATCGACGCCCACCAAACAGATTAACGGGCTGCCCGACGAAAGTTCAACCAACAGCTCCCCACACCACTATGGCACAAGGCAGAGGAAGGCGCAGAATGTGGAAAGGATCAGTTTGTCGTGATAACATTTTATAGAGATGGGGTGAAGGATAAGAGGGATGGATAGGATTAGAAGGAGAGAAGGAATGTAGGAGGAGGAGGAGGAGGAGACAGAAGGAACAGAATGGGGAGTAGGAGGAGTAGGAGGAAGATATGACGAAGGATGAGGGAGAGGAGAAGGGGATGGTGGGCTATTAAGAGGAGGAGGTCTGGATGAGGAGATGGGAAGAAAAAGAAGAAGAAGCGGGTAGAGAGGAAGAAAGGGAAGGTGGAGGAGGAGAAAGAGGATGGAGAGGAGAAGGTTGAGTAGAAGGAAGAGGGGGAGGATATGAAGAAGGATGAGTGGGAGAAAAGGGGATGATGGTGGAGGACCAAGAGGTCTGGAAGAGAAGATGGAGGAGAAGAAGAAAAGGAGGAGGAGAAGGAGTATGAGAGGAGGAAGAAGAGGAGGGGGAAGATATAAAGATGGATGAAAGGGATGAGGAGGAGGACATGGAGAAGAAGGAGGAGGAGGAGGAGAAAAAAAAAATGAGGAAGAGATGGAAAATATGAAGGATGATGGGGAGGAGGAGAAGGAGATGTTGGTGATTGAGGAGGATGAGCAGAAGGAGGGGAGGGGCAAGACTTGGAGGAGGAGGAGGAAGAGGAGGAGATTGAAGAAGATATGAAGAAAGAGGAGATTGTGGAGGAGGGAGGAGGAGGAGGGAATGGTGGTGGAGGATGACGAGGAGGTCTGGAGGAGGAGAAGGAGAACAAAGAAGAAAGAAAGGGAAGATAAGGATGCGGAGAAGAAGAAGAATGAGGAGGAGGAGGAAAAAGAGAGGGAGTAGAAGGATGGAGAGAAGAAGTACTAGAAAGAGAAGGAGGAGAAGGGAGAGAAGGAGAAGAAGGAGATGACTTGGGATTGAAGAGAATTGTAAATGCTTGCTCTAAGGCCAAGGACTAGCAGCAATATTCTCATTCTGGAAGAAGCCTCTCTTGGCCCCATCTGCCAGTCTCTTAGTGGTTCTATTGCTTCCATGGAGAGCTTTTGGAGATAGATGGACTTCATGACGACCAGATATGTACGATGAACTAGGAGGTCTGAACGTACTGGCAGAAGGCTATCCCATAGACTGTAATTGAATGTGAAACAGTTTTAGTCTCATCACATGTATTTCTCTTTGCATTGATGTGATGAAAGAAAAAAAAACAGGAAAACTTGCAAGCCCTCAAAGTGTTTGAATTTTTGGAATTTACGGTGCATATGGAAGCAGAGTATAGCTGAAGAGTCAGATATTGCCAGATTAAGCAGCAGGTTTGATAGACTAAACAAATTGCCAAAATAAAATGCGATGGTACTGTTTCGTCTGTAGATTACCTTGCACTCAAAAGAAGGCTGTGTTGAGAATGGCATGAGTCTGGCAAGATGAGACTACTATGCATTGTAAATGTATAAAATGTTTCTGTATGAGCAGATATGTGAAAAGACCTCTTCTGGTCCTATCCTGTACCTGCTCAAATCAATGAATCTAGAAATAGATGAAGAGAAAGTCGAAACTATTGTGGTTAGTGTGTGAATAGAGTCTAGAATATCAAAATGTTTTTAAAAGTGATGATAGTAATAAAATAATAATAATGATGATACACTGTATTTGAGATGTGCGGAGAGAAACCAAGATTTTTGATTGGGAGACAATTTTCATATGGTTATTATCTTTGGAAGAGAAACTGGAAGACTTGAAATTTGTGGAAGTACCATAGTATATCATTCTGGATATTTTGCCTGTTCAGCTTTATGCGTAATGAGAGACTCTGATCACATCAATTGATCATATCCAGAACAATGGAGTGGCTTTCTCCCCAACAGCAGTCTTGGCAAGAAAGTGTCAAGCTTTTATTTTTTTATTTTTTTCTTCACCCTGACCACATGTATTTCAAACCCCCATGCATGCGTTTTTCAAGCTACAACCTGACGTCTCTTTTTCCACAACCACTCATGCATCTTTTCAGGGGAGGATGCAGGGGAGGATGCAGGGAGTATGCGTCTGAGTTTTTGCTGTATTTTTTTGTTTTGTTTTGTTTTTGTATACAATGCTGTGGCAACCAGGGCACAGAGAGGATTTTTTGTGGACTTCTGACTAGGAACTACAACCGGTTGTCATTATGTACGTGCAGTGAGCACCTCGTGTACATGTTCTTGAATTAGAAACAGGACTAAATTGTGATGTGCAGCATACAGTGTCCTAGTGTGTACATCTACTTCCGGGTTAGATGCAATGGCAATTGTTCTGGCCGTGACCTATAGGCTAGTTAGACGCTGCTGTATTGTTATAGATGACTCTGATGCAAAATAGAGAAAAGCAGTTGCACCTGTGCGAAGAAAGGAAATTTTTCCACAAAGCTTTTACCACAGATGTTACAATTGTGACCCTGCATCACAAAACGAACAAAAAGTCACCAGATATGAATTTTTAGTTAAGGGCAGATTCTGAAAGAGCAGAATCTAAGCTTTAAAATGATGTATTACTCAACTCAAATGGACTCCACTAACCTAAACACTGGAAAGAAAGCACACACTCGGGCAAAGTGTGAACTGAGAAAAGAGGCTCTGAAGTACAAGGTCTATTCAAGTGTTTAATCCTTACCAAGCCGTGTGATAGCGGTGTGATGAAAGGAACAAAACACAGGATGTGAACCATCAGAGCAACAACAATGAAGGGATTATCAGATTAAGCTGAAATTGGGCATGCTCTATTAACACATTCTGTTCATGAGTATTGCTAACTTTCAAAGCAGTAGCATTATCCATTCAAAAGATATTAGACTTGAAAGTGAAGAGTATGCAAACGATTTCAAGAAATGAAAAGGGACGTCTAAGATATCCCTGATCATTCTACTCTCCCCCCAAAAAAGGGTTGTAGAAAAACTGCTGAAAACATACTTTCCCATTTGTGTTATGATCCCAAACTAAAGAATAATGTAGAAGAAGAAAAGTTCTTTCAGAAAATATGAAAAACTCAACATTGACTTGGTTGACCCATTCCATCTTTTTTGAGTCCTCATGTAAAATCAAAGGCTGCGACTTTTTGTTTGTTTTGTGATGCACGGTCACAATTGTAAATGTTACTTTCTTTTCAGTATTTTCTCCTGTTTGTAGCCCCCAAAAAAAAAATACTGCAGGTTTCATAGGAAATGCCGTTTTCCCCTTATTATATTACTTCAGCTGTCATTCCAGGAACAGTAAAAACACTGTTTTCACAACAAAAATAAGCCTTTTCAGCTCTCAGAATGCTGCAGCGCCATTTACAATGTTGGCATCCCTGCTTTAATGTGCAAACCATATCCGATTATCCAGAATGTATTAAACTATTTTACACGTTTGAAATACAATGAAACCTGCATATGAAGTCCACTAAGGGTGGCAGAAGAAAGTGTAATGGACACACAATCTTTAACAAAGTCTTTATAGATATAATTATTAACGTGTCCGCAGGAAAAGATATACACCTGTGCATGTACTTGTATACTGGTAATGGTTTGTATGAACAAGTGGTCTCTATAGACAGTGGTTTGCTGAAGCAGGTTTGACCTTACTTAGGTGTGCATGACTGATGGAAAATGATACTCGTGAGGGCGTTGACCTCATAGCTTGTGAGATACTAGTCACATGTAATTCACTGGTTCACACAAGCAAAGGGTCATTAAACTTTTCATGAATTCATGATCAGTGGGATTGATTGCAATCCGGATTTGCACTGATACACTGTATGTACATGTATTATGTTGATGCTTGTACATGTATGAGCTACAGACCTGCTTTATAGGGAGAAGAAGTGTGTGAAGGTGTGAATGTTGGGAAACATTTATTGCTGGGCAATGCAACTAGTCTGCATAATGCATTGTATAGCAAGAGGTCAGCTTGCTGTTTTTTCCTCCTTTATTCCTGTGGGAGATACGTGTGTATACTATGCTTTGGTCCTTTTTATGTTCTCTCCTATATCTTTACATATTGAGGCTTGTAAGAGTGTGTGACGTATTGGCAATTTTGAGAACACTTATTTATCCAGTGTTTGCAAGCCATTAGGAAAGGTTGATCATTTGTATTTATAAGCAATCGAACGAGCTGCATTCAGGATTCAGATTCAGATTTTCTAGGGTAGACAGTCAAACTTGTCTCATCTTCGAAGACAATAAGTTAGATAATGATGCCAAGTAATAAATGTCGTCATCAATCTATTGTAGGTGAGTTTTGATTGGAGTGTTGAGTTTGAGCGTTAACAGATGAAAATTGTCACTGATCAGTGTATGAAGTTGTCATTATGTTACTGGAACTGGACCAGACTTGCCAGTTTAGGACTGGTAGGACCAAACATGTAGAGGGAAAAGAAATAGAGAGAAGAAGAAGCCAGAGAAAGAATCGTAAGCATGTGATCACCTTGATATATTTTTGATGCACCCCTGCTTACGACGGTTTTCCCTTGGTTTTCAGTCATATCGTCATGTAGCCCTATATAACACATCCCCCTCATGGATTTCACAGTGCTTTTACCACTGAGCTACCTCATCATTGGCTTTTACCAAGTGATAATTTTATTTTTGCGGTGTAATCAAAAGAGTAGAGTCTAGTCATCTCTTCTTTCATTATTTTTCATTGTTTTATTTGCATGTATGTGACGTGTTGAGTTATGCCGATGTACTTCTTTCCTTCTTTAATTTCAGTTCATATGCAAGATGTTTTCAAGTATACTTAGGTACAGTGCACTCCCATTATAACTAACACGGTTTTAACGAAATTCCGGTTACAACGAAATAATAATCCGAGTCGCAAAATTATCGGCTCTATGTTTTTTACTGTTTATTTGTTCGGTTATAACGAAATTTTGAAGGCAATGAAAGAAAACTAGCGGTCCCTCGGACTTTGTTGTAACGGGAGTCCACTGCATTTCTGTCCTTCTCTGATTTCACTTCATATACTGTATGATATGTTTTGATTTATGTTTTTGTGTCCTTTCTCTTGTAGAGTTCGAGTTCGTACATGATATCAAAATTCTAGATAAACATGGATTTCTGTTGGATTCATGTGTTGCAATTTTGTTCTTCTTCTCTTTCAGTGTCTGGTGTGATGTAATGATTATGTTCTTGGTATGCAGTGTTACTTGCCTAAATTAAAGTAGAGTCCATAGTGACCAAGTTAGTATGGAATTCCACTCCCATGTTTTAGTTAACTTTAGTAGACTCTCTGGCTTTACCCATTCCCTACGGGAACCTGGGGGCCTGTGTATTAAATCTATATGGATTTCAGAATTTGGCATAGAAAGGGTTAAATTACATTACAGTGGAACATCATTATATCGAGGTCAGATATAATAAAACTGTATAACTAGGTGATTTTGCAGGTCCCAAATTTATCTTTTTGATATCTTTCCATCTAAATACAGCAGTCCAAAAGAAAAAAAATTACAATCAGATTTTCACATTGATAACACCCAATATGATTAAACTGTCTAAATGCTACTTCAGGGTCTTAAAATATAACATCTTAGCTCTATTTTGCAGAAAACCCCATTCAGTTTTGGTGAAGCGGTCAAAGAGAAATGTGGATTGTTGTAAAGCATGTTGTGAGTCTTATTCTTCCAAGTTTAGCACTTGGATGCTCTTGGAACTGCATATTAATGTGTGAACACAATAGACAGAACTTGGAGGGAAGAGATTCCTGACATGCTCTACAAAGTTCCTCATTTCTCTTTGACCACTGAAGCAAATCGAATGGAGTTTTCTGTATGATGTGGGCAATGAGTTTGATAGTTTCATACCCTGAAATTGTATTTGGATTGATTCACTTTTTTTAAAGTTATCGTTGCGGAGGGTACCGTTGTATTTTTTTTTTTTTTTTTTTTTTTTTTTTGGGGGGGGGGGGGGGGACATGCAGTATGTATCTATCTATCAATTCATGACACACATGCACAATGAATTTTGTAATTGAGGATTTGTTTGTTATGCAGGAGTTGTGATGGAGAACATGCTGCTCTTCATGTGTGTAATCCTAGAGAAATGTTGATTTGACGAGGTACTGTATAAAGGTGAAGAGTTGACATGAAAAGAAAGCAGAAAAAAATCACATAATTCATGTATACTGTGATTATTGGATGTAGTGTTCAAATTGTTCGAATAAATTCTGTTTTCCTAGAGAAATGTTGATTTTACGAGGTACTGTATAAAGGTGACGAGTTGACATGAACAGAAAGAAAAAAATAAATCTCATAATTCATGTATAATCTTGAGTATAGGGATCCAGTGTTCAAATATAGAATGTTTTCTTGTGTGGAACTTTTTTTTTTTCATGTATTGAGTGCTCATTTGCACGTTGTCAAAAATAACAACATCCAAACATATTTGGAGATATTCCATCTTGTACAAAAAAAAAAATACTGTGATCAGCAAAAGTATGAACAAGCACAGCCAATGAAATTGGGCCATGATAGCAAATGACCGGTGCAAAACTCCCCATTTTGCAATACATTATGTTGGGGAGTTAATGAGATGTTATGTATTTGTGTACATGAAATAGCAGAGCTAAATTGCCGTTTTGTCATGGTGCCTTGAATGCATATTGTGCTCTCAAAAATGCAGCCTGCCCCAAGATTTTGTTTACCATGTTTAAAAACTAAGTATCTGGAAAAGAAATGTTTGTGTTAACTCATCCTTTTCATTACATTGCTATCTCCACCTTAGCCCACCCATCCATATTCTAGGAGGCTGCTACTGTACATGGTTATGTATTTAGAAACGAAATAATTCACTTTCAAACTGAAAAGCTCAGACATGTTTTTGGCCAGTTTGAGTAAAGAGTAGATGTTTACAGAGGTGCTCTATTGCAAGAATAAGTTACACATGTACCTGTACCCATTTATTCAGAAATCATCATTATTTTGACTTCATGTTTATAAGTCTCTTTATTTTACCTCCTGAAGGTCTTTATTATGTAAGAGGCGATTGAGAGAATATCTTACTTGTGGTATGTTGAATTCACATGTTTTATACCAGCAATTATTCAGTTTCAGTATGCATCTACAAGCTGTACATTGTATTAAAATCCATATTCATCATTTCTATCGAGAATGCTTCTGCACGTTGTGATAAATCCTGCCATCCTTCCTTGGTTTTTTATCTTTTCATGAAGTCATGTGTGCTGGTATGGTTGATGCGTCCGTTGAGCTCGGAACATTCTGTGCTCCTGTTTATTGTCTAAGATATTGTGGAAAGCGTTATGGGCCTGTATCATGCATTTTCACTGACATGATTTTATTTTTTTTCATTATTTTTTTAGTAAGGGATGCAACTTACTTTGTTCACTCCTGACATCAGAGCTTGGTCATTTGAACATAATTTTGAGGTTTCACGCTTCATCAACTACATTGTATCATGCACATAAAAATAGGAACGTCTGTCCACTTGCTCTACTGTCTGTCAAAGATAATAATATGTAGAAAATTGTTATGAGCCATGTAACAAATTATTCGCAGCTTTGAAGGGGTGCAGCTGACTTGTTCATTTATCACAGAACATGCGAACTCGATTTTGAGAATAATTTGATTGATACATGCTCAATCTACATTGTACTTGTATCATGCACGTAAAAATTCCACTAAAAAGCAAAGGAACACAAGATCTAGAGTATGTGTTGCCTCCTTCACAAGTAAGTAAATAAATAAATAAATAAGTTACAAGCATCCTGAAATTTACTTCGACTTTTGCCACTCCGGTACCGTACTTGAAAGATGTTCTTTTCTGTTTATTATGTATGTTTCAAAACAGTGGATATTTTGAGATTAATTCTAAAACATGGAGAATCAAAGGAAATCTGCAATGTGATCCCAAGTACAGTATGCGCATAATAGGGTGCACGTCAAGAGACCAACACCCACGAGTCATACAGACCACGAGTTCGACACATTAAACCCCGTGTTGTATCTGTCAAACTCGTGGGCTGTATGACTCATGGGTGTCGGTCTTGGTGTCGGTGACCCATACAGCCCACAAGTCATACAACTCACGAATCACACAGCCCACGAGTTTGACACTAAGCGAACAAAGCCCACGAGTTCGACATCAGGTAATATAGGATCACGAGTTATATAGCCCATTAGTTCGACACTAAGCAAAAAAGGCTCACGAGATCGACACTGTGCAAACAGAGCCCACGAGACCGACACCGGGGGCCTGTTTCACAAAGGTCGCACTTAGTAAGTCAGACTTAGCGCTAGTCAATCTTAGTCTAAGTGCGACTTTTTAAGTCTGTTTCACAAAGTCAATCTTAGGCTAAGACTGACTTATTCGATTTGAATAATAATGTACGAGCCAAAAATATGCAAATTAGCCATTTGTTGTCTGCTGATGATTTTTGAGTAATTTCTGGAAGGGAAATTGCTTTGATTTTCTGCAACTAAATTTACGATTCATATGACATTACTGTATCATTCGTTATTCACAGTGCTCATTTACTGACTCATATTATTTCTCTTTTGTACATGAATAGCCGCTCGTTTGATGATTATTTTGATATAAGAGATGTTTTGTGCATGAGGCTTCTTTAATCCAGTCCCACATGTTTATATTGGACTGTGTGAAAGTTAGGATGAATGGGGTTGCTCGCGCAGCTCGCAGCAGCTAGCTGGCATTGATATGATCTCTGCATTCTGTACAACCATTCACATTGCACAATTGGTAACTGTGGACCTTGGTAGAAGAGGATTCTGGCTAGCCTCTTGTTGCACACGAAGAGAAGTTTTCTTTTCCAACTAGCTAGGGTTGGTCGTAACTACAGAAGTGAGTGTAGCTTAATCTGTTAGTCATTAGGTAGGTCCTTGAAATTATGTAATTTGAGCAAGAGATGATTCATCGAGGTTAGGAAGGGACTGAATATTATGAACTCTGTGTGTGTTGTACCGGTACTTGTATTGTAATTTGTAGAGTCTGCTCATTACTAATATCATGTCATTAGACAATGTCTACATTAGCCCGACCAGACGCTGTTTATACGCTGTGCGAATAACTGGGCTGTGTATAGATCTAGTTATGTCTACATATAAACTCTTATCAGTTCTAGTATTAGTATGACTATCAATTAAACATGGCTATGCCTAACAGTGTAGAGTCTGTGCACTGTGTTATTAATCAAGATAGGGGCACAGTGCCACATCTTCATGATTTTGAAGAAAACAAAGTGCATGATTGCCCTAGACTGCATGTATAAGGTTAGTTAGAACCATAATAAATCATGGCTATTACTATAATGGCTATCAATTGGTCGAATTTTAAAGTCCAATTGCTGGGCCCTGAGTTGAATTGGGAAGTAATTGATGAATTTATGCGTTTTCGGATTTTGGAATGTGTTTGAGAACTGCATCAATCAAGATTAGGCATAGAAACTACTAGACCTCTAACATTTTCCGTGTATACGTTACTGTAGCCTTTGATGCGAGGCAGAGGTGACTGTCTATTGGCTAACCGTTTCCTCTAACTGACACAAAATGCTGGGGGGGGGGGGGGGGGAGGTTGTCATGTCTTATTTTGTTTTGTTTTTTGCTTCCAGGAAAAAAAAAAGAAGCATTCATTAAGATGTAACTGGTACCGTAGAAATGGAAACTTGGCTAATTTCATTGGCAGTCATGTGTAGAGGTAGACCAATAAATCTGCCTCTTGTCGGGTAGCCTCTTGTTAACTGTATTTATATGGTCGCTAATGCAGTCGACCGTATTACAGACTGTACAGATACAATTAGGCTACCGAACAAGAGACAAATTTATCGGTCTAACCAGTTAGTGTAGATAGACACAGCCCCGTCCTGTACACAAGAGGTATAATATTTCTAACAAGTATAGGTCTAATTTGTTAGGTTTTTCTAATTTGTTGTGAATGCATGATATTTATAATGGATAGGCATGCATTAATATTCATGGGTAAGCAGCTAAGAAGATAACACAGGCAAGAAAGGATTGGTAGAAATATAATTAATTTATTTAATTAAGTCCAGATACATGTAGATTATATAGCTCTTTATGAGCTAAAATTTTGGTTTAACTTAAAAACAGTTCAAACTATCAGTACATTTGTAGGTAGGGATCTATTTTTATGACTATTTTTAATTTGGACCATTGTTCAGTGAATAGTGTAGGAGTAGACCCTCTACAAAACTAGTGATTCTCTAGTTTGTTAAAAATACTGCCATCTCACTCCGGATAAGATAAAGTGGAAGAAATTAATGAATATTAGGAGTTGATTATGCTTTTGAACTTCCCATTTTGGAATTTAAGTCTGACTTTACGCATGGCTTCAGGCCATGCGTAGAGTTACGCAGGACTTGGTGGGACTTACGCATGACTTAAGCTTTGTGAAACAGGATTCAAAGTCCTGCGTAAATTTACGCAGGACTTAGGGATTTACGCAGGGTTTGGGGATTTACGCATGAGTTAAGTCAAACTTAAATCTTTGTGAAACACCCCCCGGGCAATGAGAATGCGCGGCCCGCGCCCATGCAGCAGCAGCCGCAGTGTGTCTCGTGAACCTCTCACGCACTGTCGGTCTCTTGAACCTCTCTTTATCCGAATAACCGGGGGGCCAAAAGCTAAAAACAGAGGTCGAGTTGCACTCTCTCTACAAACTAAGTAGACCATGCTTATTTTCAAGTTTTTATTGTAACAAACAACATTCCACTGGTCTACCTCAAAAAATTTGTTGCGAAAGCCTCCAAATCCAAGATGGCGTCCAAAATGTCCGCCATATTTACTGAATTTGTTATTTAAATGATAGAATTCGATAGAAACATCAGATTTCAACAAATGTGATGTCATATGAAAGAGAATAAAATTTTCTACATGTTGATACCATTTTTGTGGGTTATTGTGATAATTGAATTGAGATTTTAAGGAAAAAACACTCATTTTTTGATATTTTTCTGAAAAAAAGGAAAGTCATGAAAATGCTTGATTCAGCATAAATCAGAGAAAGATTGACGGATTATCTTGAAACGTTTCAAGAATTTTGTTTGACATATAATTAATATTTGGAGAAAATTAGAGGTCAGTACCGTTTTCGGTTCAGGAGTTATAATGTCTCAAACTTGAAAACTCACTAAGTAAAAATGGCCACTTTAGTTGTGACCAACACCTTGTTGTTCGTAAAAAAAGTCTGCACGCGCCAAGACTACTACACGCACCACTGCCACTGGCGCTTGCAGCAGTGCCAGTGGCGCGTGTAGTAGTCTTGACAAATGCAGACTTTTTCTTTGACAGACAAGGGTTTGTGCCTGCAAACTAACTTTTCATACCAAGTGGTAGCTCAGGTGATACTGATCGCTATTATTTCAAAGTAGATTGTTCTGAAGCAGATGAGATGAAGCAAAAAAAAAAAAATTTCAAATAGAGGTAGTAGCTTGAAACTTGGCACCAATCTTGTTATAGATAGTTTAAGACAGAATTTAGATCAACCGCTCAAAAAGAAAAAAAATCAAGATGACAGCCATCAAAGTTGACATAGTGTATTGCGCCAAATTAAATGTAGTATTTCGTTTTTGATACAAATTTGTCTGTTGTGCTATCTTAAACCGTCTTAAGTTTTTATGGACACATTTTTTAAACCAGTGATATTCTACTCTCCGAAAAAGAAAAAACGAATCGAGTGGAAGTTTTTACTTTTGATGTGAGGAGTGAATAACAGAAAACGGTGAATTTAGAGTGACATTGGAGTGACTTTTGAGTGAAAATGTTCATTTTCACTCATTTTAGAGTGACCTTAGGCAGAGCTCCACACTAACTTTTATATTTGGTGGCTCAAAGGCAAATATCCGACCTTTTTTGGTGGCCCGATCAGGCCACCAAATTCTTCATTTCTGACACTTTGGTGGCCCGACGTGCGTTTTTTGTGGCCCCGGGCCACCGGACCACCGTTAGTGTCGAGCCCTGCCTTAGGGATCACTCGTCACTCTTCGAGTGATCCCCGAGGTCACTCTAAAATGAATGAAAATGAACATTTTCACTCTCGAGTGATCCTAATATCTAATATAAGAAAGCATCATACCAATGGCATAAGTTCAGATCAATTGTGACACTATAACCCACATGAAATCAGCCTAAAAACAATGTAAGAAAAATCTGATAACGGAAAATACAGTTTCAGCATGCTTATTTGTAAATGTGAATATACAGCACGAATAATCAATTTTGTACAATTTTATTCGAACAATATACTGAAAAGTCATTTCGCACAACGCATTTAAGAGCAAAGTTGAGAAATTGCCGCCATGTTGGATTTTATTTATTTTTTTTTTGGGGGGGGGGGGGGGGGGGGGGGGTTCGGATCAGAAGGGCTTTCAAGGACATATACGGATCAGACATTATTACACATAAACCATCATCATTCACGTTTCTACAACAGCAGAGTAACATACAAGTAAAAAAGCATATCTTTGATACAGAAACATTTCTTTTTGATCAAAGATTGGGCCTTACCCAACCACTGGAATGAGCTCCACCCCCCCCCCCCCCCAAAAAAAAAAGACCCTCAATATGGTTTACACTAGTACAATATCGTTCGGATGTATAGAAACATGTAATAGACAGCAATATAAGAAGATTAAAAAAACATATCAAATTATAAGTTATAAGTTGAGATTTAACTTTGATGCAACACACTAAAGGTTTTGTTTACCATTGGGAGAGATATCACATTCGATTTATATGTGCAGGTTAGTTGTATTACAAAACATTCTACCATGTAAAAAAACTATAATAAAGCCTAAACATACGGAGATATCACCATTTCTTTTCAAGAAACCATAACCATGATAACTGTTGACATAAAAAAAAACATTCTTATCAGATCTATTTAGTATATCTAACAATATTTAGCATTAATTATACTGATTTAAGTTTGTACATTAATCCCTAACTCACAGTTTAGAACTAGTTTGAGGAATTAAGTAAAGCTGGGTTTTTGTTTTACGTGCACTAATGGTAAATAATGCCTTGAACGACAACCTCGATTAATTACCGCCATCTTGAATTTTGTGTGGATACTACTTTTATCGCTAAATATTACACATTAGCAAAATTTGTGCCAAATTTGTGCCAAATTTTAAGCTCCTATCTCTTTTTGGAAAATACTTTCTGTTCAATCTTATCTGCCTCAGAACAATCTACTATGATGAAGTGCTACAGTAATAGCGACCAGCGTCACCTACCACTTGGCATGAAAAGTTAGTTTGCAGGTACTTGCAAGTCACTAGACCATTACAGTATTACATGTGACCATGTAAACACATTGTAAGCAAAATTTATAATGCATAAATATAATTTTTTCAAGTTTTAGATGTTAACTTGTCAACAGTGTATGATATTGCCTGTAATTCCAGAAATATGAATTATGTCTCAATCTCAGTAAATCTCAATCTCAATCGCAGGTTTCAAAATAATTCTTCAGTTCTTCTTTGATAAATACTAAATCATGCATTTTTACATTTCTTCCTTTTTTCAAAACAATATAAAAATATGGATCCCCCCCCCCAAAAAAGAGAAGCAAACCACCCCCCCCCCAATTTATCACAATACACAGCTAAAGTGGTATAAACTTTTAGAAAGTTTTACTCTCCTTCATATGACATCAAATTTGTTGCAATCCAATGTCTCTATCAAATTTTATGTTTGAAATGTTAATTTCAATAAAATGGCGGCCCTGTTGGACCACATCTGTACTTTGCAACAAATCTACTGAGGTGTACTTACGGAACATTGCTAAGTATGCTTAATATTATGTATGGTCTTGTTTATAGAGAGTGGAACTCGAAAAGTAAGCACGATCTTGGATTTGACCCTCTGTGACGTCTTTGGGAACAGATGCATGTAAATAACATATTATGTAAAATGGGATTTCAAGTTTGAGACATTATAACTCCTGAACCAAATACAATACTGACCTCTAATTTTCTCCAAATATTGATTATATGGGAAAGATGTTAATTTCTGCATGGTTTTCATACACAATTTTAATTTTATTTTTTAAACTTTTTAGAGAAATATTCATGGTGCATTCTGAAAAATGTCTCCATAAAAACCTAAGATGGTTTGAAATGGCATTAAAATGTTCAGAATATATAAAAACCATATAAATAGACAGCAAAACAGACAAAATTGTATCAAAATCGAAATGATACATTTACTTTGGCGCAATACACTATGTCAGCTTTGATGGCCTGCAATCTTGAATGTTTTGAGTGATTGATCCAAATTTTGTTTTAAACGTTCTATAGCAAGGTTGTTTCAAGCTTCCACCTCTATTTGAAAGATATTTTTTGCTTCATCTCATCTGCTTCAGAACAATCTACTTTGAAATAATAGCAATCAGCGTCACCTGAGCTACCACTTGGTATGAAAAGTTAGCTTGCAGGCACAAACCCTTGTTTGTCAAAGAAAAAGTCTGCGTTTGCCAAGACTACTACACGCACCACTGGCACTGCTGCAAGCGCCAGTAGCAGTGGTGCGTGTAGTAGTCTTGGCGTGAGCAGGCTTTTTTTACGACCAACAAGGTCTTGTCACAACTAAAGTTGCCATTTTTACATAGTGTGTTTTCAAGTTTGAGACATTATAACTCCTGAACCGAAAACGGTACTGACCCCTAATTTTCTTCAAATATTAATTATATGTCAAACAAAATTCTTGAAACGTTTCAAGATAATCCTTCGGTCTTTCTTTGATTTATGCTGAATCAAGCATTTTCATGATTTTCCTTTTTTCAGAAAAATATCACAAAATGAGTGTTTTTTCCTTAAAATCTCAATCCAATTATCACAATAACCCACAAAAATGGTATCAACTTGTAGAAAATTTTATTCTCTTTCACATGACATCAAATTTGTTGAAATCTGATGTTTCAATCAAATCTGTCATTCAAATAACAAATTCAGTAAATATGGCGGCCATCTTGGAAGCCATCTTGGATTTGGAGGCTTTCGCAACAAATTTTTTGAGGTAGACCAGTGGAATGTTGTTTGTTACAATAAAAACTTGAAAATAAGCATGGTCTACTTAGTTTGTAGAGAGAGTGCAACTCACTCGTTAAATAAGCGACTTTTTGGGGTTTGGCCCTCCGGTTAGAAGTGTCGGTCTCGTGAACCTCTCTTACGCAGTGTCGGTCTCGTGAATCTCTTTTGCGTAGTGTCGGTCTCGTGAGCATTCTTTGCGTAGTAGTGTCGATCTCGTGAGCTGTTTTTTTGTTTGTTTGTTTTTTGTTTGTTTTTTTTTTTAGCTTGGTGTCGAAGTCACGGGCTTGTATGACTCGTGAGCTGTATATCTCGTGGGCTATATGACTCCCTGACCAAGTCCTATTTTTCAATGTCGGTCTCGACCACTACGCCGTATGACTCGTGGGTGTCGATCGATCTCGTTGGATGATACCCATAAATACGGAATAAATCATACAGTTACATCTTATTTAAAGATACACAAAATGTTAATTATTTTAATTGATAACATACAGTTACAGTTACACCTTGTTTAAAGATATACAGAATGTTAATTATTTTCATTGATAACATAATTATCATACATAATATATCTCATATATTTGAATTCAAACTCACACACACACACACACACACACACAAAATGTCACAATCAGCATTGTACAATTTAGGATATCACAGTGACCTAACATGCACGTGAGCCACAATAAGTATTGCGTGTTTAGAAAAGGGAGAAACCCATAAACCATAAATCATTCAAACTTACTTCACATACATGTATTGCAAATGTATTGCAGAAACTTTACACTGCGCTTTATTGACAACAATTATAGTAACTTTTTATCCATCTGTATTCTTGCACCATTTCCTTTTAATATGGTGAAAACCGGTATGATTTCAAGAATTCAGAGACCAATGCGCATGTTTTAACTATTCCAATATAGTGGCATGCATGAGATATGATCGTTAAATCACCCAAAACAGTAAATATACGTCACGCATATAAAATATTATCATGTACAACTCGACCAATGTTTATGACCTTCTCTATAGATTACTCCATCAGTGACCATAGACCTGCAAAATAAGTAATGAGAAATCTACACATAGGAGGTACACTGCAAAAAGTCGGGTGTTAAATAGTGAACACCGAGCTGGTGTTAAATTTTCGGTGCTCATTTATGGTGTTAAATTAACACCTCCGGGTGTCATTTCCAAATTTTAAACTGTTTTTTGAAGAGTTTCTTAGTAGTTGCACTTCTTGTTGATTTTTAATTGAAACAAGACGATCAAGAATTTTACATTAAAATTCTAGATTTTTTAAAAATGTGAAAATAAATTTACACCAAAGTAACACCAGCTGGTGTGGTCTCTTATTGAAGCTGGACGGGTGTTAAACCATTGATATTAACACCAACAAATATCAAATCAACACCATGTGGTGTCATTTTTGAATTAACACCAGTACAGTGTAAAAATAACACCAGGTACAGTGTCAAATTAACACCACGAAGTGTCAAGTGAACACTTTTCAACACCATCACAGTGCATTTTTAACACCTGTGGGTGTGGTCCTCTATTGAAGTTTGATCGGTGTTAGATTTAACACCACGGGTGTTAAATCTAACACCGATGTTTTTACAGTGTAACTACTCAGTCGAAGTTAAAGGGAGTGCCTCCGGTTTGGCGCCATTTTCCGGCATAGAATCTCAGCTTCGTACCTTTTTATTGTACATTTCTTGGACTTGTTCTTTTTTTCCATTTCTATTTTTCTTTGTCAGGTGTTGCCTTTCTGAAAGTTACTACAGGGGCATTTAAAGACATTTCATTTTTAAGGGGAATATAGGGTGAAAATAGGATAATTATCTGATAAATTTGGAAAAACAATACTAGAAACGGGTAAAGGGTTAACGTTACAAAATATATTATCAATAATAGCAGCTGCTGAATGATTGGCTACTCGAGTAGAAGGTTTTTAAACATTATAATATGTTTCATTGCCATAAATAAATTTGGATCGTTTTGACAATAACTCCTATTAACAAAAAATACCATTATTTTCATGGTGATAGTTGAAAATATTCAAGATGTGGAGTTTAACATCAGTGGTTCATTTTTGCCAGACATTTATGCTTCAACAGTGCATCCGATAATCATAAAATGTGACAAAAACTACGACCTTGCTTACATTGTATTAATTTCAAAATCGGAAACGTACAGTTTGAAGACAAGACTAATCAATGAAATATTTCATCAACCATGCAAACAAGTTCAAGCACAATACACTAACTTCAGTACGTATTATCGTTTCAGTAGGATAGGCCACGGAACACAATGTCAGCCAGTGGAATAGTTGAATAGGTGATGATAAAGTTCATTTTTTGAAAACACATCACGAATGAAATATGCCACTGTAATATTATTACCTGTAAAGCTCTTATTTACAAGCATACCAGTATATACATGTATATATAAACAAAGCAAGAGAAAACTGACCAGAAACAAATGATAAATAGTGAAAACTTTGAGCAAAGAAAAACCATTTTCTTTGCTCAAAGGTTTCATATGAATATTATATACATACATATTATATATATATATATACATATATACATATATATATATATATATATATATATATATATATATATTATAGGGTGCGTTCGAGCGCTCTAAAGCGAACCAAAGCGAACTGAACTAAAGCGTACCGTACCGTACTGTGCCAGTTTGGGAGCGTTCGAATGCTCTGTGGAGAAAGCGTACCTCTCGAGTTATTTTTAGAAAAGTTCACGCTTGTTTGTAGCAAGAAGGTCATTCACCTTGCGCTTGACCTACTTACAGCTGTCCCGAACAAAGAGAATGATGTTTTTGCATTGTGACGTATGCGCATGATACACGCATGGTTTACAACGAACTTTTGGTACGCTTTGGTACGCTTTTGGAGCACATCGGGAAGTGGTCCACTTTTGGCTCGGTACAGTACGGTACGGTACACTTTAGGAGCGTTCGAACGCTCCTGTAGCGCGGTACGGTACGGTACAGTTCACTTTAGGAGAGCGCTCGAACGCACCCTATGATCTCTTTGACCGTGGATGCAACTGGACTATAAAATTTTATTATCGCTTCTAAATTTAGCATTCAGGGGCATTTTCATCTAATCTCTAAAGTATAACAAGTTTTGAGGTGATAAAGCATTGTTATGAGAGTGCGAATGTGCCGGCTATTATTCCTTGAGTTTATCTTAATACACCCATTTATAGTTGTTTATGACAGACAGTGTAATCACACGCAAATCATATGCTTGAAACATGAGGGGAAGAGGAACACGGCGGTCAGTGGAGGAGGATCCAGAGGGGGCACACCGGGCGCCCCCCTCTTTGTTTGTTGTTGAAACAAAAGAAATAAAAAGAAAAATGGCGGGGGGGTGCGTGCGCTCCCCTTTAATTTTGTAAAGGCGCCCCCTTTACTTAATTCCTGGATCCGCCCCTGGAGATGTCACCGATGGGTGGGGCTGCGGTTGACTTCCTCAAGTGTCGCGCACACACACGGCAAGTCCACCTTTCACGGTGCCACACGGAGAATTTCTCAGGAGTCTAAACTTTGCACCGACCTTCTTCACAGAGAGGCAACCCAGGCCTTGGTTGTCACCAGCCCACTCTGTGAACGACAAAGGAAATGAGAAGCAAATTCAATGGCTTACGTATGCTCATTTAACAAACGAACAAATATTAATGGACACATTAATAGAAAGGAACGATATTTCAGATAATCTCCAAGCTGAAAAGAATAGGTATCAGACATTAAATCTTTGGAACATATTAACCCGGAAGCACGTTAGTGGCACTAAAAAGAGATAGAGACCTTATAAAGTGGGAGCGCGGTATTTTTTTATTTATTTATCTATTTTTTATTTTTTGCTTGTTAGCTTTTTTATTGTTTTATTTTGTTTTGTTTTGTTTGTTTTTTGCTTGTTAGCTCATGAAACCCGGAAGTGGGCCCCACACTTTTGAAAACGCTCCGCCGGCCCTGTATAGGGCCTAGCATAGTCTAGTTAGTTAGTATACCCAATGAGAGAGTTTTCATTATTATTTCGGTTTGAAAGAACAGCTTCCATTCAGTTCGTTTCTGTTCTCACTCCAGTTTTGAAAATCCATCTTGGGCATGATGTGAAATTGTATTGTACTGCAGGCGCGCCGGAAGCAGTTTTGGATTGGGGGGCAAACATTGGAGGGGGCTCAAGATTAGACCATGCATATGTTACACAATACACACGCACACACACACACACACACACACGCACACACACCTATTATATATATATAAATATACATATATATATATATATATATATATATGTAAAGTGGCGTACGGTGGGTCGAAACATGTGGGGAACCATAAAGTAATTTTGACGGTCTGTATGTTTGTGCGTGTGTGCGTGAGCAATAATGGGACTACAATACATTACGGAATGTGATACATTCAACAACGCAGTCATTGAGGAACATTGTAAGTTTTCCTTACATGGATTGTGGAATGACGGTGTGAAACAATCAACAAATTTACAGTCAGCAACATAAGGTGAATGGCATAACAATAAAATGCGAGCGAGTGAAGCGAGCGAGCTTGAAAATTTTTATATTCTACAGTTCCGAAACTGGAGTTTTAATTAATGTAGCTACATATTTCGCTTTGAAATAAATGGGGGCGCATCGGACGCAACTGCTGGCAATTATTGGCAGCAACATTAGGAGAATGGCATAACGATTCAATGCGAGCGAGCGAAGCGAGCAAGCTTGAAAATTTTGACATTCTACAGTCCCCAAACTGGGGTTTGTAGCTTTATCTTTCACTTTGGAAATTAATGGGACGGCGCATCGGGCGCAACTGCTGGCAATTACTGGCAGCAACATTAGGAGAATGGCATAACGATTCAATGCGAGCGAGCAAAGCAAGCGAGCTTGAGAATTTTGACATTTTACAGTCCCAAAACTCCCGTTTGTAGCTATATCTTTCGCTTTGGAAATTAAGGGAGGGCATCGGACGCAACTGCTGGCAATTACTGGCAGCAACATTAGGAGAGTGGCATAACGATTCAATGCGAGCGAGCGAAGCGAGCGAGCTTGAAAATTTTGACATTTTACAGTCTCAAAACTCCCGTTTGTAGCTATATTTATCTTTCGCTTGGAAATTAAGGGGTGGGGGCATCGGGCGCAACTACTGGCAATTACTGTCAGCAATATTAGGAGAATGGCATAACGATTCAATGCGAGCGAGCGAAGCGAGCGAGCTTGAAAATTTTTACATTCTAGAGTCCAACAACTGCCGTCGTAGCTATGTTTTTCGCTTTAGAAATTAAGGGGGAGGCGCACCGGGCTCAACTGCTGGATGCGAGCGAGCGAAGCGAGCGAGCTTGAAAATTTTGACATAACAGTCCAAAAGCTGCCGTTTGTAGCCATATTTTTTCCCTTTTAATTTTTTCTTTGTTTATTCATTTATTTTTGTTATCATTATTATTATTTTTTTTTGGGGGGGGGGGGGGGGGTGGGGGGCTTTTTGGGGGGGCAAAAATGCGTTTTGCCCCCCCACTTTTTGGATTGGGGGGGCGGCCGCCCCCCCTGCCCCCCCACTTCCGGCGCCTATGTTGTACTGCATACCTACAGTCGCACCCTGAAACAGTGATTCCAACGGCACAGCACCGTTAGGCCCACAGCGCCATTTGCCGTTTGCAACGCCGACCTTCACAACTGCTGGGACGGAGTCCCAGCAACATGAGCAGAACAACCATACGTAGTCGTTGATTCCACATCGGGCCAATGCCGCGTCTGTCAGGGCCGTGACGTAGGAGAGTGAGTGCGGAACGGCCAACACCGCCTGGTGCTTTGAGCGGCATTCCGTCTTAGCGGTTGGCGTTAGCATCTTGTCGCAGCCGATGACAAAAATTTCTACGAACAGACATGTTTCGTTCTTAGGATTGCCTGACTGCAAAGTTAATAAGGATGGAAGGTGACAGAGGATTTCTTTGGCGGGAGATTTTATCTAGTAAAATCACAACCAGGCAGAAAAACTGAAATTCATAATGGCTTTGCTGAGATGCACGATGCACATTGCAATGATTTTACAAGATAAAATTTCCCGTCAAAGAAATCCGCTGTCACTCTCCCTCCTGTTTTTTAAAAGTGTAATAAATACAATAACTTTGCAGTTATTCATTACAGCCAATCCTAAAAACAAAATGAATAGACATGAAAAATTAAGAGATTAAAGGATACCATATTTATTAAGACCATTTTATCCTTTTCACTAAATCATAATACAGTAAAATTCATACGAATTATCCCAGATGAATTTTGTAGTGAAAAGAAATTGATGAGCTCACAACGTATGTGCTTTACTGTTCACGGACTTTCTAGTGTATCGTATGATTTTTCCGAAGAACTTATAAGGATGCCTATACAGACATGAGAGAATTGCCGTAAAAATGAGCCCCGCATCTCTATCGCATACAGGCTACACCCGTTACGAAATTGCCATGCCCTCAGTATTATGTAGATTACAAAAACAATGTACATTAAAGAAAGACATGTATTTCACGGACAACACATGTATAATCAGATTGCTTTGAATGAATTAACACCTCTAGGAGATTGACGGGAAACACACTCAAATGTGGAAGTAAAACAGCAACAACACAAACTTGAAGCATTAGAAAACAAAGTAAATCAATAAATAATGTCAAATTACTGATTGCTCTATAGGGATGCAACCTTTACCTGCGGGGACATTAGATTGCAGTGCAGTTGTGATAGAGGATGTTGAGAGGGCCCTTTCATTGTCACTTCTTGTCGTCACTGATGGGAAAGATGGAGGCAATAAACCGTCTGCCAATTTTGGCGTAGAGGGCGTATCGCTGTACACTGTTGATCGTTCGATCAGAGCCTGTGTAGATCCTGATAGAGTCGGAATGCTTTGAATATGAACAGAGCTACCTTGCCTGGTCGTCGGTGTAATGGAGAGGGTGCGTCTATCGTTTTCACTTCCGGTCATCACCCGAGTAGACGTCGAGGTTCGATCGAAATCCGTGCCGGGAGCAGTCCTTGCATACCTTCCGGTGACGTCATCAATGTCTTGTAGAGAGCAAAATACGTCATACAATTCGTTTTGCATAATAAGATTGTTCCCCCTTTCAAAATGCTGGGACCTCCAACAAAGTGCAAATGCACGATTTTATAATGTCAAAGCCATTGTGTCACCCTCAGTGAGTATCTTTTAATCTTTATAATTAAAGACAATGCATGTATTACACCAGCTTCGTATATCAACAAATACTACATGAGACTAAAGAAAAAAAAATCTTCTTTAAGATAGAGCTAGGAGACAGCCAATTTGACATCCATAGATAACCGTTATTTCAAGAGACATTGGTAAAGAATCATTAAAGTAATTGTTTTGGGGTGTTGTTGTTCGCCTGAAATACATCACCTGTATCGACTCAATTTCCACAGGCTTCATTAAAGGACAAGTTCACCTTCATAAACATAAGGATTGAGAAAATGCAACAATATTAGTAGAACACATTAGTGAAAGTTTGAGGAAAATTGGACAATCGATGCAAAAGTTATGAATTTTTTAAATTTTTGTGTTGGAACCGCTGGATGAGGAGACTACTACAGCTTGTGAGTCATATGCGTACAACAGTATAAAGAAAATATAAAAGAAAATTCAACATATTTTCACTTTTTTCGCATAATAAAAGAGCAATTGACTTGCCTCTTTCTAAAGGGAGGGGGAATAATATTACCCATAACATTTATCGGTAACGAGTCAGGGGAATGTGTACTTTTTTCAAAAGATGGAATTTTGTGAAATTCTCTTTATATTTTCCTTACATTGTTGTACGCATGTGACATCTAAGTTATTCATACACTGCAGTAGTCTTCTCATCCAGCGGGTACTGCACAAAAACTTCAAAAATTCATAACTTTTGAACGGATTGTCTGATTTTCCTCAAACTTTCAATGATGTGTTCTACTAATATTGCTACATTCTCTCAATCCTTATGTTTATGAAGGTGAACTTGTCCTTTAACTGTCAATAATTCAGGGTTTATTACTCACCGTGCATTATCAGAGGAAGGCACACAGCGTTCTCCAGCATCTCCCCGCCACGTTTTCCATCAGGGAGGGTCAGGGGTGAGGTGACTACATAAGGGAATGTCGGTAGGAGTTCCCCGTTTGCGCCTCTGATTGGACGACAAGGGTTCATTCTGTAATCTAGGCCTACCATGTCTGCTGCAGAAACCATCGCTCCGAGCAATCGAATGTCATTCATTTTGTTACCGTCGGCTGAGACATTCTCCATGATACCTTACAAAACAAACAGATTTAGTCGCGTTCAATTAACAAACAGTGCATAAAACAGACCAGCCAAGTGTACACACAGAGACAAGGAAATACAATGATGCAAAACGAAATATAGACAGGAGGCGGGGCAGAGATAAACAAAAACAATGGCTCTAAAACGAAGAATTTGTGAGGTAGCCAAGATGATAGACGCTCAGACAGTCATGTTACCATTTTCAAACGAGTCCATGAAATAGAAAAAAGATCACTGCAAATCACACTTAAAAAGAGGCGTTATAGTGGTATGAGGAGAGTACCAGGGCTTATAGTGCATGGGGGGGGGGGGGGGATGGGGGGATGGGGGAGGAGTTTTACCTCTAGGCTAATCAGCAAAGATTTAGGATTTCTTCAGATTCAACTATCGAATATCAAACACAATATTCTATATGATCGCTTGAAATGCATGATATGATGTGTTATACTCATGGGCGTAAATCGGGGGGGGGGGGGGGGGATGCACCCCCTCCCCGCTCTTGAAGGTGGAATCGTCTGTACAAGTCATTGTCCCTCCCCCCCCCCAAAAAAAAAAAAACAAAATGTGACCGGCGACAACGGTTTCAGGCAAAAGTCAGGAATTTTGAAAATTCATTTTTTCACTGAATCTCATTGCCCATTTCCTAAGCTTTGCATTGATATAAAACACTTGTATTCTTCGGCACCATGAGTGGGCATAGAAAGAGAAATAAAATGCACTTTTTTAAGTTGATAGCCTGACAAAATTGCGAGAAAACAGGCTTTGAAGATTCACCTCTTTCTCAAAGACAATGTCCGGGCGGCGATGCGAGGGGAGAATCACCCATCCGTACGATGGTGCCAATCGATGTTAAGCTCCGCCTCTAGCAACCACATCGCCTTCTGATTGGCTCACTGAGAGAGTCAAATTTCCCGGGCACCTTCCTCGGAGCTCAGCGTATGGAGCCGAAAAACAATGCATTTCGCTCGGGTTTGTTTACCATTACGTCTTTCAAGATGGCGAATACGATAATTGCACGTATGGTGTACATGTACAATGTTCATGTGTATGGTGCACGCATTACGCAATGGCATCCACATGCCACTGCCGTGTGCATGTAACAGGAGCGGTGGCAAATCCACACATTTACAAATCGCGTTTTCATTGTGGTGCCTTTTTAAGGCAGAAAATTGCTAGTGCTGGTGAGGGTCACGCTTCCTGTTTGTTTTGCTTTTACAAGACATGCATATGTTGCTTTGTTCGGTGGTGCTAATTAAATTAAAACAAACCAACAAACAAACAAACAAACACGACTCGTTACTTTGGTGCGATCTTGACGTGTAGTATGTGAATATGATTGGTTACATGTGACGGCTCCTTTCCTCTCATCTACCTTCCATTGAGTCAGTCTACTGTCATAATTTTTACTGCATGTACAAGTAGACAAATTTGAGAATATTTAGTTTTCTTTTCACACGATTATGTCATGCTACATGATTTTTGTTTCACTTCCGTTGTCGAACATTGCGGTAGAATAGTTCGGATAGAAAGCCAAACGAAGAGCACGCACTACAGAGCAAGCGTATAAACCACTATAGCAAGAACAATGGAGCGTGCACGCGTGGACAAAGCATTCCCCAAATGCTGCAACTGGTGTCTCCGAAAGCCGAATTATGTAAATGTATGCGACGCACCAGCCAATTGCATGCAAGACCCTGCGCCGTAGCAACGCTGAGGATATTGGCGCGGCGTTCGAAAGAAGCTCGAAACTGACGGGTGCGATCCAACATAGGGTGCTTAAAATTCCATTTTCGATAGGAAAAACTTAGTCTTATGCTATGAAATTTGGTGTAGATGTAGAAAACATATCAAAGATTCGATTTCTGCAAAAAACCTAAATCGACAAAAAAAAATGGTCAAAATCTTTGTACCCCGCCTAAGAGGGAATTTGCTCTTGCGACTTTTGCCTGAAACCGTTGTCGCGGGTCACAAATATATATATATATATATAATTATGTATGTATATATATATATATATATATATATATTATATATGTATATGTATGTATATCAAAATGGAAGAAGAAGAAATGCGATTGTATTTAATTTACGAATGAATTTTCAAATGAAGATGTTAACTTCTCATCTTCTCTAAAGTACAAAATATCGATAAATGCTTATACCAACCTGTCAAGAGAAGTAGACAAACATATTTGAATGTGATGCCGGCGGCGAAAAGAACATTTCGTGCCTAAAAGTAAAGAAACAAAAATGACAACGGTTTTCGCCGTGTTATTTGTTGTGGTAGTACGGATCGCAAGCATCACAGCAAGGATAAAGAAAACAGAAAAAAATGTACATAATTATTTAGACATAACGTTTCTGTTTCCCAAATCCGATTTTTTTTTTCAAGGAAAGTTGATACTTAATTGCTATATTTATAGCCCTGAGGCACGGATACTTTTTAGAGGGGTCACTGAAAGAACAATAACGTATTCTTCTGCATTAATGCAAAGTTTGGGTGTTTAACCCGGTGAAGTGGTCCCACCTCACATCCATTTGGACCCCATTCTGGAAGACTAGCTTAATATAGCTGAATGTGGGTTATCCAGGCATCTTCTCAGATGGAAATGAACAGACAAACCAACAAACTTACTTCCTTGCGATGGTCACTTCCGCTCAGCATTGTCTCCTTTTTCTTCAATTTTTCTTCTAGGCAACCGGACTTATTATCAGCGAGGAGTTTTGGCCTAAAAGGTCCAGTGATGGTAAGCACTGTTGCGTGATGGGTCTAGCTCTGATCTCGACAAGTCCCGCTCGATGGATCGGACAATTTGTGTTAGGATTTTGAAGATGACAAGTTACTGACGTTGAAATCGAGACTGCATTCTCTGCACCCTCACGCAAAGAATGATAATGCAGCTGAAGTGAAAATGCATGGTTCAGTGTCGCTCAAGTGCCTCTATGGAAATACAAATATGAAGGTGATTTTTATATCACAGGTTTTCTACGGCAGATCAAAACTAAAAAAATGCCGTTAGTTCGTTCGGTACCACCACCTATTATGTTTGTCGCACGATGGTGAAACAACACGACGAGGAATTCGTCGTTTCTCCACTCTATATACCTTTTAGCGCTTTGTATCCAGTGGAAAAGGCGCTCTAAAAATGTCTACTACTAGTACTACCGCCCTGCCTACACTGTACATTGGTTGACACGAGAGGGATCGTAAAAACGATCGAGGCTATTAGTGTCACATGTGCTTGGGAGTTTCAACGCATCCTATATTTGGCTTTTTTGGTATTTAAAATGTTTGACTCGATGTAGAGCAAGGTTGTTACCTCATAACAAGGAGCTTGCTCATAACCACATCAGCACTTTTCTGTACATCGTAGTTCCAGATCGCTGATAATGATATTGTGTTTGCCCTCTCAACGGACCACTGGTCCTGCGACGTTGGATTTTTAATTGCTTTTTCTGATGACATTTGATACGCCAGAGCATGGAATATATCTCAAGCGAGTCTGGATTTCTGAAACTAAACAATATTCAAATTGAGTCACGTTGCAACGTGATGACAAGAAAAGAAAGAGTGAATAGCATAATTTTGATTCAAATTGTATAGTCATCAGTCTCACAATCAGAATGTCTCCAATATATTTCCCAGAAGATATCTACTCACTAACGTTAAGGGTAGCGTGCTCGGCATGGTGTTGTTTCTGATGTTATTCCTGGTGTTACTCAGCAACAACCTGCCGGAATATATTTAGTTTGCACGTGGATTGCATGATTACTGATCTGCTAATGGTGTTACAGACACGTTAGCCACCTGATAGATATCCATAAATCATATCAATAAGCTGCAGACTCCGTGGTACCTGTTGCCCCATGGAGGTTATGGGAAGTTCAGCTCTCATTTGGTTCCACCAAGGTACGTGTACATGGGATCCAACTCCGCCAATAATGGGAGATGGACTGGTTTCTATTCCCACCAGCAACGCACATGACATCAAATACAATTCGATACTTATCAGTAGCTAATCCAGAGGGGGGCGCACCGGGCGCGCGCCCCCTCTTTATTCTTTGTTAAAAAAAAAAAAAAAAAAATATATATATATATAAAGTAAAAAATGGGGGGGGGGGGGGGGAGGGTCTTGCGCTCCCTTTGATATTTACGGAAATCCTGGATCCGCCCCTCCTTATTACAGGGCCGGTGGAGCGTTTTCAAAAGTGTGGGGGCCCTCTTCCGGGTTTCATGAGCTAACAAGCAAAAAAAAAAAAAAAAAAAAAAAAAAGAATGAAATAAAATAAAAAGTCCTCAGCTCATCTCTCATCTCTCCCCTTGGGTTTCTTCACCTGACGAGCAAAAAAAAAAAAAAAAAAAATGTCCTCAGCTCATCTCTCCCCTTCCATTTACGGGTTTTTTCAGCTGACAGGCAAAAAAAAAAAAAAAAAAAAAAGGTCTGCAGTGGAAAAACATAACCTTACCATGCTCACACTTCAAGATCTCTATATCTATTTCTATTTAGTGCCACTTAGTTTACGTACTTCCGGCCCCCTCGGTTCCGCCGGCCATGTAGTATCCCAATACAACGTACGATAAAAGTTATAACATATCATTACACATTGTCGTTATTATACTAGTATTCACTTGTGTTAAAATCATATCGCATTATACAGTATCCTGAAAGTATGCACGTGGTTAGTTTGTCACTTAAGTTGTCAATATGCGATATTATATGAAATGTTGAGAATTGAACGACGAATATTATTAGTCTTGATCAGGGCTGAACGAAAAAAACGTAGTTCATAAAATAATCCATGATGTTCTGACACAGCGCGTCTCCCATGGTTACGGGAAGCCTTGTGAAATCATAGAAGCACTAATAGAAACAAAATTTCCCTTGTCAACGTAATGAATAGCGTGCTCTCTACATCAACCACAAAGGAAGATCTTTTCATAATGCTCAACAACTGGCATAGGTTTCCGCCGTACATAGCTGCCACATCTTCATTTGGCTTGGCTCTGAAAAACATCTACCCCCCCCCCCCCCCCCCATAAGAGAAGGAGTAAGTGAGCCTACTTTAACAGGAAACCCTATAACCCAAATATAAAATATAAATGTGGATTGAATGAAAGGAATTATAGGGATTATCTTTCCTTCAGAGGAGGGTAAAGTGCGTTTAAACCTCTACTGAATTCAGCATTTCTTTTGTTGATTTTCTCTTCCATCACGTTGGAGGATACTAGTTTGCTTCCTATAGGTTAAACTGTCTAGTTAAAAGTATGTCCATTAATACACTGATATTACTCTCTCTTCTACCTGTCTGCCTTCCTTCATATATTCTATTTTATTGTAACTCAGTTTCATACAGTCCTGCAGCAGTAAGTCTCTGTCCCACTGATCCATGAATGTCTGCAGTCTTGATACATTCTCTCCTGTCTGTGCAAAGTCATCTGCAAAGCCAACGCCTTCAGCTAGTACTCTTCCCTCTCGATATATTTGTTAAAGACATAATGTCTTAAGTCCAACTCTCGAGTATACTCTCGCCTTTCCTACACTCACTGTGTTTTCTACTCTCTTCTCATCTCTACCGGATTTCCGTTGAAGTTTGCCAAGGTATCTATGTATATGAAATATGTATATATCTATATATATATATAATATATATGCTTTTTTTTTCTTTCCCGCCAAACCATATATGTACAGACAAACTTGAAATGTATACCGATTCTTTTGTTTATTTTTTTTACGAGTATCAAATAAAGAATTGATAGGTGATGTTTTTAGCTCTCAAAAAACCGTCAGGTATCCGTCGGGCTGCTCAAGAAATGCATGCGGGGCGTGACCTTACACCAAGCTTGATTTTAACGGCCCTCTCCCGCCAGCTGGTGGAAAAGCGAAATGGCTGCCTTGGTGAGTTAATGTATCTTTCCGGCATCAAACATATTCAAAGAAAGACAAATATTACTAAAACCCTTTCATCATTGAGTTTTGAACGAGATCGTGGTTAGTTATTTATTCCTGTCAAGAAATGATTCCATTGGTGCGGAAATAACATCGAATTCGAATATCTTGCTATAATAAGCTTTAATTGTCCATTATTATTAGAGTACCGACGTGACGATACAGTATTTGTGTTGTAGCTTGGGTTTTAATCAGGCGTGCACATAAATGAGCTTTTGAATTTTCAAAATTCAAATGAAAATATCTCTTTAACACATAAAATACACACACACACACACACACACACACACACACACACACACACACACACACACACACACACACACACACACACACACACACTCAACTACACACTGAGACATCCAATATCAGAAAGCTACATGTAGCATGATTGGCTGCTGCCGGTCATTCCATGTCCATGTCCCTGTCCCTAAATTTTGCAAATCAAAAGAACATGTCTGGAGTCTGCCTGATCAGTGCTTTCATGTAATACATGGATTCTTCTTTTGGGATTTTCACAGTAGCTTCTCCATGTTTATGGATAATGCCCTCGACACCATCATTACATACACATACATAAACATACATAAACATTAAAAGAGACCTCTGGAGGATTTTCTGACTTTTACATTTGAACTATAGATTAGTTATACCGAGTACAGAGTTTCAGAATTTATAGTGATTGGGTTGAGGAATGAGAATGTTTGCAAAATTTACAACAAATTGCGATGAACAAGGATGATGACATGCAGCCTCACCACAAGAATTCATGAGTTGGGGCTCAAGGAAGCAGAACAAAAGAAGATGGCATGCATACATTGTACATTCTACACAGGTGAACTTGTTAAGCAAGTGCTAGTGTAATGGAATAAGCCAGTTCGTACTTAGCTCATGGGCACGTTGGTACAAATGACCTTTCTTTTTTCTCAGTAGGTTAGGCACTTTAATTGTTTTCAAAGAGACATTATGCGTACCGGTAAGCTTGCCCGACCTAACAATTCATGGAATTCATGTTCAAACAATGCATGAACTTGCATAGACCTGCAGTGACCAGAATGGTTCGTCAATCACCCGTCGGGGGAAGCATTCATTTCATTGTTTTACGATGAATGCAATAAAAACTGTTTGAAATTCATACTGCCAAATACCAGGCTTGCGGTCAGGTGGATGTACTGGCAAGCAACATTTACAAGGATTGCATGAATAATCATTATATGACAGTGAATTTAAAAACCAACGTGCCTCTTGGTACAAATGACCTTTTTCTGCTCATGCGCAAAGTGGAACTACGAACTGGCTTATTACATTGCTACATTTCTGAAATATGTGAGGCTCCTATGTCATCAGCACTGTTCAGTGTAATTTGTTCAAGATTTTTCAGAGTATTGGTTTCTCTGCTCAAGGACCACAACAAATTCAACAAATCTATGCATGGAGCTGTCGAATTATGTACTACATGATGTGAAATTCTGAAAATCATCTGGAATGTCCCTTTAAACAGCAACTTCAGACATGATTAGCAAAATGATGCACGGACTGGTATCTATAGACTCAGCAAGCATGGGAAAACAGACTGACTACATATACATCTCATTTTGATACTCATTTATTCTATAAAAATCATTTTTTGATAGAGAAACATTGTGCGTTACATCAGATTTTGTGAAACAAGTGAAAATATATTCTACAAAATACAACACATTGCTATCCTATGATCACATAGGACTGAAAACTTGTGTCAGTGATAACCATACTTGCATGTACAAAATTACATTACACTCAAGTTATAGTACTCACCGTTTCGATACCATTTCGTTCGGTACATTCCATCACTTAGAATCAGTATGATAATGATTATTCCGTATTTGGCTGAGAACTGCATATTGGGTAACTGCTGTGAATTGATTATGATAAATTCCACACATTCGTATAATTCTTAATGTCAGATTTATATTTCACATAATATTCCTTTATATCATACAGAAAAAAAAATACATTAGTTGAGATGACATGCACCAGCCTCTTTAGTTGATGCTAACAAGGCCTTGAAAAAACAAACAAACAAACAAATATTTCAGAATTTTTTACAGGATGTAATATTGTCCATGATTCCTCTTAAAGGGATCATATAGTTTTGGTTGAGACCTCATTTCAGGTTTCCAACATTTTTTTTTTTTTTTGGTGAGATGATATGAGAAACCTCTCATGAAATATGAAAGAGTATGTAAAATTCTATGAGGAATTCAACGTTTGTTTGATGAAAATTGGTGTTGAAATGGCTGAGATATCGAAAAAGAGCGATTCTAATAAAGTGTGGGACCCACACTTTATTACAATCACTTTCTTTTACTTTGTTTTTGGATGTTTCAGTCATTCCAAACTTGATTTTCATCAAATAAACTTTGAATTCCTCTTAAAATGGTATGCTCTGTACTATATCATAAGTGTCTTCTTGGTATCTCGCAAAAAGTTAAAAGCCCAATTCTCATCTCCACCAATACTGTACCATCCCTTTAAAGTCAAAGTTTGGGAGGAGAATGCCTGAGAGTGATCCATGATTTTGGTGAATAGCACACAATCAGCTTGCATCATTTGTAGTCAAATGCCATTCTTTTGAGCTACTCTCATAAAAAAAAATAATAATCAAAAAAATATTGGTACAGTGCAGCATTTATGTTCACATGATTACATAATAGGGTAGTAAGAGCCCCATACTAATGCAAACTTGATGCTCAACCCTAATTTCAACGTTTTTCATTCACTTTTGGTAGTTATGGAATCAGGATTTCTGGAAATCCAGTGCAGAAGAAAGACCCGTTTGGACATGTTCAAATGACTAGCTTCTCTGCCTCCTACACCTTGGGCATGCCGAAGTTGATGTCGTTTTCGATTCCGCACTCATTCTGTCCACGCAGGATCTTGAAGAAGCCTGTGGAGGGAACAGAGAATCAAATCACATCACATACCATCCGTTCTTGACCCCCTAGGAGCATCAAAAATTACTTGGCTGCTCTACCTGTGCATCTGGTTTAATACAGGAAACCAAAACCCAAAGAGAAATGTGGATTCAGTGAAAGCAGCAACATTAGTAGAACACATCAGTAAAAAGTTCGAGAAAAATCGGACAATCGACGCAAAAGTTATGAACTTTTAAAGTTTTGGTGTTGGAACCGCTGGATGAGGAGACTACTAGAGGTTATGATGTATGTGTAAACAATAACATAAAGAAAATATAAAGGGAATTCCACAAAAATTCACTTTTCTAGCATTATGAAAAGCACTTGACCATCCACTTCCAGAATGCAGGGAAAATAATTGGTACCTTTAACATATGTCAGTATCAAGTTGATGGAATGTGTAATTTCCATGAAAAATCTTTTTTTTTTTTGTGGACTTCCCTTTACATTTTCTTAATATCGATGTCCACACATGACACCATCGATTGCATCAATTGTCCAATTTTCCTCAAACTTTCACTGGTGCGTTCTACTAATGTTGCTGCTTTCACTCAATCCACAATTCTCTTTGGGTTTTGGTTTCCTTTAAGGACCATCCATGTTCAATTCAATCCATTTTGGACCCTTTAAGCCCCAGCCCTGTAGTCCAGTGGGGTCCATCGGAACCACCTGAGCAACTCTGTATCCCCCATGCCTACTTTCCTTCTCCTTCAGAGTCCAAGTTTCAAGAGTTGGCCATCAACCAAGAAGATGGAGATATTCTCTCTATCTATTCACCACACCGATGTTCTTTGGAATATACATTTCTGTTCTATCTTGCTTCTACAGGTATGACTCCATCATGATAATTCCTTCTCAAACTATTTCTCTTCAAGAGTTGGCCATTGTCCAAGAAGAGGGGTACATTCTCTCTGTGATCATTAACCTTAACCAATGTTCTTTGGAATATATGTGACCCGCTACAACAAAAGGATCCTAAAGTCGCTGACAGCCGAGCCGAGATAATCAAGTTTGAAGTCACATCATCAAAATTGGTCAAAACAATCAGATTTCTATTTTTTGGCATAATTTTGTAGTCTAATGTTTTGTCCATCATCTGCCGAAATTTCAAAGCTAAATTGTCAAAGGAAAGGTAAGAAATAAGTGTTTTTCTGGGCCATGATTTTCCGACTTTCAATGTAAAAGAAACGTGTCCGAAGATTTGGATTTAGCGCTGCAGCTAAACTCCGCCCCTAGCAACAAGGGAGTGATCTTATTGGTCAGTGCGTGGCATCCTGATTACCGATTGGTCATGCGTAGACCGCTGGCGCTAAGCTTGACTGAACATGGCGGAGGTCGCTAAGAGCGTGCCTTCTATTGTCAAGCGGTGAAAACTGTCTCGCCTCCCCATGACCATGAAATCATCGGAAGGACAACTTTGAAGGCGTTTTTCTTGAAACTCTGATTTCCTCAACCACTTGACACGTGCTGATAAAATAATTGATATCTCCGCAAACGAGTACTTTCATGAGTTGTTTTATATATGAAATTAAATTAGAAGAGTACGGGAATAATATCATGTCATTTTCAGAAAATTGTCCTCCCCGACTTTTGGATCCTTTTGTTGTAGCGGGTCACATATATATACATGTATATTTCCGTTCTATCTTGATTATAACCCCATCCTAATAATTCCTACTTGAAATATTTCTTTCACCATCCTTCCTCTCCCATGTTTCACTCCACATAACCAACCTGATATAATGCTGGTAGAAATAGGTGGCCTATCATTTCCTCGTCTACATTCACGTACGAAGGAGATGACGAGTACTACCAGAAGACAAGTTAATTTCTCGCCTTCTTGATTCCTTCGGTCTGAGGTAAGTTTAAAATCTCATTTCCTCAGGTCAGAGAAGACAAGAAAGCGAGATAGAGATTTCACCTTCTTGACCTCTTTGTTTTGAGATCTAGACTTCTCAACTTCTTGTCATGAGTTCACAAAGGTGGTTTAAATTTAGAGCATGGACTAAAATAAGCATGAAAATCATATACTTTTGACATGCGCGAACCAACGCATGTTTGCTACTGGATGTCTGTTGATGTGCGCAATCTGTCAACAATATCAATGCGGAAGGAATTTGCATAAACCATGGTCTAAATTTAAACCATCTTCATGAATTTTGGCCCTTGGGTTAAAAAAGACGAGAAGGTGAGTTATGAAATCTTGTCTTCTCAACACCTCGGATCCAAAAAGGCGTGATGTCAGATCATGACTTCTCGGTTGCAGGAAGGCAAAAAATTAGAATGTATAATCATGTCTAACCTTCTTGGTGGCGCTCAGATCATCCACACCCCTTTCTCTGATATCCCTTCTCTATCTTTTTTAACTCTTTTTTTTTTCTCTCTCTCACATACCTTTATCTCCCCAATCTGGGTTCCAGGAGTTAGCCACCAGCCAGTAGGGGGAACCACTCTCCACACCCCAGCCTAAGATTCTGATGGCATGTCCTCCAAGGGCTTGCCCAGTGACATGTTGGTAGACACCTGCCAGAATGAGCAAAAACAAAACATATACGATGAAACCATTCACAATGTCACTATTATGATATTCCTTTGTACCCTGGTGCATTAAAAGATACAATCGAATAAGTCAGAAAATCAAACATAGTTAGATATCAGCCAGTAAGATTTGAGTATTCAGAGGCTTGGTGCATAAAAAGATACAATCAAGTCAGAAAATCAAACATTTATAAGTTAGATACAGCCAATCAGAATTGGGTATTCAGAGGCTTGTGTTTGATTTTCTGACTTACATTTGAATTAACTTTTATGCAACCAGGGCCCTGGTAAATGAACACTTTTTTCGATTAGATAGATACAGGGCATTCTTTTTAACACAGTCACGCAGGTAAAAACATATCATCCAAACAAAGAGCTTTTGTCTAACTTTCAGCACCAATAATTTTTGCAGGTTTCTACACAGAAAGACATCATATATATCATAATACATAGCAGATTTGAGGCCACAGCTACCTTCCAGAAAGTTTATGACTTTTCTGTTTCTTGTTGCTGGGGAGGAGTGGAAGAGGGGTTTGACTTGGTCGCAAAATCATTTACCCAACTAATGTCCAAAAATGTTTAACCTCTTCACTATTGAGTATATAAAGGTGCTATTCTGTGGAAGAATACTTTGCACACGACTGATGGTCTACAATCAAATATACATACAGTTTTGTCAACATACATGTGTATGCAAAAGATACGGGTGAAAAACATGTAAGAGATGGACACCAATGATGTGGGAAACATAAGCAGCAGATGAATTTACATCTCTACACCAAAATAAACTCAACTAATCATGTACACTGCCATCACAAAATACACAAATTTCAATTTAAATATTTAAGTTAAGAAGGAAAAGCTTTATTTTGGATGATGTCCAAGCATAAATGTCTCAAATGATCAAACTAATCATGACATAAACTTACATTGATCTATGCACCATCTAAAGATATTGGGAGGTTCAGATTTGACTGATGATAAGTGAAGTAATGACTTTGAATAGAGATTTAGATATCTCACCCGACTTGTAGGTGAGGAAATCCTCATAGACGGTGAAGTCGGCTTCCACTGGACCGTTTGTCATGATCTCGGTCATGATGGCGTCATCCCTGCCGCTCAAGCTGCCAACCGTGTGGGCTGGGATGTGTCGGAGGTTGCCATCGTTGACGGTGTTGTTTGTGGTAGTGGTGGTGGTGGTATATCACAGTTGTTGACGGAAATGGAAGTAGCAACAGAAGACATTATATTGTGCACTTGCGCTTCCCTCACTACAAGCATTATCGTTACCAACTACTGATTATTAACCTGTCCTTGCAAGAATGTCAAATTCTCAAGAAATTTACTTTGCGAAGGATAAAGAAGATTCCCCTATTCAACATGTTAACCCTTCCCTCAAACCTGATACTTCTCTTACAGTATCTTTCCTCTTTGGAAAAAAAAAACAGTTGCAGAACATGTTATTTTTTCTGCTTGTTTCTGGGGCAATGCTCAAACTGAAACATGTATATGGTGACAAAATATACACCATCCTATATCCTGAGATTAAAGCCATGGTTGCATATTCATTCAGGACACTTGAGTTGCAGGTTGTCTGTTCAAGTAACCTTTCAAAAAATCCTATTGATTTCAGAACGCAAAGTGGCATTATAAATTCACTCAATTTCAACAATTCTCCCATAAAATAAATCATGGAAAAGAACAGAAATCTGCCAAGTCTGGATTCAATAAGGAACCTGCAATTTGTAATATCCCACGATAATGACGAATATTTCCATTGAGTAAAGTAATGTGTTGATAATCATCCTCAAATGCAGATAGTGAAGGAGTCTTTGCACAGAATATGTTGTTGGGATACTCAAAAATGTTGCTCACTGGTAGCATATTAAGGAAATTTTATATCCAGAGCTTCTGCTGACTATTTGTGACCCGCTCGAACAAAAGGATCTGAAAGTGGGGGAGGACGATTTCCTGAAATTTACATGACATTATTCCCTTACTCTTCTTCTCATAAAAGTACTTGGTTGCAAAGATATAGATGATTTCATTAGCGCATGTCGAGTGGTTTATGAAATCAGCGTTTTGAAGAAACTGTCTTGAAAGGTTTCCTCTCGACGCTATCATGATCAAGGGAAGGCAAGAGAGTTTTCGCCTCTTGACAATAAAAGGTATGCTCTTAGCAACCTCCACGATGTTCATTCAATCTTATCACCAGCCGTCTACGCATGACCAATCAGTAACCAGTGGGCCCAAAAGTTCTCGCAGGTGGGCCGCAATGTTGGCCAAAAATAGAATGAAAAAAGAGTATCTGATCTAGCTGAGCCCTCCCCCCCCCAAAAAAAAAAAAAAAAAAACCCAAAAAAATGTAGGAAGGAAAAGGTGCCTTGGGGTAAAAAAGGTTGAGAAGCACTGTCATATACTACTTATGACTATGCTAATAATTACAAATTTCACTCTAAGATAAAAGGAAAAGTCTGTCTGAAAACACCCAAAACCCTCCAATAGAATGAATCTTAAAAAGATTCCTCAAGTTAAAATTGTGATGAAAATGCCATGATACTTTTAGTTTTAACTACTGTACATGTACATCTACATTACAAGAGCCAACCTAAACATGGGGTGAAATTGCATTATGGAAACACTTCTTACCATAGTACTTGTCTTGGTCGTATGGGGTTGTGTATCCCGCTTCACACTTTTGACTGCACTTCGGGGTGGGGCCAGTATCACCACAGGGCTGCTTGGTGCCATTGACGTGGTGATCACAAGACTTGATGAGGTACGGCTGGCATCCCTGGTGACTCTCATACTGGCCTCCTGTCACAATACCGGTCTCAAGGAAATACTGCCAAGCTGAGGCGGGGTATCCCCCATCACAGCTGTTAGGTGTACGTCAGAGGGATGAGCAGAAGCAGAGAGAGTGGGAGGAGGAGGAGGAGGAGAGGGAGGAGGTGGAAGAGGAGGAGGATGAAGATGAAGAGGAGGAGTGGAGGAGGATGAGGAGTAGCAGGAGCAGGAAGAGTAGGAGGAGGGGAAGAGAAGGAAGAGGAGGAGATGGAGAAGGAAGAGAAGGAGGGGAGGAGAAGGAGAAGGTGAGGGGGAGGAGCAGGAGCAAGAGCAGGAGCAAGAGAAGGAGAGGAGGAGGAGAAGGAGGGGGAATAGGAGGAGAATGACAGGAGGACAAAATGGAAGATGAGGAGGAGGAGGAGGAGGAGAGAGAGATAGAGGAGTTTGAGGAGGAGGAGGAGGATGAATAGGAAGATGAGGAGGAAGAGAAGGAGGAGGAGAAGGAATAGGAGGAGGAGGAGGAGAAGGAAGGAGGGGGAAGAGGAGGAGGAGGATGAAGATGGAAGAGGAGGAGGAGGAGGAGGAAGAGAAGAAAAAGGAGGTGGACAAAGAGAAGGAGCAGAAAGAGCAGGAGGAAGAGAAGGAAGAGGCGGAAGACGAGGGAAGGGAAGAGAAAGAAAGGAAGAAGAGGAGGAGGAAGAAAAAAAAAAGACAAACGATAAATAAAGTAATTAAGACATATGAAAATGTGATTGAAGAAACAAAAAAACTTCAGGCGACAGTCATGGTCTTCAGGACTCTGCAACAATTCAATCTCTGTCCAAAAGCTGGTTGACTCATTCCATTTCTTGTATGAAAATAGGTGGCATTATACTTTGGGTCAAAGTTTCTTTATGCTCAAGTTGGTAAAATGATTTTGATAGTCAACAAGGTAGTTTAAGTTTCACTGAATCAAATAATTACGAAATTCTTGATTTTTCAAAACACAAAAATATTGTTCACAATCACATGTATGCAGCTTAGCTGAAGCAATGTTAACTCAACTCGGCATAATTTCTTCTGTCAAAGAATTTACAAAGCAGAAATTATTTCATCCAGATCTTTACTCTACACTTCCATTGATTAAGCAATCCTACATCTTCATTTTTTTTTTCTTCAAAAAGTGGCAGAATTATAGCCATGAAAGAACTGACAAAAAAAAAAAACCACACACAAAAAAAAAACACCACATTATACTCCTACGCTGTGAAGTGATGATAGAATTGCCTAATCTGGTATATCTACCAGCATTAATGTACCTGTATCAGACACCTCAGGAGGTCATTTACCAAACTTTTGTTAGCAGTGGAAATGGGAGGGATATATTCCATGTATTTTGCGTTGTTTCACTATGAAATAACTCTCTTACGCTTGCTACATGCATGAACTCTTGCTAGAAGTGCAAGACACAACATAGTGTAGCCGTTTAAGCATTCTCTTGACAATGAATTTACCTAGATAATAACATGAAGAAACTGTTACATTAATTGTTAATAGCAAGTTCTCTTCAGATTTCAATAAAAATAATGATATGGACTGCCCACTTTAGGGAGACACTTGCCCTTTGATTTAGACAATACAATTCTAATTTAGGCAATAAATGCTGTATCCTTCTCAAGGCCAGTCCATATTCTATCAATATTCTCTATTTTCTGAAGAGAGTATGTATGAACCTACCCAAAACCACATGCGCTGCAGCAGGTCATCAAATTCTCAGCCGAGATGTTCACGATGGTAGCTCCATTCGAAGCAATGCAGATTCGGTCTGACATAGCCTCTGCAGCACCAAATGCCTGGTGGGCAGAGAAGGGGCAAATCCAACATCCTCATGTGAGCATAAAAATAAGATCCATTAAACAGTGGAACCACAGATAAGTGCTGCTTGTCCTCCCTTAAGCCCGCCGCACACTACACGATTTTGCCCCGATTCACCGGTCTTAAGACCTTAAGACTAGAAGTGTGACGTCACAGTCTTGCCAGTTTCTGGTCGTACGACTGGGTCTCAGCGCCAGTCGTAGAGATTTGACATGTTGAATTTCTACGACTGGTCGTAGGCTTTCAGCCATTCACAATGCAGTAAAATGCAAGCGCGCGCTTTTACAGTCGGGTCGTATAGTGTGCGGTGTCCGGTTGTATGACTGGTCTTAAGACCTAGCTTGGCTTAAGACTTTAAGACCAGTCTGATCGTGTAGTGTGCGGTGGCCTTTACTGCCTCAACCCTTTCGCTACTCTTCCATCACCCTCTCTTCTTGATGATGGCCCTGTATAATAGGCTAATACGATCTAACCCCAGGCCAACAAGACCAAGGCACCCTTTCCCCTCAAACATTCAAAACATCACTGGCATCTTGCTCCCGTATTGGAGTACTGGAACAGGCAAGTGACATATTATATTTCCCTGTTAAACCCATCCACTTTATCACTTTATGTCCAGAAGTCACTCAGGTTTAAGCAAAAAACTTAAAATCTAAATATGGGTAAAAGTGAGTCAACTGATAAACAGAATAATTATCATTTAAAGCATTGTTTATCTACATTTTTCTGGAGCAAATATCCAATGGGGCAGAGCTCCACTAAAATCAAAACAACAACAACAATATCATCATCACAGATAAGATCACAATTTCACATTCTTAGGGTCCTGAGTTAGAGGCTCCTGGTAGTAGTTGTGGTGCTTTTCTAAGAATCAGATTAACATTTGCCAAGCTGCAAAACCAAGCTGTGACTGAGCAGAGTAAATAAATAAAATGTCGATATGACATGTAATTTTGACTGTCTTAACCCATTGAAGACAGACTGATTTTGCTACAACATGCATTTCCCATAGACACCTGCCCGAGAGTATACTTGGGGCTCATCCTCAATGGGTTAATATATTATTCTCAATTTGTGAGCTGGATCCTTGTGAGTGCATGAGCAGATTTACACCTGTTCATCATCCTAAACACATGTTTTAAACACCTGCTTTAACCAGATCTATGTTTTTATCAAGTTTTGCCTGTGATATCAACACATTGCATTGACATGCCTTTCAACCCGTCGAGAACGAGTCCTGAGTGTACTTAGGCAGGAGTCTATGGGAAATGAGTATTGTAGCAAAATCAAACCATCCTCAACAGGTTAAATGTTTTTTCCAGAAAATCTATCTGATCACATACACATCCTTCTTTTGGCAAAACAAAAATAAAAGCATGGAAGCATGGAAGATTATGTCCATGTCATAAAGGAGCTCATATCACATGACATGTTTCATGCTACAATGTATCCTGGTTTTGGCTTCTTTTTACTACAGCTGCTGTATGAACATGCTCTTCTTGTGAAGGTGTAAAGGGATCGTATAGTTTGGTTGAGACCTAATTTCAGGTTTCTAACATTTTTTGGTGAGATAATGAAAAACCTCTTATGAAATATGAAAGAACATGTAATTCTATGAGGAATTCAATGTTTATTTGATGAAAATTGGTTTTGAAATGGCTGAGATATCCAAAAAAGAGCAATTCTAATAAAGTGTGGGACCCACACTTTATTACGATCGCTTTGTTTTACCTTGCGTCGCTGGGGTGACAAGACCTCGTATCTCAAAAATGTCAAATGTTCAGGAGAGCAAAAAAACATGGCGGAAAAGCACTGTAGTGAATGGGAAAGCCTTTCCTTTGACATGTCATGATGGCTTCATTTTTGGAGTATTAAAGACAGTTGGGATTTGGCCAAGATATCACTTGACCTATTATTTGACCATTAAGCCCCCCCCCCCCCCCCAAAAAAAAAAAAAAAAAAATGACATTTTTGAGATACGAGGTCTTGTCACCCCAGCGACGCTTGTGTTTGGATGTTTCAGCCATTCTAAACCCGATTTTCATCAAATAAACTTTGAATTCCTCTTAAAATGGTATGCTCTGTATTATTCCATTTAAGTGTTTTGTTGGTACCAGGTATCTCGCAAAAAGTTAAAAGCCCAATTCCATCTCCACCAATACTGTACCATCCCTTTAATGTCAAAGATTTCGGCAAACATGTGGGCTGGAGAAAGAACTCATAAAGTACAAGATAATCCCTGTGACCTTGGATAAAGAACAGCATCATAAAGGCCAAATTATGACCAAAGGTTGTGTTGCATTTGTTTATGGGTATCTTTGTTTGTTTTCACCATGCCTCAGACATCGCCATGGTAACCTACCCAGCAGGATCCACACGCCCCTTGGTCGCGAATGTCCCCGATGGTCGTGCATTTCGGCCACTGCTCGCGGGCATCAAAGTTAGTCGGGAGGTCACCGATGATTTTGGGGTTTTCAACTGCAGGCAGTCTACAATAAAGAGATAGTTAATTGTATAACATTTACTCAGATAGATGATGTCTGCACGCTATAATTGTCTGTTATGCACACTTACAATTGTAGACCTACTAGTACTTTCACACAATTTAGTATGTACAATGTACACTGTATATTGTTGTCAGCTCGGCAGAAGGGCCCCAAGGCTTGCTCGCTCAAAAAAATTAGCAAAAATTATAGTGATATATACGACTCATATGAAAGAGCTTTCAAAACTTGTCAAATTGTGTCACAAATCAAAATTTGATTTGGGGGTCCAATTTCATGCTAGGGCCCCTCTGCCCAGCAGGGAATGACATCTAAGATAAAGAATGCTGAATTCTGTATCCATGTTGTGTGCGATATCACATGGACAGAGAATTTGACTGATGTTAATACAACTTGTCACGAGTCCTGTTTTTTTTTCTTTTTTCTCTCAATTTTTTTCATACAGGTAATTCATTGTTTTCCACTTCCAGCACATCAAACGCTACCTATTAATGTGTGATGTCATAATCATTCATCACCATGGAAACTGGTTTTAAACAATCCCACATACATATTGTACTCCAAATATCTGTGAACATACATGTAATTGTTGCTATAACCATGCTCCTACTCATTTCCAATCAATGCCACTGCCTGAAGCCGTGTGCAGTCAGGATATCCTGTTTAGAACTAGCACCGACCTACATTGTACCAGGTACGGTTTAACAAAAGACTGTGACATCATTACTAAGCTGTAGGTACTCATTAGAACCAATATGGATATATCTTTAGCATGTCATTGTTCAGACATGATTATATCAGAGCAACTTTACAGCCTGCTCATAATGTATAAAGAGAGTCTGGCCAACTCAGTTTTTCGGCTTTATGAGTTTTGAAGCCTGTGATTGGTCAAAAGTGGTCCCGTGATCTTTGCGGAGCCATGTCGTTACCAAAGTGCGCTCATATGCAGTGCTCATTACCCCTTATTTGGTATCGGTAGGTTTTTCATTATTACGTTTGAGCGTACACGCTAACCCTGTAACGCGTAATACACTGGGTAACGACATGGTGTCCAACTTGCGAGTTGGCCAGACTCTCTTTATATAAGGCACTGAGTAAAAGACGCCCACTGTGCACTTAGTCACAAGTTCACATAACTTTTCTGCCCCTCCCCCATCCAACCATGTCACAATCCTGTGTTCACAAAGCAGTCATGTGACAAATCACAAGGATAGAATAAATAGCCTGGATTTTATGACATCTATGGATGACTTCAGACTTTGATCTATTGAAAGGCAAAACCACATGACCTGGGTATTGATCATATTGGCAATGGGGAAAAATGCAGGTGACAAACACACTGTAAAACTGTCATATCCTGTTACATGTATTATCAGCAATCTCATTCCACAGTCAACCACAGAAATTCATTCATGTCTAGATAGCATTGTCATCCCACAGCCTACCACAGACATAGATCGATGTTTACAGGTGCGATATCCTGGTAATTCAGCAGTCACATCCCATACTGTCCTCAACAACAGAAAATAATTGTGGGGGAAGTATGAACAATGCATGATTACAGGCAGACTAGTTTCAGGTCAAGTCTTTTGCCAGTCAAGATTTCATCCATTAAAATTGTTATGTGTACAGCAGGTAAAGTACCCTCAACCCCAATGTTTGTGGTTTATACTATAACATTCCTGATATTTGTGTCCAAATAATGATGTTAAACCATGGCAGTCCTTGCCAACCAAACCTACAAATGAAAAATGAACTCACACCTTAGACTGAAGGGCTAATTTGGCATGGAAAATTGAAAAAAAAAATCCCAAATCATAGGGAAAAAGCAACAAAAATGCCATGTTCGGCTCTATACCTTCGACGTGGGTGCCTGAAAGTCCCAAGCATCTGACGGACATCATCAAGCTTCCATCCCCGAAAGTTGGTGTGGGCCTGATTCAGAAATGCAACACACATACTCATCAATTGTGCAATCAAAATCAAAACTAAACAAAGCAAAACAAAACAAACTATAAAGCTAATCATGTGAATCATATGTCAGTGAGATGAACATTAGTCCGAGTTCAAAACGAACCTCAAGGACTTTTGAGACTGTCGCCAGCATAATATATCTCTAGAACAATGGCAAGAGGAGAAAAATCTGATGACATCTTCAAACAATGTGCAGGCGAGAGTCTCACTTTCGGTAAAGTTATTGACTGTGAACAATGATATTCTTAACCCACTCCATACTAAATTCTGAAATCCTTATAGACTTAGAACAGAGGCCAGCAGGTTCCTGTAGGGAACAAGTTAAAACTGTCAGAGGCTTCCCTAATCATATGAATACTTTCATGACTTTCTAACAAAAATGTAAATCCAATATTTTTGCCATAAGCAAAGAATTAACTCATTACATAAAAGCAGTTCTCTAAATCAGTGTGATGATTATACAGAACTTGCAATCTGCAACTTTACTTTAGGAACATGAAAAAGAAGAAGACTTCATTTTGTTCATCCCTTTTCTTCACCACGTCTCATTAATCATAAATTCTTCTCTAGATGCTAACATTTTTATCCGGAAGAAAGAGGTTCCATCACATTTGCTCCTGCAACAATTGCTCCCACGAAATATCTAAATATCTAAAAGCCAAATATACATTCTACCCACAAACATAACACTTACCCTAATCCTAATCTTCAGGCAAGTGATTATAATATTAGGCTAACATATCATCTAATAAGGTCATATATCCCTTTTGCAAATGTTACAAAGTTTCATATGGTTGACGAAGAATGTCTCCCAACATAGTGTATGAAATTATACCTGGTACTGTATTACACCTCAGAATTGTAAAAAAAAAAAATGAAAAATTAACTCTATGCCACTTGACAATATGCTCCTCTTCTGTACTGAGAAAAAAAAATGTTGAATTATCTTTTATTATCTTCTTCTTTTTTTAGGGGAAGGGGTCTGGACAAATCTCCTATTTATTCCCTCTTCACCATACAAGAAGTTTCCAGTTTACTAGTCTGAGGAAAGGTTGGAATTACCCACCCTTATAATATACCATGAAATGACGTGAAAGAAATCTAAAAGTTTCAGGGTTGCAGAAGAGACACACAAACTTTAAAGGGATTGTATGGTTTTGGTTGAGACCTATTTTCATGTTTCTAACATTTTTTTTTGTGTGTGAGATAATGAGAAAACACGTATAAAATATGAAAGAGCATGTAATTCCATAAGAAATTCAATGTTTATTTGATGAAAATTGGTTTTAAAATGGCTGAGATATCCAAAATAGAGCGATTCTAATAAAGTGTGGGACCCACCCTTTATTACAATCTCTTTGTTTTACTTTGTTTTTGGATGTTTCAGTCATTCCAAACCCTATTTTCATCTTTAAAATAAACTTTTAATTCCTCTTCAAATGGTATGCTCTGTACTATTTCATAAGTGTTTTCTTGGTATCTCGCAAATAAGTTAAAAGCAAAATTCTCATCTCCACCAATACTGTACCATCCCTTTAAAGACCAAAAAAAAAAAAACCCCAAACCCCTGTATACCTAATGAAATAAAAACTCAATGAGACTGGAACCTTTAACAAGTGTCTCACGTGGACACTAAAAAAATTAACCCATTGAGGACGAGACCCGAGTATACTCAGGCAGGTGTCTAAGGGAAATGCGTGTTGTAGCAAAATCAGTCTGTCCTGAACGGGTTAAAGGGATGGTATAGTTTTGCTTGAGACCTAGTTTCAGGTTTACAACTTTTTTTCTTTTTTTTAACTAATGAGAAACCTCTTTAATATGAAATATGAAAGAGCATGTAATTTCAAGAGGAATTCAATGTTTATTTTCTTGAGAAAAATTGGTTTTGAAATGACTGAGATATCCAAAACAAAGTGATCCTAGTATAAGTTGGGATCCACTTTAGGATCGCTCTGTTTTACTTTGTTTTTGGATATATATCTCAGCCATTTTGAAACCGATTTTCATCAAATAAACTTTGAATTCCTCTCAAAAAGATAAAATTCTAAAAATCTAAATTGTAAAAATGGTAACATTTCATGAGTGGTTTCTTAGTATCTCGCAAAAAGTTTCAAAAGTGCAATCCTCATCTCTACCAATTATACCATCTCTTAATTTACCATTTGCAGATGAAACAAAAACCCAACACTAATGCTTCAAATAATTATAAAATGTGAGTTAGGGATAGAAACAACCATTTAGATGTAAAAATTTGAACAAGTATAATTGATGTTAATTAAGTATTGTTAAATATACAAAATGTGAACAAAAATGTTCCCAGACTAAACCGTGTACAGTTATGGTGTAATGAGAGAAATAGTGATATCTCCTTATATTTTAGGCTTTATTGCAATAATTGGATGTTTTGTGATACAGCTGACCTACATACAATAATGTAGGTCTATGCATCAAAAGTGATATCGTGAACATTTTTTACATCACTGCTCCCAGAGGTAAACAGGACCTCTAGCACAAGGTTATCCAACTCAAAAAAGAAAGAAAAAAAAAAAAACGCTCCCCTGGTTAGTACCCAGTAAACATACCTTCCATGTTGTGTGCATGTTGTTGACTTCAAAGGCAATCTTCCCCTGGAGGATCTCCAGGTCGGTCGCTGCCAGACTTACAGCCAGCAGGCTGGCTAGAATCAGCAGCTTCATGGTGTAAAGCTGGTCAAGAACAATAATATTTGTAATTGATAAAAAAAAAAATTATATCAGTATTGCGGTATCAGTAATTACGGTATAACCAATATAACTGTTACTTAGAACATGCATCATGACCCAGCATGTCTGAATTTAAAGGTGTGTGTGTGTGTATGTACTTTTGCCATACGATATCAACCATTTGTGACCCTGCATCACAAAACCAACAAAAAGTCGCCAGACATGGATTTTTAGTTGAGAGCAGATTCCGGAAGAGCAGACTTTAAGCTTTAAAATGATGCATAACTCAATTCAAATGGACTCTCCTAACCTATCAAAATACTGGAAAGAAAGCACACACTCTGGAAAGTGTGAACTGAGAAAAGAGGCTTTGAAGTACAGCCTACAGGGTCTATTCAAGTGCTTCTTGCTGTGTGATGAATGGTTGACCAATTTCATATATTTTCAGTCCTGACATAAAATCAGTGGGTGCGACTGTTGGTTTTGTGATGCACGGTCACATTTACTTTAAAAAATAACCAAAAACTGATGCCAATGTGCCATCACTATTGAGAACTGAGCTGGATATGTCTCGAAAGGCATTAGGATAATCCTGATCCTACAATTTCCACCAATCATCTGATCATGTCGATTATTCAAATGCTCACCATAATATGGCGCCCCTATTTGATTTCTTAACCCTTGCACTGCGCATTTCCTCCAAAAGAATAAAATCCGCATCTTTTAAAGCAAAATCTCATATTTAAATTATTAAATAGGGTAATTGAAAAATAAATACATTTTCTATAAAACTTAGATGTCTAATACTCTAAACTAATATCATAGAATCTATATTCATGTTTAAAATTCACGAAATATAAATCTTCTGTATTCTTCGTTGCTTATCTTTGTTGCTCTCCCAGAACGGTCATAGGAATTCTCACATAAAGAAAACACACTCAACTGTTTAAAGAGTCATTTGGATCATTTGGATAAGCACTGTCCTATCTAGACAGAAAGATCCGTCTGTCCCGGAGGACTCTTTTATATTTTGCCATTAACGCTGTCCTCCGTAGACGGAGGGGTTCCATGAAGCCAGACGCAGTCTCCGCGGAACATTCCCCGACGGACAGATACAGACCGATCTTTCGGTCAATGTCCTATCATACTAGACCATAATACATAAACCACTCGGCACTGGCAGAAAAATCTGTCTGCCGGAAGAATCTTTTACTTTTTCGGCCCTCCTCCGTAGGAAGAAAAGCTAGACGTAACGTTACAATATCACATATCTCCAACGACAAGATGCATGATATAGAATTCTAGACCGATCTTTAGGTCAAACACAGTCAAATAAGTTACACAGCTACACAGCCTTGGCCCTGCCTGTCGCTGTACCAGTATGTACATAAGTGTCTCCACTCAAATAATCGACACAGCTAGTGAGGTATTGTTCTACACCCTGCCGATGCCGATATGCATCGACCGCTCACATTATAGACAAATCTACATACAATACTCATCGAGTCATCATAGTATGTAGCCTGTAGGTAAACAATGATTATTAATTACCTAATTAATGTCCAGCGAAGTCCCTCAGTTAGAAACCCTCAGAGCTCAAGCCTCAGATACATGCACTCTCAGTAGGTTGGTGGTGATATGAAGTGAATGAACTGAACTACTTAGCTGAGGACATAAATGCGGCCTCGTCATTTACTGTATGTAGAATGCCCTCGCCGGTAAATACACGGACAACGTGAAGACCGCAAAGCGTATCACGTGACAAACGTTTACTCAAGTCATGTGAATCGTCCTCATGTGACTCCAATATTCTACGCTCAAGGCATTTTTCTTCTTTTTTTTTTTGTAAATGCATCATTCTCAAGGGAAAACGACAATATTGAAAAAAAAAAATACATAGAAGAGACGATCATGTCAGTAGTGAATAGTAGAAAACAAGTAAGAAAAACTGTGATAAAACATAAAAACTAGCGTGTAAAACTGCATGCAGGTCCCAAAATTCATTGGCGTGAAAATTAGAAAATGTAGGCCTTTAGATATCAATTTACCTAGCCTACTACCCTGGTACAAAACATGTATAATTGATATTCATTATCCTATATGAATGTCTATTATTTTGTGTATCATTCAGTATGGTTACTTTATGAGTAATTGGATGATTTCTCCATATAACAATGCGATTTTTATCTCAGTGATCTCAAAACAAAGAAAGAAACAAAACAAAACAAAACAAACCGAAACCAGACAAAAGCAGACCTCAGAAATTAATTCTCTCTGTACTAATTGCACAAGAATCTCCCCCCCCCCCCTCTGCCGCACCCCCGCCCTCTTTATTTCTCGACCTGTCACAAGTATTTATGGTGATCACTGATGGCACGGAGACTGCTCTCAAGAGAAGTGCAATTTCGCACATTTTCTAGTCGACTTTTATAAACAGAGCAAACTCAGAAGAAAAGTGAGGAAACAGTTTCACATAATTTGGACACTTATTAACAAAGTTATGCAAATTTATAGTTTCATACTACATTGCACATCATCAAATTGTGGTATTTATTGGTGTATAGGACCTATATAGAGGCGATGACATCTCAAAACTTTCGCACTGGTATAGTTTGCACACACACACACACACACACACACACACACACACACACACACACAACATTATTATGAGGAAACCTCTCGCATTCTGTTGGTCTGATATTGCCAAACGAATCTCTTGGGCCAACCTGAAAATGATATGGAAATGAATATAAAAGTCCGAGTGCTCAACTACCGCATGACCCCTAGCTCCATCATCCATTGTCTTGTTTGATGTCATTAGAAATAACACAACTCACTCGTATGAAATATGCTGTCAGCCTCACAGGTTACCCATGGGAAAATATATCAATCATCAATGATGTTCAACAGACCGCACGTACTATATACATGTTTGCACTCCCAAAACGAATTCGAAGTGAAATACATAATTCAAGGATTCATGCTGTTATAAAGTCAAACGTAATTTCAACATAATAACCTGATTCATTTCATTTCATTTATTTATTTCAGCACGGCACAGGATTCAGCCAGACGGCTGTAATTCTTCCTCATGTCCGTGCATCATGAGATAAAAGTGACATACTTATTTCAAAACATACATGAAACATATATACAACAGACAATTAGATATGGAAACAAATCAGAGCAAAAGTGAATAGAAAAAGAAAAAATATATTTACAGAAAAAATGAACACAATCATGTTCGGTTTACTTGAAAACAAAAATGAGGGAGGGGTACAATATCATTGTGGTGTCAGATACAAATTTAAAGTCCGTCTATAACCGCTAAAAAATATTTGCTGTTTTACGAATGTTGGCAATATATCCCATAATTTTGGGCACTTGATAACTAAAACTCCTTTGCCTAAAGCAGGTTTGGATAATTATATGGTAACTTCAATATCAGCGTTATATTATTTAAATCATAATGAAAAATTGTCAACTCAAACATTTCACTTATATATTTAGGGGTTAGATTATAAGCGATTTTATACATTGTGCACAACATACTTATGTTTGTTTCTTCTCATCTTAAGTGTGTCAACATTAATTTGTACACTCATGAGTACAACAAGTTAGTTGGATATCTCGAATTTACGTGCAACACTGCTCTTAGAGAACGACTCTGGAGAATTTGAAGACGCTGAATATAACTATGTTTAATATTTGACCATATGACATCACAATAATCAAAATTGCTTTGAATGGCGGATTTATAGAATATAATAGCCGTTTTAAATGAAATAAAATGTCTTATCCTTTTTAACAAATACAAATTTCTGACAGTGCGTTTACACAAAATAATGTTCAATATGATGGCTCCAGTCTATAGGGACTGATCAATATACTAGAACACACCAAGATATTTACAATGAGGAACTTGAGCTATTCTAACATTGTTTACACTCACATTAAAGTTCACAAGTTTAATCTTTTTCTGAGACCCTATTGGCATAGTTTCACATTTTTCCAAATTAAGGGCTAATCAATTACCTGATAGCCAATCTGCAATACGGACCATATATCATGGTATAAATTTTGTTCAATCTGTTTCACATTTTTACTAGACACATGAGTACACGTGTCGTCAGCATAAAATGCAACCGATGAACGTTGTAAGCAGTTAATAGGCAAATCATTAATATAGATTGTGAACAAGAGCGGTCATACGAACATGAAAGTAATTAGTGGTAAGAGTTAAAATTGTTGGTCTGCACATGGATCCAAAGTAGGGATTCAATTAGGACCTATTATCAAGAATGTCTACCTTGAAATACGCCATCAATATAAAAACTTTAATACGTGGCATTTCAATACTTCCGAACTTGAGTTCTTCTCAATGCAGAAATTATCAGAAAAAAAAAATCATTTATTCATGCAAAGATTTTACACAACAGAGTTTTACTGATATGCATTATACCGTCGAAAGTGCGTCATTTATATCAACGACTTTCAAGTTTGCTGAAGCATGGATTGCGTTTAACAATCAAAATTTGAGCTTTTGAGCTTTTGTGATATACGAATACATTTCAAAATGAAAAGCAACAATAAAGCAGCAGCTTACGCGGTAATGTTGCAGCCGACCTTGTTGAAAAGAACACAGTGTCCCACCATGTGAAACACAATGTGAAACACAGTTTGAACACACTGTGAACTCGCAGTGTGAAATCTCTTGATTCACACTGTTAAATTCGAACGTTTTAACAGTGTGAACACAATGTGAATCATTAATATGTGAATACCCTGTGAAAAACCACACCAAAGTGGGAAATAATCTTCACACTGTTATATTCGAGCATTTTTTTTTCAAATAGTCGACTGTGTGAATACAGTGTGAACACACTGTAGGATACTGTGTTCTTTCCAGCAGAGGAGGATAATTATTCATGATATAACATAATATACTTGAACATTTCAGCACAAGAAAAAAAAAATTCGACTGTCAATATATATTCTATATTTATGTCAATAAAGTAATGTGGTCTATAGTCTTCGCATTTTTCAAAATGTTATTTACATAACATATATATATATATATATATATATATCTATATCTGTCAAATGTGTCATGTATATCGACGATTTTCAAGTTTGCTGAAGCATGTTAAGATTGCATTTAACAATCTAAATAGCCCCATACGAGCTTTTGTGATATACAAATACATTTCAAATGAAAAGCAACAATAAAAAGCAGCAGCTTACGCGGTAATGTTGCAGCCGAACCTGCTGGAAAGAACACAGTGAACACAAAGAACACAGAAAAAAAGTTTCACTTATTCATGCAAAGATTTTACACAACAGAATTTTACTGATATGCATTTACTGTCAAATGTATCATGTAAATCAACGATTTTCAAGTTTCCTGAAGCATGTTAAGATTGCTTTAACAATCAAAATAGCCCCATTTCAGTTTTGTGATGTACGATTACATTTCAAAATGAGAAGCAACAATAAAAAGCAGCAGCTTACGAGGTAATGTTGCAGCCGACCCTGCTGGAAAGAACACAATGTCCCACCATTGTGAAACTCAATGTGAAACATAATGTGAAACACTGCTTGAACACAGTGTGAACTTGCAGTGTGAAATCTCTTAATTCACACTGTGACAGTGTGAACACAATGTGAATCATCAATTCACAGTGTAAATGATTAATTCACGATGTAAAACAGAACATTACTATGTGAGTAGCCTGTTAAAAACCACACCACAGTGGGAAATAATCTTCACACTGTTATATTCGAGCGTTTTTTCCACATAGTCGACTGTGTGATCACAGTGTGAACACACTGTAGGATACTGCGTTCTTTTCAGCAGAGGAGGATATGTAAATTCATGACATAACATACTTGAACATTTCAGGCTCAAGAAAAAAATTAATTCGACTGTCAATATATATTCTATACACACTAAGAAATCAGGGTTCAATTTGGGGTTGAATTTGACCCAATGCACCCTTGCGTGGACTAGGGTTGAATATTTAACTCCTATGGGTGCTATTTACTCCGAATGGGGTTCACCTTTGAGAAAGTTTAATTTTTGAACGTCTCCAAATAGAAGAGTTAGTCTGCTACAAAAACCTAGATCATAGTGTTGCGTTCAAACATGTTATGATTTGTAATGCAGTATCAGTAATGATTTGAATTGTGGATGATGTTCATCTTTAAGATTGCAAATCAATCAATATAAAGATGTTTGTTGGTGTTTGATAAAATGAAATAGCATTTTTTGTTCGTGCCAGTTTCATAAACAGTACGTGAGCAAAGACTAACACGCCAATCCCGGAAATTAACCAATCACTCACATCAGCAGAGAAGACGATCGAGGCATACAGCGAGCTAGCTACTGTACAGTATGTGTATACGTGTCACAAAGCAAAGCGTCGCGACAGTTCACTTCCATTTCGTTCTAGAACTCCCGTGCAATTGCATTGAAGCGGGGCTTTTTCGTTGCAAGACTTGCTGATTTATACAAGACTAAGGTGAGTAAATGATCACTTTGTAAATCATGACATATTTGGGTTGCTTGTGTACGGCTAGATCCTTCAATTCTTCGGTAATAGGCCTAATTTCAATCGTTTGTCGTGCCGTTCTTTGTTACCACGTTCACGCGTGTATTAATACACTGTACTGTACATGCAAAATCATATGACCTATAAATGGGAAGTAATACGGGCCTCTTTACGGTTACTACTGCTTGCTACTGCCATTTAGCAGAGTTACCAAGTCTCACGCATTCTGAGTGAGACTATCGACAAGAAATAAGGCAAAACAGTTTGCATTGTTTAATTTAATGGTAGTTTAATGTATAGTGATTTGTGATACTGTTTCGTCTTATATTGCATGTGCTTATATGAGACAGTGATGAGTCTACAGAGTCAGTAGGCTATTAACTGCTGCGACCTGCCTGAACTCGAAGCGTTCGGGCTCCCACAGTGTACAACTGTGTATGTGACTAAGACTCGATCGCGCACTGTCACTAGTCATATCTGCATGCCCCTGATACAGTCTGCATGATAAGCTGTGTGAGAGTCGCGGTCGGCGGTGACACACATGATACGGATACCGGTGATTGAAACACTGAATGAGAGAATGTGCATCAAACTGCACTAAGGCAGAGGAGGTACAGCTAGTAATCATCAGTGTGAAAGAAATTCCTTCTTACTTGGGTTTGGTTGCACAGTGCCGCAGTCAGTACCAAGTACCACAGTAGTGCAGACTGAGTACAGTAAAATCCTATACTGGTATAATAAAGTTTCTTGTACGGTATATAGTGGCCGACTAGCTAGACTAAAAGGTTTAGCTGTGTCAGTGTGGCAAGGGTGTGAAGCTGATGATACCGGTACTGATTATCAAAAAAAAAAAGAAGATATTTCAAGTAGATCTACAGTACATGTATAAACTTTATGGCCCAAACTTTATATCTATGGACATGGTGAACAACAGTCGATCATAATTATACTGATTTCGAAGTGAAAATACAAGTTGCCAGCAGCGTTGTACGTCATGTAGCAGACTAGTACATTGTATTAAGTGTGAGCAATCTATATAATAGCCTATTGACATCACCATGCGCTGTGCAGACATCATCTACATATTAAACTGGTGGGTGGTGGTAAATTTGAGGTTACAATTGGTACCCGTACCGGTACAACAAATGTACGTTACTCAGACCCTTATGCTTTGTATCGCATTGACGGCACTGTTACCTGCAGATTTGTTATAGGGCCTACTGCACATGAACAGTTCAATATAATTTCAAATTTCTGTGTTACCATTGCAAGTTTCTTTCTTTTTCCCCTTTCTTTCTTTCTTTCTTCAGGTCAAAGGTGTTTGAAGCATCCTTGTCCTTACAGCAAATGAAGGATGTTGTTTGTTTCATTATGGACTATGCTGCGCTGAACTGCATCCTACTCCCTGGGAGTATTCTCGGTATGAAACCTGATGTCAAAGCTTCTTCTCTACTTGTGACACCAAGGCAAAGGTGAGTTTTCTCTGCAGGCCAGGAAAATGCACTTTTGCTCCCTTTGATATAAAAACTGTTATCTTATGAATGTTGCAAATGCAGCATTAATTATCTGTAAGAGTTGCAAAGATCGAATGGTTAATCTTGTAAGATTAATTGCAGTATGCCATGCAGAGTCTTTGTATCACTGTTGGCGGAAGGTTTTCAAAAGTGGGGGGGGGGGGGCACTTCCTAGTTTCATGAGCTAACAAGCAAAAAAAAAAGGCCTTAAACGCAACTTCTGGTGACACTTCCAGGTTTCAGCTTACAAGCAAAAAAAAAAAGCAAAACAAAACAAAAAAGTATTCAGCGCAAAAACAGATCCTTATGGTGCTCACACTTCCAGGTTTTTATCTACATGTATTTCTTTCTAGTGCCACTTACACACTTTCGGGTAAAGAAAGTTGGGGGGGGGGGGGATGGGGACCCGAAGTGGGGACAATTATAATGTTTTCCTTTGTATTGTGCCGAAAAATTAGGGGCCCGAGTCCCCCTGGTTCCTGTGGCCATGTATATTGCATCCAATTCTTTCTTGCACAGCTCTACATTACTGTTGTTTTTTAGTTGGATTATCAAAGATGACATACCATGTATTCGGTTTACTTTTGTACATGTGCTTAATAGATTTAACGCAGGAATCGCAACACTACAACGCCAAGGAAGAAAGAAACCTTGCCAACGTTTCGCAAAGTCTGGAAAAGTCTGCTGCCATATGTCGCTGCCACCAACCTGCAACTGACCTGTACTGGATCTGCCAAAGAACAATACTGTGAGTTGATCACGAGACTGCTGTGTCTCATTTTTTTTTTTTTGCATTGTATGTTCCGATGTATTATTTATGGAACTCTTTAATGCATCAGTCTTTATACATACACACAGTGCACTCCTGTTCTGATAAATAACGTTACAACAAAATTGAAATTGAGGCCATAATGTTATTGGCTCTACATTTGTTGCTTTATTGTTTACTTGTTTGGTTGCAACAAAACATTGATAAAACGAAAGAAAACTGTAGGCCCTGAGGACCTCATTATAACAGGAGTCCAGTGTATACTGGGCCAAATACGCTGTACCGAATTGCTGATGCAGTCACTGCATCAACATAAAAGGAGGATGATCCTGGACAAGACGTTTGTCCCAGTACTAGTATACGACTGGACTGGTCATCTCTCTTCTCTCAATCAACAGTTGTTCCCAGTTCAAGGTTAATCTGCATTTTTGCATTGAATGTGAAAACTCGGTACATGATCAGTATGACCTTTTTCATGGAGAGGGTTGATGGCCCTCACAAGTAATTTTGACTTCACCTGTTCTTCATTGGCATATATTTCATCCAGATGGCAGAGCATTTTCAAATTTTCAGTGTAGAGTGTATGGTCTATTAAAGTTCTAGAATTACATTGTACATGTAGTATAGCATTGTTTTGAGATTGTTACCCTACAATCAAATTTAAGCTTAAGAGGGTGTGTAGAGTGTGTTGTACTTGTGATTTGTCAGGAAAGTGCAACCCATAGAAATGTTCAATTTGGTGTTTTCCTTCCTCCCAGAAATTAATCTTCTCAATAAATGTATGATATATTGTACATTTTTGCATCACTATACAGAGGAGAGTGTAACACTTTTGTTGTTGTTGTTGTTTTCCCCCAGGTATTCTGCATGACTGAGGCACCTTCTTCAGCTGTCTTCGTGGAATGAATCGCTACAACTTCACTCAGTTCTACAGATGCATCCATGATGAAACCTTTGTCCAGGGCAATCAACTACAGTCTGAAACAGTCTTCATTAAATCAGTGTAGTATACTGGCAGGTAATATTGTATTGTGAAGAACACTTCATCGAATGATTTTAAAGAAATCACTGTAGAGTTACAACCCTGTGGCTACTTGTATCGTGATGAGTTAATACTTGTATCTGCTTTGCATTGTGTATCATCCTCTGCCTAAATGACTAAAACACTAAAAAAATGTATTGTTTTGTATGCTGACACTTTGTACAGTACTATCATCCTCGAGGTTGTTATAGAAATTCTTGCAGCTAGAGTAGTGTGGTTTTCTTGTCATTCTTGCTTATGAATATAAGCTGCATTTTGATGTTTTGGGTGGAAGATGAATTTTAGCCTTGAGCCAGCACTGAGAATTACACTGTAGTACAGTGGTATCATTCAAGCTTTCTGTATAAAGCTGGACAATTCCTGTACCTTCCTGTTTTATGCCTCTCCTATCCTGCCTATGCTATCCTACTATTATCTCTGAGTGTTCCTCTCTCTTCTATCATATCTCGTACAATGTGATTCTAGTTACAAATGCCATCCCTATATCGATGGAATAGACATATCCCCATACTTTGGGTTAATTGGATGCTGTTAGAGGAAGGGGGGGGGGGTCCTTTTTCCTTTTTTGCTTGTCACAATTTGCATGTGTGTGTGTATTAGCGGTGTTGATTATTTATTTTATTGCAGTTTCAGCAAACTTGGTATCCTTCTTTTCCTTCTGTTATGTAACAGGTGAGGATACTAACCTTTACAATTATAGTATGTAAACATTAGCCATGTAAAGATGTGTTCACGGAAATCCTACCAATATTTGTGTACTGTGCTTTGATTACTTGTTAATGATCCTTCTTTTTTGAAGGTCTCTAGATATTAATCTTTAATTTATGAAGTATTTTCATTCATTTACATATACATGTAGCTGGAAAGTATTGTGGCCATTTTGTTTCCTTCTATGCATGTGGAAACTAACCATGAAGGTTTTGTAATGTACATGTATACCTTTTATTCAACTGTTTTATTTTTTTACCTGAATTCACTTTGTTGTAACTGCTTGCAAATGCAACATCTGGAATTAACAGCTCTGCTTTCTTTAGATGATAAAAGTGTACTTTTTGCACAATGCACATGGATTGCAAATGTTTCATTTTTTTTTTCTGCTGGGAGAGATTTTTATGTTTATTTTTTGTCATAAAGAAATTCTTATAGGGAATTGAAATGATGTAATGATAATATAATGACAGATGTTTGATACATTTTTTTTTTCATCAGGGAATATTGTTTTCCCTTATTTACAAAATTTAAATATACATTGTATTCCATTACTATATGGGTATATGTTATGTACATGTATTGTATTTAACTTTCTTAATTGTACATGTATTACATTATAATGCAAAAACTTGATTTGACTTAATTCTTTGTTTTGAATGATGAAAACCTAGCCTAGGAAATTAATACATGTGCATTTTTGTGTGAATGCAGAAATGCATCCATCTTGGCAAATGAAAGTGACAAGTTTGTATGTACCAAATGATGAACTGTACTTAGATAATGTACGAAAATGGGGAATTTCTCTTTATTTAATTTTCCTCGTTTTTTTATCATCCCAAGACTTTATTAAACAAACATGAAATGTAATCATCTGTGATGCAGATATGTTTTAATTTCTCTGTGCAAAGTGTGTGCCAAACATGAAGTATGAGCAGCATGTACAATGTACAATGAATTGGTGGTGGCATTGTTAAGGAGTATGTGTTTGATTGAACAACTCTGAACACTGCTGTACTTTAAGCTTGAACATCTCCATTATTTCAGCAGGATATATGATATATATAATATATATACATATTGTATGTAATATTGTATATAATATATATATATATATATATATATATGTATATATAATATGTATATATATATATATATATATATATATATATACTATTTAATACATGCATGTATTCAAAATTGAACCCTTTGCGGTGCATCTACGCTCCCTGGTTTTTATTTTTCCTCCTTAATGGGTTACATATATACTTTATATATACCATGTATTATGTATAAAGTATATATGTAACCCATTAAGGAGGAAAAAACAAAAACCAAGGAGCGTAGATGCACCGCAAAGGGTTCAATTTTGATATCTGAAAAGTTCAAGAATTAACCCTTTTGGGTGGAAGAATGAACCTTTTTACAACCTTGAGGTTGAACAATGTATCCTTCAGAGGTTCAATTTTTAACCTGCCTGGGTGCAAAAAATAAACCTTGAGGTTCAGTTTTGAACTCAGAGGGTTCATTTTTATGATTTTCAATTTTCAATTTTCAATTTTTCAATTTTGAACCCCATAAAAAATAAACCTTGAGGTTCAGTTTTGAATTCAGAGGGTTCATTTTTATGGGGTTCAAAATTGAACCCTAGACAGGGGTTCAAATTTTGAGGGAAAAGGGGTGCTGCTATTGCATCACGCCTAGAGGTTCAATTTTGAACCCTGATTTCTTAGTGTGTACTTATGTCAATAAAGTGATGTGGTCTATAGTCTCCGCATTTGTCAAGATGTTATTTACATTATATATATATATCTGTCAAATGTGTCATGTATATCAACGATTTTCAAGTTTGCTGAAGCATGTTAAGATTGCGCTTAACAATCAAAATAGCCCCGTTCGAGCTTTTTGTGATAATATACGAATACATTTCAAAATGAAAAGCAACAATAAAAGGCAGCAGCTTACGCGGTAATGTTGCAGCCGAACCTGCTGGAAAGAACACAGTGTCCCACCATGTGAAACACAATGTGAATCACAGTTTGAACATATTGTGAATGATTTTGCAGTGTAAAATTCGAACGTTTTAACAGTGTGAACACAATGTGAATAATTAATTCACTATATGAAACAGAACATTACTATATGAATAGCCTGTTAAAAACCACACCACAGTGGGAAATAATCTTCACACTGTTATATTCGAGCGTTTTTTGCACATAGTCGACTGTGTGACTACAGTGTGAATACAATGTGGGATACTGTGTTCCTTCCAGAAGGGGAGGATATGTAAATTCATGATATAACATACCTGAACATTTCAGGCACAAGAAAAAAAAAATAATTCGACTGTCAATTATTTATTTTATATTCTTTTTTTATGTCAATAAAGTAATGTGGTCTATAGTGTCTCGCATTTTTCAAAATGTTATTTACATCATATATGTATGTATATTTGAGTTCACAGCATCCTGCATTAATTCTCTTTAAAAATTTTCTTACGATTTCTGAACGTATGACAAATTATTTCATTGGCAATGTCAAAAAGCCTTTGGAATTTATGACTTAACCGCGGTAACTGCTTCAACGAAAATGTTCCACATATCCTTGTTGTTCTGTACTTAGATGCCAATAAATCAAACATGATAATGTGTCATCATCATTCAACGCTTTCTAGAATACATGGCATGCATGGGGAGGAGAAGAAAAGAAGAAGACAGACGACTCCATATTCTTATATTCACATGTATATACCCTGTGGTGGCGGTATCCCGTATTTTCCTTTTAATGCTTTAATATCAAGTTCAAGTTGTTCAAGTTGATTTATTTCACTTCCAACAAACAAGATAAGAAATACAAAGAAACGCTCATATACACAGACGTCATGAAATCAGTACCACAATGCGATGAACAGAATAACATTGTAAGAAAAATATAGGTAAATCATCAACAGAGATACAAATAACTGTTACGTCACTGTGGTAAATGCATAAACGATATAATTGCTGGAAATGGAGGGGACTGCTAAAAAGCAGAGCTTGTAGAATGCAGTCCCCTCATAAAGAAAAAAAAATTGCAGAAAAACAACAACAAATTTCCCTAAGCGGTAGCAAAAAAAAAAAAAGACAGACAGAGTAATACACACATACATGCACACATACGGACGCACATTAACAAACACATGGCGGCTCTCTTGTAAGGAAAAAATTGATGAGAGGATAGAAAGATATAGTAATGAAGAAGGTAGTAAGTCCGAGGTGGACAAGGGGGGGGGGGGGGAGGAGGGGAGAGGAGAGGAAAATGGTGGGTCATGACCAGAGCACTGGAGGCACAGAAGCACGGGCTCACTGATGAAGAAAGAGTAGTGAGAATAACGAAGCAACAACAACTTTGAAAATCAAAAGTAAAAAAAGAAAAATGAATTATGCTGCGTACGAAGTTTTTAGATGATTCTTTAACTTTAAAGAAAATGTATAAAAACTTAAAGCTTCTTTTATATCATTATCCAGAGAATTCCAGAATTTTGGTCCAGAAAAGGAGAATAAAGATTTTGCAAAAACCGTCCTAGTCAAAGGCAAATGATATTCATGGGATTGACGGGTTGGATATGCATGAACAGTTTCATTCTTTAAAAACATGGAATCAAACACAAGGGGGAGAGAATGGTTGGTGAGTTTATACATGAATTGTCCTAATTGCAAACGATAAAGATCATAATTTTTCAAAATATTATTTTCGTGGAATGAATTCGTGGAATGAATTCGTGGAATGAATGTATGTAATGTAAATTACTTTCGAGCCAGTATGGAATTCATGTTACTCACCTAAATGTCCGTTCTTTGTATAAATGCATTGATGAGATAAGATACATATTCCAGAAATCACCATTTCACATAATTTCTTTCAGTGAAACTATGCTAGACGAAAGTATCCCAGACGTAGCTGTAGAAATTGATGGTTATATTACAATAAGAAAAGACAGGAATAAGAATGGCGGAGGAATATTGTTTTATGTTAAAAGGGGTATCTGTTGTGAAGTCAGGCATGACTTGATGGATGATGATTTGGAACTGCTTGTTATACAAATTGATAGAATCAAGCAGAAGCCTTTTCTGGTGTGCCTTTGGTATAGACCACCAAATTCTAAAATATCTTTGTTTGGAAAGTTAGATAATATTTTTCAAAAAATTGAAATATTAGGTTTTGATGTTATGTTGTTAGGTGATCTGAACTGTAATGTTTTAACTCAGCGTAAAAGTTCGTCCACCCAGCGATTGTTGACATTTGCTGAGGATTATCATTTAACACAACTGATTGATAAGCCAACAAGAATTACCCCCTCCTCCTCGACAGTTATTGATCTCATATTTACGTCTGCCCATGAGAAAGTTACTCATTGCGATGTTATACCAATGTGTCTCAGTGATCACTACATGGTGACAGCAACTAGGGGTCGAGTTAAACATAAAACTCAACATCATAAGTATGTAATGACACGTGCATTTGAGAGAATGAATGTTGATGATTTTTAAGAGATTTGTCTAATGAATTGTGGGATGATGTCATAGAAGAAAAAGATGTTGAGGAGGCTTACCTGAAGTGGATAACGAAATATAGGAAAGTCATTGATAAACATGCACCACTTAGGAAAAGAAGAGTAAAACAAAATAATGTACCCTGGATAACCGCTGAAGTAAAAGATATGATGTATAAGAGAGATAAAGCTAAAAAGAAAGCTAGAAAGACTGATAGTAAAAGAGATTGGAATCATTATAGAAAGTTGAAAAATGAAGTAACATTGATTATGAGAAAATTGAAGCAGAATTATGTATCAAATGGTATTAATGAAAATCAAAGTAATAGTAAAAAGGTGTGGAAAGTTATACAAAAGGTATTACCCACTAAAGCTAAAAATAGAGATGTGTGTTATGTTAAAATAGATAATAGGGAAATTACTGATTCTTTGGAATTGGCAAATGTGTTCAACAGTTATTTTTCGAACAGATAAAACAAGATACAACGTTTCAAGGAGATTTTAGACAGTATATGAAGATGGAGTCTGATTCAACTTTTGTATTTACTAAAGTGACTGAAAGTGATGTTCGTAATGTACTTGATAATATGTCTTTAGATAAAGCTACAGGTTTGGATGGAATACCTGCGGGATTCGTTAAACTGTCAACGCCATGTATTCTTCTGCCATTTACTCACATAGTTAATCTATCCCTTTTCAGCGGGGTCATCCCGCGTGAATGGAAATGTGCTAAAGTCGTTCCTTTATTCAAAGGCGGCAAGGAAACAGAGTTAGCAAACTATCGACCTATTTCCTTTCTACCGGTTTTGTCTAAGGTCATTGAAAGAATTGTTCATTCTCAAGTCACCAAATACTTATCTGAATACTCTATTTTGTCTACTAATCAGTCGGGGTTTCGACGCGGTCACTCCACTACAACAGCTTTGTTAAACGTTACCGAAAATTTATTGTCCAGTATGGATAAAGGCCTGGTTTCTGGGCTTGTAACATTAGATTTGAAAAAGGCCTTTGACATGGTCGACCATACAATAATGGTTGAAAAGTTAAGGTTATATGGGTTTGACCACACCAGCCTGTCGTGCTTTACGGATTATCTAAACGGAAGAATGCAAAGAACAGAAGTGAATGGTGCCATGTCTAACCCTGCTCCTGTTGTGTATGGGGTGCCACAAGGCTCGATACTGGGGCCGGTATTATTTTTACTTTTTATAAACGATATTACTCACACGGTCAAATATTGTGATTTATCTCTTTATGCAGATGATACATGTATGTATTTTTCCTCCAATAATCCTGTTGAAATGACAAGATGTATAAATCAAGATTTGAAAGAGATTTCTAAGTGGTTGACGGCAAATAACCTGGTTTTGAATGCTGATAAATCAGAACATATGATTTTGGGTTCCAGGAAGAAGTTGAAGTATTTTCATGATTTTGGTATTATTTTTCAAATAAATGGTATAAGATTGAAAGAAGTATATAAATGTAAAATTTTAGGAGTTGTATTTGATCCAAACCTTACATGGAAACTTCACGTGGATTATATAAGAGGGAAAATTTTGAGAAATTTGTTCGTACTGAGGAAAATCCGGTTTTGTGTGAATTTCAAAGTTGCAAAAATGTTGTATTTTTCTATTATTCAATCTCATCTGGATTATTGCTCACCAGTATGGAGTAATGCCGCAAAGACCACTTTGAATAGGCTCTTTGTTTTACAGAAAAGGGCTTTACGTATTGTTTTAAAGGTAGATAATTTAGAAAGAACCTCGATACTGTTTAGTAAATCAGGTATATATTCAATATATGTTCGTTGGAAAAGAGTAAATGTGATTTTGTTGCATAAATGTTTGTACGGCTTTGCTCCACAACATCTTTCGTCAAGAATACATTTAAAAGAACACAGTTATAAACTCCGTAATTATCAGGTTCAAATTTGGTTACCCAAACCTAAAACAAATTTTGTGAAAAGAAGTTTTTTATATGCAAGTTCAGGTTTATTCAATTCATTGTCATTGGTCACCCGAAACACAAAAGATATACATTGTTTTTGTAAGAAGATGAAAAATGAGATCCAGGCTTCTTAAGTTGTAATTTGATATATTTGTATTCATATTTTTAATATCTGTTTTTATATAAAGTATTGTTTTATTTATCACTTGGTCACCGGTTCCAAGTTTCCGGTTTTAGATATCCCCCTCCTCATAATATATATACACACACACACTCAAATACGTTTTTGTTGTCGTTGATTAGTATTTTGATTAGGTATTTAGTTGTGTTAAGTTTAGTTCTCTGAGCATATTTCTATCGTTTTTGTCCGGCTATTTCTATTACTGCCATTATTTCAATATATGATATTAACATGTCGACTGTGAGTCATTGTGTGTATATCTTTTTCTACTTGCCACTGAAATAAGTTTGATGAATTTATCAATTAGTCGACTGTAAGTCACATTTTTAAATTTTTTACAATGATTTCATACCCACGTTGTACAAGTAAAAATGTGTATTTATCGCTGTTGTTGTTTTTTTATATGAATTTTATATGTACATGTATGTCAAGTGGACCCCTTTGAAAATCAGCTGTGCTGAAAGGGCTATCCACCCTATTGCTGGAAAGAAAGAAATAAATAAATAAATAAATTATTATGACTTCTCCACGATTCGTGACAAATGATACGAAGAGCTTTTTTCTGTAATAATAATATTCTTTCTGTATAAGTAGAAAAAGTGTTTCCCCATGCGAGTATCCCATAATTTAAGTAAGGTAGTATCAAAGTAGAATATAACATTAAAAGTAAATTTTTGGGAAGATAAAATTTAACTTTGTTTATAACACCTATATTCCTTGAAATAACACGACATACAGAATCAATATGCGAACCCCAGGTAAGTTTATTGTCCAGGATCAAACCTAATAATTTGATGGAGGAAACTTCCTCTATGACCGTGTCTTCCAGGAAAAATATTTCTCGGTAAATTTTCCAGCGAATTACTGAACAACATGCATTTAGGGTTTTTTTTTTCAAATTTATTGATAATTTGTTCGCTCTTATCCACTGAAGTAACTTTATTAATTCACTATTTAGAATATCAATTAATCGATCAGAATCAGAATCAGATAAAAACACATTGGTATCATCCGCAAATAATAAGAAAGAGAGGATGTTTGAAGAATTTGACATATCATTAACATAGAGAATAGATAAAAGGGGACCTAGTAAGCTTCCTTGAGGAACACCACAGTTAACATTTTGTGTAGTCGATGCATATCCGTTGATAAATACAAACTGTTTTCGATTAGTAAGGTAACTCCTGAACCACTCCAAGGCCTTTCCTCTGATACCATAATGTGATAATTTGTGAAGTAGTATGCTGTGGTCTATGGTGTCAAAGGCCTTGGAGAGGTCCAGGAAAACTCCAATAGTATGATGAAATGGGTCTATCGCTTTTGAAACCCTATCAAGGAAGGTAAGGATTGCATGAGATGTGCAATGCTTTTGCCGAAATCCGAATTGATAATCACAAATAATTTTATGGGTGTCTAAGAACTTCAAAAGTCTGGTGTAAACAACCCTTTCTAATATTTTCGAAACAGAGGTTAGCAGGGATATTGGTCTATAATTGGAGACATCTTCCCTTTCCCCTTTTTTATGGACGGTAATTACTTTGGAGACTTTCATAGCCTCAGGGACAACACCATTACTTATAGACAAATTAAATACATATACAAGTGGATCAACAATATAATCAATAATATCAATTAAGCGTGGCAGTAAAAGTTATTATGTGCGTCACTCTATGCAATTTTTATGTGTAAGAAGGTATGAAAAATCATTTTATTAATACTATTCTTGCCTTATTCCATGATATGTATTTTCCTTGTGTCATGATATACCTATGGTAACGTAACTATAACTTCAAGCAAATACTATGTTTCCTAGATGTTCTTGCTGCATGTACACGATCTCAAAGTAGTTAAATCAAACTTACACGTTATCACTTCTCAACACTTTCTACGATACACGGGGTGGAAAATGAAAGAAGAAGAAAGAAGAGACAAAAGTGACAGAGAAAAAGGAAATGAAGTAAATCTGTGTCTTGCGATATAAATTAAGTTCATTCATTATGTTTCAGTACGGTACAGGTTCCAGCCAGGGCTGTTCTTCATAAGTTAGGGGATGAATAAAATCTAGATGCAATGATAGAATTCCATAAAGTGATATTATACAATGAACTTCTACAACATATAGATTTTAACACGAAAAGAGTAATTAGGTAGAACAAATCTTAAATTTAATCAGTATGATATGAATATCTGTCCGATTAGTGGTCACATACATGTTCACCATGTTCAACAACGTGATTCTATAATACTCGTTTTCAAAATATTGATCTAGTCTCTTTTAAGCATCAAAAGTGTGTTAGGACTTAAGATCTGAAGACAAATTATTCCGCAATTTAGCCCCATGATAAGTGAAACTTAATGTGTGTTTGTCTCGGGCAACGAGAATCTTAGCAACATACTTTTTAAATCATAAGAAGCGTATCTACAAGATCAAATTTCAAAAACTTGAAACGATGTTTTATTCAATTTACATATAACTATCTATTCTAGACTTAATATTTACATAATATACATTAAAGCGGTGGTATCCCATATTTCCATTAGAAGTGTATTGACATGTAATATACGTGCATCTTGATATTAATAATGCAAGACAATTTGTAGCATCATCCCTTTATGCAGTTTTTAATTTGTAAGAACGTACGACATACAGATTTATTGACTTTGTTCGTATATACACTATAATCAATTGTATTTCTCTCATAATTTGTCATGTCAACTATAAACGGTAATGTAACTTCCTCAAACAAAAATGTCGCATACGTGTTCTTGCTGTTCACCATGCAGCTAATATTAATGTTATTATAGCCCATGAGTCAAGCAGCCCACGAGTTATACAGCCCACGAGTCATACAGCTCATGAGTTCGACACTAAAGCAAACAAGGCCCACGAGACCAACACATACAGCCTCGTGTTGCAATGTCACGCCGAACTCATGGACTGTTTTTACCTAGTGTCGAAATCATGGGCCTTATTTGTCTCGTGTCGAACTCATGGGGTGTGCGACTCGCGGCTGTACGACTCATGCCACGTGTCATACAGCCCACGAGTTCGACACTGATAAATAACGGACTTTTTTTATTCAATGTCGAACTCTGGGCTGCATGACTCGTGGATGTCAGTCTCGTGGGATGATTCCAAGTTTGCACCGTCTGTGGGATCAAACATTGTTAGGTGGAGTGTCACGGGGTCGCAAACATGGTAAGCTGACACCAAAATGTAAATGTAAATTAATCAGTGAAGATCACGTATATATAGTTCCATGCGTAAAGCGCAATACCAGACGCAATCAGTGGGCATGACGCGAACATACTGGCAGACCCTTGGCTCGGGAAAGCGGTTGAACACCGTTGTGTCACTATCACAGTTGGCTCGAAAGATCTGCGATAAAGAGAGTGAGTAACAGAGCTTGTTGAAAAACAAATAACCAGAAATTAAGAAAAGAAAGTACGAAGAAGGTTTAACTATACAGTTAATATTTTTCTTTACAAGACAGTGAGAGAGTTGTGAGGAGCTGGCACTATCGCCTCTTCGACTTAATCACTATTTTGTTCGTGTAGTCATGGAAACAATTTGATGACATCAAAACCACACAGGAAAATGTGAAGGGAATAGAACACCGGCCTGTATGTTGTACATTACGGCCTAGGTTGTACCATGAAGCTAAAGCTCCTTATGGTTGTACACTTTTTGCCTCTTATTATCTTGATGGAAAGAACAGTGTCCCACAGTGTGAAGCACTATGCATGCTATGTGAAACACATGCAGTGTGAAATCTCTCATTCACACTGTTAAATTCGAGCGTTTTAACATTGTTAACACATTAAGAATCATCAATTTACAGTGTGAAACAGAACATTATTATGTGAACACTGTGTGAAAACCAACATCACATGCAGTGTGACATCATCTTCACATTGTGAACACATTGTGAACACACTGTGGGACACTGCATGTGTTCTTTCCACCATCGCAGGGCAGAGCGGGTGATGTTCATTATTCTGAAGGTTCGTTATTCTGAAAGACACGTATTCCGTAGGCCTATACCTTCGTTTTTGTTTGTTTGTTGTTGGGTTTGGGTTTTTTTTTAGCCCGAAAATGAAATAGGGTTCGTTAATCGGAACATTTGTGACATTTTTCCAAGGTTCGTTAATCCGAAAATAAAGAAATTCGAAACCGCTCACCATATCCTCATCAGGATTCTCGCTTCCTCGGACTGTAGTAAAGGTGTCTCCGTCTAAACTAAAGCTGACCTTGTAGAACTTAACCCGTTGGTCAACATTGTGTCGTCCTTGCGTCGCCACTCCGACGACTGTACGGGACGTCGCTAGATCGACCTGTCGGGCGTATTGACCAAAATCTTGTAATTAGTATCAATTCGCTAAAGGAGAATTTACCCCGTATGTGGATTCCATGAATGCAGAAAATATTTGAAGAACACATCAGGGACATTAGAAGAAAAATCTAGCTTGATGCTACTAGATCAGTGTGCATCATCGCTGGATAAGAAGACTACAACTATTGTGAATTCACAAATTGTTGCAGCCTTCTTATTCAGAGACGCCTAGCGCATGGACTTACCCACAACACTCATAACTTCTGTACGTATTGATTTTCTTCAAAATTCCCTGGTATGCTCTAATTCTTTGCTTTCACTGAATTCACATACAGTTTGGAGCAAATCGACTTTATAATAAACATTTCTAAATAATACGAGAGGGGGCTAGTCGGAGAGGCTGTACATTACAAAATAGCAGGATACGTCTCAGGGAAATAATTCCTCCCTGTAACATGTGTAAGTATTATTTAATAGGGAAAATCCGGTTAGTGGTATATAGTGTGGAAGGAACATTTTGCTAGCCACCGGAATAATGAATGTACATTTTGGTCGTAATTTTTTAAAACACCAATTCGTGTCTAACAACATGTTTGACAAGTTATCGCAGGACACAGCTTGGTACCAGACAGATTAAATTCACCTTTCCGAAGAGGAACAGGTTATTAATCCACAATGGGTATACGATTTCGGCCGGACTGATGTTCTGGAATTACCGATTTGCACATACATACATACATCGATAAATTTGACGAATCCTTACGAAGTCAAATGCCAGTACACGCGGCATCCAATATACATGTATAGGGAACCTTCATTAGCGAACAGAGAAGCCAGTTGTACCTGGATCCAAGGACTCGAATCTGATTGACGAGCCCCCCACGCTGTATCCGAGTTGAGTCTCCCGTGTCGCGCCTTCATATTCTTGTTAGCCTGAGACGATGACGTCATTCTTTCGTCGGGGACGCGATCCCGGTCTGCTATCCCAAGCGCAGAGACATTTTCAGGAATGTCATCGCCTGTTTGACAATAAAGAAGGAAAATACATAGAAATACATTAAATCATACACTTAATGCAAAACTCTTTGGCCTCATCCTTTCCATTTGTGATAAAACTGGACTTTGTTAGTTTTCTGTCGTGCACTCATTCGCAAGAACCTGTTGAAGCAGAATAAAGTATAAAGATATCGAACCGTTCGAAACTGTAAGGGTAACAAAAGAACCACGGTCACTTGGGTTATCACAATTCTTCTTGGTTTCGTCTCATAGGGAGACCAGCTTTCATTGCGGTTTCAATATCTGCATCTTATAATTTTCACCGCAATGTCAAAAATGATCACAGCTGATTCGTTCGTTGAATGACTGACTACTCGACCTACTTACTGCTTAGCAATCATCGTAAATACTTCTATAAAGTGTAGGGTGAAATCTGATTCTGATGTACTCTCATTTCTTCTGACCTTTATACCAACTTATTGACCCCTCCCCCCTCTAGCTACCACCACGCCCTCACTAAGCCGATATTTCTTTGTTTGCATGACCAAGTTTAAATTTTCTACCACCTCCTATTCTATCCTTTTCGATACACACATTATTACTATTTCTTTCACGCATTTATACAGACATTTTCACTAACCTTTGACCTTTGAATTCTGATCCCATGGCCCAAAACTTTCCCTGGAGAATCTTTACATGGTGATACATGTATGGGCTGAGGTTCATGAAAATACCTTCAGGCATTGCGATATGGGGAAAATACTGAAAGTTTAACAATTTGACATTCACGGTTGACCTTTGGCCTTCAGCGTGTTTACCCAAAAATTGATAGGCATGTATAACTCCATCCACTCGTTCGTACATATGCCAAGTGTCATTAGGATACCTCAACCGATTCTTAAGTTATACGCTGTCCACAAAATCGATTACGGAGGGAAGGACAGACGGACGGAAGGACGAACGGACGGATGGACAACCCGAAAACATGATGCCTCCGGCGACATTTCGTGGCAGAGGCATGAAAAGTTATCGACGCATAATTAAAGATTTTTTTTTTCTTCATGATTTTTGCTTTTATCGCAGTTGATACCTCTCCATGTTGCGCACGAACTCTCGGTTGACGTAGGGCCGGTAGAGCCAGCTCGGATAGTGGGTGTGGCTATGGGCTGCCCGGAGAGTGACGCAGAGGACTGACTCGTGCTGATCCCGTCCATAGTTTGAGTGAGGTGTCTTGTGATGGATGGAGTGGTTCTAGTGCTACCCATGGCGTCCTCACCCGTCTCGGTTGTCATTGTACCGGTATCAGTCGCCATTGTAGCAACCAATCCTGCCGTCAGATAATAATTACAGTGAGCAACAGTGAAAAGGAAAAAAAAATCACATAAAAACTGTCAAAACGCTATGGACTGTATTAGATTAACATTGTTTGAGTTTGAGTTTGAGTTTGAGTTTATTTATAACAACAACATATGTACAGGAAAGTTTGAATACATGTTTATACATCAATATTAATACATACTACATGTAACTGTCTAAACGATCTAAACAAAACATATTGAATATAATCTATAATATAAAATTATAAATGATTATGTAATCTAAAACTATTAATCTAAAAAAAGAGCTACAATATTGTTGTACACAATGAGGTTGCTAAAAGAACCAAGAGGTAGCACAGGTGCTAGTAGGTGTTGGTCCTTTTAAACACGTATTACATAATGAACTATTGAAATACATTTAAAATGCTGTTATAATAACATTATTAATTTGTAGTACCATTGTCTATACAGATTTAATGTGTTTTGCTAAATCACTTCGGAAATTTTTCCTGGTATTAATACTCCTTAATTTTTTTTTGGCAAAGCATTCCACAATTTCACTCCTATATAAGAAAGTGAGAGTTGGCCATACATAGTTTTGCATTTTGGTAGATGAAGCAAGCCTTCTTTTTTACCCCTTGTTGAATAAGAATGTTGGATGTTTTGACAATATTCTACTAGATCATGTGGCATATTTCCCTTTGATAAATCAAATATAAATGTACAGATGTAAAGTTTATGCAGTTCAAATACATCCATTACTCCCAGTTTTTGAAATAGGGGATCAGAAGGTGTTCTGAGTGGACTGAAAGTGACAGCTCGCATGGCCATTTTCTGACTAAGACGAAGGCAGTTTAGATAAGATTTGCATGTACTCCCCCACACTTCAATTCCATATGTTATGTTGGACTGGATAAAGGATTTGTAAAGTAGAATAAGTGTATGTTGGGGGACACAGTGTCGTAATTTAAACAGAATACCAACCTTCCGTCTTACACATTTATTTACAGCTTGTATGTGACTATATGACAAATGACTATCAATGCATATTCCAACAAAAGATGCCTCATTCACTCTACTAATGAAATTATCTGATAGTTTCATTGTTCCTTTTACTGTAACTTCCCATTTTTTACTTTTAATAATCATATAATTTGTCTTTTTCAAATTAATTGTCACTTTATTAGAATTGCACCAGTCTTGAATTTTCCCTAAATGCGGATTGATAATCCCCATGTCAACTTCCCTCTGGCCAACATTGAATGTATGAAATATATTTGAATCGTCAGCAAATAGTCTAAAATTAAAAAAATGAAGTTGAATTTGGTAGGTCGTTTATATATATTAAGAAGAGCGTTGGCCCGAGAACTGATCCTTGTGGTACACCACACTTTAAGGTATTCGGACTACTGACTGTTTCCTTGTAACATATTACTTGTGATCGATTCGCAAGATAACTCTGAAACCATTGTAAAGGTTTGCCGCGAATGCCATAAAAACTCAACTTACTTAAGAGGATCTTGTGGTTTATTGTGTCGAAGGCCTTTTGGAAATCAATAGATACACCAATAGTGTGTTTACCTTTATCGATAGATGTTAGAAGTGAATTCACAAGGTTGATTACAGAGAGCTTAGTACTGTATTTTTTACGGAAACCGTATTGATGTTTGTACAAAATACTGTGTGCGTCCAAAAAATCCACCAACCGCTTGTTGACAATTTTTTCAAAAATCTTAGCAATTACTGGCAATATTGAAATTGGTCTGTAATTGCCCGGTTCTTCCCTAGAACCTTTCTTGTAAATTGGAGTAACTTTTGCTATTTTCAGAGCATCTGGGAAAACTCCATTTTCGAGTGACAAATTGAAGATATAAGCCAGTGGCACAGAAATTAGATGCGCCGAGTCCTTTAGCAAACGTATTGGTATATTGCCAAAACCATGTGCTTTCCTTTTATCCAATGCCTGGAAGTAATTGCAGATTTCCCCAGGTGTAACTGGTGCCCAAAATAATGATTTTTCATTTCTCAATGAGAGATATTCCATATGATTTCCACTCTCTGCTGGAATCACTTCTGCTAACTTTGGGCCAATGTTCACGAAAAAGTCATTGAAGGTCGTAGCTATATCTTTTTCTGTTGTGATAATCCTTTCTACTCCATCAGTATTTGTTACCAATTTATCCACTTCAGTATTCTTTTTCCCTCTATTTCCGCCATTCAGTAATTCATTGACGGTTTTCCAGGTTTTGCTAGTATTATTCTTATGCTCATGAAATAAATTACTGTAATACATTCTCTTTGCATTTTTCAAAACAGTTCCAAGAGTATTTCTGTATCTTTTATACTTTGCGGTATGAATTCCTTCAAAGTTTACTGCCTTGCATGCCTTATATAACTTATGTTTTTTTGTTTTTTTGTGACATGCATAGGGTGCTTGATGATGCTCTGAATAGGTAGTAGTTACTGATACTTCACTGGCTAAGTTGGCCACAGAATATTTCAAATTCAAATAATGAAAATCTTCCGTGGGGATGTATTCATTGCAACTGATTGACAAATTGCCCTACATCGACGTAAATGAGCACTGAATTGATCAGTGTTTTAGTAGCAGCCATGATCAAAAATCATGGGCGTACATACTCGAGCAGGATTCGAATAGGATGGGGTGGGGGGTCAATCAGGAGGTAGTAGGTTCGAATCCTACTCGAGTATGTACGCCCATGATTTTGATCATGGCTACTACTAAAACATTGATCAATGCAGTGCTTATTTACGTCGATGTAGGGCAATTTGTCAATCAGTTGCACAGAATGATTTTGGTCTGAATTCACAAAAGTAGTTGACATCTTAAGCTTGGAGTATGCTAATTATGATCTTGTAAATGCGCGTGACGCGCAAAGCGCGCCAAGAGACGTTCAATGATGGATGAGCCCTATTACACGCATGTGCAACTTATACACCGTTATACATTGTACTGTAATATATTATACACATTAACCTACAAGTACATTATTAAACACAAATGATGAATAAACGACGATCGAATGAAATATAATGAACACAAACCACATAATAGTTTCTTAGATGATTATGACGGGTTAAAGTTGCATTGTAGTGTGATTCAAAGCATAACATCTACATACAGAATAAAAAGTACGTCATGAAGACAAATGGAACCAATACTGATTATCCCCATACATAAAGCCTAAATGTATTTCTATTATACGCAAATAACTTCGGTAGTGTTTCATGTATAAGCAGTGTGTCACTAACGCCTTTGAGCCACAGTTTCTCTGACAGTTAACTGATCTAAAATATCCAAGGTCTTTGTAAGGTCAAGGAAAAGTCCAATCAGAACGATTTTATTTTGGATTACAAATGGTATGGATTGATGCGTCTTACAAATTCCACTTTGGCAGTATTAGTAGGGCAGATATGTAGCAAAAATTGGTCGAGATGCTCACATCCGGCGGAAAGTACGTATGACATTTTGCATATAGGGGTATTCTGGGGCGCTGATTTCAAATATTGCCGGATCCAAGAGAGCTGACCACGGGGTCGGCCGCCATTTTGAATTCCAATATGGCCGCCATCACAAAACAAATTTAAAGATCCCTATCTCCAGTTCTGAATGACCTGTGGCACCAAAATTTGGTACACATGAGCGTTTTGACATGTTGAATTTGATGACAGATTGATTTGAAGTGTCTGACAAACATCGAATGGCCGCCATTTTGAATTCCAATACGGCCACCTCGACGAAATATTCGAAATCCCTATCTCGATTTCCAAGTGGTGAGTGACGCTGAAATTAGGTGTAAACAAGTATCTTAACATACTGAGTTAAAATATCAACTAATGTGAAGTGTCTGCCTGCTATTTTGACTTCCAATGTGGATACGAAGACAACCATCACGACTAACATTCACGGGCATGTCAAAAAGTGCAGCAAAAAGGAAGCATAATGCACCTTTCACTGACGTCGCCATGTAAATACAGCAGCGCGCACTCAGTTACAAACGCGCGCTCAATCAGGTACCCTAATTTACAAACTCGAGATAGATATTTTCAACACTCCAACATGGCAACTATGTTTAAAAATTCAAATTGGCCGCCGTACAGCTTGTCAGACATATCAAATAAGTCTGTTATTGAAGTCATCATATCACCATGCTTTTATGTATCAAATTCCAATGGCTTATGTCATTCAGAACTGAAGATAGGGATTTTTGACGGTGGCCATAATGGAATTCAAAATGGCGGCCGACCCCGTGGCCAGGGGGGGGGGGGGGGGCATTTTATGAAGCGATTTGTCAGATATTTCATCTGACAAAATGTTAAAAGCTACTGAAATCCTTGCATCTGATTGGCTGAGAGCGCTTCATGAAATGCCCCCCAGATCTCTTGGATCCGGCAATTTTTGAAATCAGTGCCTCAAAATACCCCTACATGCAAAATTTCATACTTTCCGCCGGATGTGAGTATCTTTTTCACATATCTGCCCCACTATATGAGGAGTATTTAATGCCAGACTGGGGGGGGGGGGGGGGGGGGGTCAGTAATTAATTACTTAATTATTACTTAATTAATATGTCACTGAATCTGGCTGAGCAGCTCTCTCTGTGTAATATATACTGAAGAATGGCTTCGGTGTTCGTGATTTCGTATGTTCCAGGTTCTACGAAAACAGTTAACTCACGAATATCGCAGCGGCTTCCACCAAAGCCTGGCGGGCAGTGACAGGTAAAGTTGTACATTGTCTCCTCGCAGAAACCGTTCACACAAGGCTTCGCCAGACAGTCTGAAACATTTGGAAAGGATTATATGCGACTGTGAGACAGTAATCGCCAATCTTCGTAACCTTCTGAAAAGGCCCTCATGGTATTGTCATCGCCTACGAAATCGCGAGACGAAGATAGCCGAAGATAGCCGAAGATAGCCGAAACACAGTGTGGGGGGGGGGGGGGGGGACTGCTTCTGGCCAATATTGGCTTCACTCTCTCGTGGGCAATGTTTGCTATTCCGGAGGTTCGTTAATCCGAAAACAAAATGAGGTTCGTTATTCCAAAGATTTATGATTCCTAAACATATATAGGATCTATACCTATACCTATACATTTGTGAATCCTAAAATAAAAAAGAGGGTCGTTAATCCGAACATTAAGTGGCGTAGTTCAGAAAGTTCGTCATTCCTAATATTCGTTAATCTGAAAAATGAGAAGAAGGTGCATTGTATACATAATAAGAAATCTACGGAATTATGAACCCTACTTCGATTACAGATTACAGAACCTTCGAATCAAATTTCATTTTCCGATTAACGAACTTTCGGATCGAATAAGGAACCTTATTTCATTATTTGATGAACGAACCTTCGAAATAACGATTTGTAACCCTCTCTCGTTTCTCTTGCAATAACCATCGACAACTACATCAGCGCTTATCGTACACAGCTCTTTATGAGAGTGGTATACTTTTCTAAAATTGCACGATAATAATGTCGCATCCTCCTTTGTGAAGTAGCTATATATGGACACGCTAGAACATATAGGTATGAATTTGTGACATGATTAGAATAAAAATGAAAGTATAATTACAAAATTATACTCCTCTGGTTTGAGATAATTATATCAAAACAATCATAATGTGGTATCTAATGTAACGGAAAGAGCATAAAATCCAAACAATAGTTCTGTTGATTGTATGGTTGCGACTATAGCTTCCCTGCATGTTTGTGGCGTCACCTTGAATGTTAATCTTGAGCGCAGGGCCTATGTAGGCCTATACTGTTGCATAGCTGTCGGCAAGGATGGGTAAAGCCTTATCATATACCCACTGCTAATTGTGAATCGCCGTTAAAAATGTATTTGTGTCAATCAATTCAATGAGGACTCTCGTGATACATATCATTTTAGACGCTATGTCCATCAAGGCTTAGGTTCAGTCTCAAGCAGAAACAGTTCAGCGTAAAAAAAAAAATGATACATTGTATTGCATATCAAACTCCAAGTTTTATGTTTTCAACATGGCACTAAAACTATATACCTCCTGCAATAATTTCATGTTTGCTGCCATATTGACGCATGAGAAGAGATGGAACGGACGAAATCACATTCTTCGTGAAACATAGACCTATCTCTAGCTACAAGATCTTAATTTTACACCATAACCTTGCGTAAGCAGTAAGGCGTCTGTAGATAGTAAACAAGTCGTTACAAGGAATTTGACAAATTGAGACCGGTTCTGTAATGCATAAATAATCTTTAATGCAATGTAAAGACTTTATGCATGCTTTATTCACAAAGCTGCCCTTCACAACAAGATTACCGGAGACTTGCCCAACCTATAGCAACATCTAAGTGAATTCCCGGTGGCGGATCCAAAGGAGGGTGCACCGGGCGCGTGCCCCCTCTTTATTTTTTTGTTAAAACAAAAGAAGTAAAAGGAAAAAAATGGGGGGGGGGGTGCCTAATCTTATTTGGTAAAGGCGCCTCCCCTTTACGGAATTCTTGGATCCGCCCCTGATTCCTGCCTATAATGAGACGGAGCAGGTGAATGAAATGACTAGGCTGGAAAAGAAATATCTATGAATAATTGCAGAAACAGTCTATTCAAGGTAATGATTTTTAGCAGAATTTTGTACCGCGTATAGCCCGATCAGACACCGTGCGGTTTTTTACAGCGATTGGGCTGTGTATAGTTATACCGCATATGGACCAATTCGGTTGCATAGTTATACCGCATAATAGACCAATTCGGCTTGGGTACTATTATTTCTTAGGGCCTATAGTCATTTTTTTCTAACGGGGGAGGGGGACCTTCAAGTATGCACTGACATAGCAACGCAACTGGCTCATTGCTTAACCCATTGATAGTGCTTTTGTTCTTCATGTGGAAGCCACCCAGGTTATGGCCACCACAAGATAGGCCTACAGTTAGTGCGTGCTTTGAAGTCGGATTCATCTCCTACGACAAGCGATCGTTCTCTTCCATTAAGGTCTCTTACCTGGTACGCTGCAGACTCGGTCGCCAGATGGAAATAGGCGGCTGGTCCTCTTTCTCGGACAAGAAGACGACTCGCTGACACTGTAAGGTATGAGCTTTGGGATGAGTTGCACATGCTGACCATTCAACAACCTCACTGGACATCGCCTCACCATGGGAACGGTGTAATTGAGATTGTAGTCATCATGACCATGATGACACTTTGTAGTGGCTGGAGAGTGAGCGAGAGAAGGCGAGAGTGAGCTCAAAATGATTACAGCTTGATACATACGAAACTTATAATTCATAGCATTTAAAATGTACTGTACATGCATTATGTAAATGTGTGTGTGTGTTGAACTACTTGCGTTATCATATATATTATTATCTTACATATTTGTCTATCATGACCATCTATTTTTTTTTTTTTTTGTGTGTGTGTGTGTGTGTGTATCTATGTGACCTATCATGTTGATTTCCGTGCTTAGTCTGTGTGCTTTGAATAATTTGCTTTTTGTCATTTTCAGATTTCTGGCGATTTCCCGTCTTCAACCGTATACCACTTTACCTGGATGACCGAAATTACCAATGACGACGCCCAGCAAGTTAAAGACTTGTAGAGGGCCATTCAAAAGGGGACAAATGACGCTATTTAGACGCTATAATTCATCATTATCATAGTCATTACCAGTATTATTCTCTGTCCAGGGTCAATGTCCTTTGTGTTGCAAAGCTAGATATCCTTGGACATGGCCTTGATGGCTTCCAAGACAGGCACTTAAGCATGCAATTTAGTGTGTATTACTAATCAAAGACGGGCATTACTAATTTGTCTGTTTCTTTGTTTGTTTGCAGATACTTTTCCGCCTTCAGAACATTTAGTGATAACAACAGTAATGTGATATCATTAATGACGACGTGCATGATCAGGTCATAAACAAGCGAGTAATATACAGTATACGTAGATAAAAACTTGTTCTATATAGGCATATAGAGTAAGTACAGTTGATTAATGCAGACGGTGAGACCATCAAAAGCAATAGTGCTTGAGGCAATATAGTATCCCCCAAAATAATCCTATTAAATTTGTAGAATAAAGGATCTATACTTGCTACGGTACAAAATGTGTGTGTGTTTGTATGTGTTTCTTTTTCCTTTTTTGTCTGGAATAAAAAGAGGGAAATCTTTTCCTCCTTTATTGCCGAAAAATTATCTAAATTGCGGTAACATAGATATAAAGAGCGCATTGTACAGTGAAGAAGGTTTTTTTTGGGGTGTAATTCAGTTTGCTAACTGTTATCTACTCATTTTGAGACATTGAAGATATAATCATTATCATAATGATTCTTCCACGCTAAATCTGAATCTATTACTGCACCTACAGGAATTTGGTTAAATCTTTCCCAGTCAGGGTATACAACACGGCCAGCAATCAGAACACCATCGCGGGCAATATTTGGCTCACAGGCAGTCGAGAAATACATGAAAGTTATGTTATTTACATTTGACGACAGCATATTACATTTTAACCAAGAAAAAGATACACACTTCATTCTTGCCCTCTAACTCACCTGCCCTCATTGAGTCACCTCTTGTTAAGAGCACATGCGCAGTCACTCCGGTCATCACGTACCAACAAAACCCCCGCAACACACGTGTCTGTAGAAGTCCGAATGAAATCACTGAGAGAATAAGTTTTTGATGATGAGACACTAAAAAAGAAAAAAAAAAACATTCTTCAAGACGTACGCTGAATCATGAAGTACCATACCAGTAAAACCAAGTGTACGAAGAGCACAGTAAAACAGGACTTACAAAATGTGCGAGAAGTCGCTTACACTGAAAAGTAAGGATCTTGGATATTGCAGGGCAAACTATTCCAAAAGGTGCGTGGAAGCAAAATTATAACATATTTCTGATCAAGAGAAGATTAGTTGTAGGCAAAATGAATGATTTTTGTCAGTAATCAAGGTCCCATATTGTATGAGGAATCTACATGGTCAAAACCTCCAAAAAAGCAGAAGTCGTGAACCCATTCCAAAACTTTGAACACGAAGCAGAGTTTCAATAGCACATAATTATTTGTCAATGGGCATCATAGGCCTATTATGCCAGAATTTACCAAAAAGAGGGTGTCTGAATGGGTCATATTATTTTAAGTTTTCTTATCCCTGCTCACGCCAGTATACAACTAAATGGATTGTAATTATGATATTAATAACTGGATGTCATAAGAAAATAATTATGCATGCAGGAGTCTTTGGGCAAGTAAATCATTTTCAACGTATTTGGACCTCTCGCAGTGTTCATATACACGTAATCATACAAAATAATGCACGACCTTAAACGAGGTAGCGGTTTGCTATGCATGATATAACTACATTGCTGCTAATTGTGATGCGTGAGACTAGAAAAAATAGGATTCACTAAAAATACATTTTCCAACTATACAGCTTCCAGGGACTTCGCGTTGTCGATCCATATCTAATCAAAAAAAGTATGATAGAAACTTTAATCTATTGTAATTTGACGAAAAGTTGAAGTGAAGGACATGGTGTTATAGCTATTTCCATTACGTTGATTGATTCCTTTCCCCCACCAATATATTGCACACTCTGAATCACCAAAAGAGAGAACATATAAAAGAGAACATGTTGAAGGTATAGCGCAGACATATATATTCGGCAACACAGATTTAGGATTTTGATAATGATGGGAGAAATAAATGAAAAAGATTGTCTGAGCGCCGTTTTCAAACATAATGTAAGTCAGACAGAGCCCCCCCCCAGAAAAAAAAAACCCACCAACAACAACAAAAACAAACAAAACAAAACAAAACAAAACAAAGAAAGAAAGAACAACACAAAAACAAACTCTTTAGTGATACATCACTTGAAACAAAGAATATTCTTGAGGATATGGTTAAGGATATCCAGTATATGTATTTTCTCAGTACTTTCGTTTTTTTAACATCATTAAATGCAAATATTTCATCTCAACAAAAACGGAGTTAGCACGTTTTGAGATAAAACTCTCTGTCACAGTCCCATCCTGGTCTGTAACTTATCTAACCCTTTTATTTTTTATTTGTTGCATTGATATGGAGTGCACTCAGATGTTTCCATTACATTAATTGTCTGCCTTCCCCACAATATTCACGCCCTGCTTTACTAGAATAGAACATAATTCATCAAAGAACGTCTTAAAGGCCATGCAGAATATATTGGGGTCATCCCACGACACCGACACCCACAAGTCATACGACCCACGAGTTCGACGTTGGAAAAAAAAAAACAGGTCCATGAGTCATACAGCCCACGAGTGCGACACTAGGCAAAGAAAGTCCATGTGTTCCACACCAGGCAAACAAGGCCAACGAGTTCGACAGTGAGCAAAAAGGGCCCACGAAACCGACATTACGTCACGAGCCTTAATGTGCCGATATTGTGGGCATTTTTGCTTAACGTCGAATTCTTTGGCCGTATTTGCCCAGTGTCGGACTCATGGGCCGTATTTACTTAGTGTAGAATTCATGGGCTATATGACTCGTAGGCTGTAAGATTCGTGGTTGTCGAACTCGTGACGCGCACTCGATATTTTCAGCAACAAAGTTATAGGATCTTGATAGTGATGGGATAACCAACTGCTATAGAAAAGATGAATTACCATGCTAAACATTATTTTTGTTTCTTTTCCATTTTGTTACATTCAGAATCAAGACTCTGAATGAAAGTTTGAAAAGAAAAAGAAACACAAGCAAACATACATTTCAATATGAGAACTCAAAGAAGAGAAAAATCGAGAAATGTAGGCTGGAGGAAAATAGGACACTTCCTTAAAATTGTTAAAAAGTTTGGTTTTATTTAGAGGGTTAAGTTTTGGCTGTGTCCATGTGCTATCCTCTCTAATACAAGTATTCAAAGGAAACCAAACTCCAAATTACATTTTTCATGAAATAAAAATGCTTACCGAAAGAGGTATTGAAGTTAAGTACTCTTTCATTATTCTGGACAAGTGAAAATAGTTCAGTCGCATGACTCTGAGGCCTATACTTTCCTGCCACCCTCCATCTTTATACACCATACTCCATTAATACTGCGTCTTCCATTCAAGTTTCTCCCGTTTTCGTTTTCGGCAGGAATTGTGCTTGTCACATATTGATTTAGTGGCATCAATTAAGACTGTTAGTGATCATGCCAAGCTTTTGAAGGATTATCTGAATTCTATAGCTTGAGTACGAGGTAAGCATAAACATGCCCGTGGTATAAACCGTACAATCGCAGCGGGTCTCCCAACCCTGCCACTGTGGGAGGCAGTCCCGGCGAGTTAAAGGCACTGTTTACCATTGGGAGTAGTGATTAAGAAAATGTTCAAGTTTTCACATTTGATGTGTATGTATGGTTCAGTTGTGCTACGAAACATCCTACACTGTGCATATGTCTTTTCATCCTGTGTCACTCCTTTCCTTTTTAGGCAATTTACCTTATTTTTTTAAGTTCATATTCACTGACTAGGACTGTCTCTAACGTGTCCGTATTGTGCATGCGTATACCCTCTACAGGGCTATGCATGATCGCAAATTCACATATTCCTGAAAGGAGGCTAGCAACCGCTTGATTTGAACGATGCTTGTGTTTAAGCATTCACTGCCAAAATTGCGCAGGGTTGATCAAAATTAAACATGGTCGCTATCAAGAAGTTATTTATTGATATAACACATAAGTGAAAATTAGAATTGTCTACCTTGCGCATTATTTTAGGTGATTATTTTAAACCGACACGTCTCACAGAGGACGAACAAGCCCATTCACTTTGTACAGGAGCGAGACACGCACCGAACCGAGAGGCAACGCATGAATAATTCATGACTGAGCAAAATCCCACTTTTCCGACATAATTCGCGATCTCGGAAAAACGGGACTGTGCCACACTGATATTGGGTACTAGTATTGTTCATGAGGGGACTGCAAATTAAATTATAAGTCCTACTTTTCAGCAGTTCCCTTAATTTCCGCAACAACTTTGTTTTGGTATGATTACAAAAGTCACGGTATATTATTGCATTTCAGTTCATTTGATTTGATTTGATTTATTGGTTTCTGTATCATCATTGTACATACACACATTCATGTACAAACATAAATATGATAATATATATAAGTATTTTCTTGTTCATTGCCTGTGTACAATGTACAGCAAAAGTACAACAAAACATACTACAATGAATGATACAGAGGGGCTACAGCATAAGCGTAGCTTGATTTGCGTGCAGCCCCGTAGCATAACATAATATTATAATGTACATCGGAAGGAGAATAGGAGGGAGGGATGACTTGCATAGAGATAGGATAGTTGAAAGGAGAAAGGGAAAGGAGAGGTTTGTCTGCTTTCACTAAAGGTTTCTACAAAGTAAAGTCACCTGTATCACTGATTAGCAAGACATGACAAAATATTTCCTCAACGAGGTACAGGTGGACAGTTGATACAGGTCATGGTCGGTTACATACAAAGTGTAATCATTATTACATAATAGATTAATTGTGTCGATATTTGTACGAAAGAATTTCTTGTATATAACAATGACAATGGAATTACTGATATTCAGATAACAACATTGTTTTTACAGCCTTCCTAAAAGAATACATGGACTTTAAACTTCGAATTTCAGAAGGAAGAGAATTCCAAACATCGGGTCCGGTGTGTCTGACAGATTTCAGAGCCATCACTGTTTTGGGATTATACAAGTGAAACTTATCAGATTGTCTTGTTGGATAAGAACGTATTTCCTTATTTAATTGAAATAGTGAGTAAAAAGAAGATGGCAACTGACCATTATGTAAGCGAAACATAAAGAGTGAGTTTTGCAAAAAATTAATGTCATTTACCTTAAGTGTTCTTAATTCTGCGAATGAAGGATCTGAATGGTCTCGATAACCTGAGTTGGTGCATATACGTATTGCTTTCTTTTGCAAAAGTAATATACTATCAATGTGGCTTTTTGAAGTTGCCCATACAATGTTGCAATAAGAAATGTGCGATAATATCAACGAATTATATAACATAAATAAAATATTCTGAGGGACATAATACTTTAACTCTTGAAGTATACCAACATTACGAGATACTTTATCAGAAATATATTGTACATGAACGTTCCATTTCATATTTTCATTTATATATATTCCGAGGAATTTAATACTCTCTTTTTGTTCCAATAATACACCATCCACCATAATATTTAAATGTTGCATTTCATTGTTGTGCTTCTTGTTATAGAAACACATAAAATTTGTCTTTTTCAGATTAAGTGATAATCTATTAATCTTAAACCACATAGATAATTTCGGTAATTCAGTGTTAAGAGTTCTTAGGAGCGAATGAAAATCAGAATTGGAACAAAATACATTGGTGTCATCCGCAAACATAATATATTGCAGTGACTTAGATGAGTTTGAAATATCATTTACATACACTAGAAATAATAACGGTCCCAATATGGATCCTTGTGGGACTCCACATTGTATAGGTAATACTTCAGAGTTAACAGATTTATAGTACACATATTGCTTTCTAGTTTAATAACAAGTAATCTTTAAACTATTCAAGTGGAATGCCACGAACACCATAGGACTGCAATTTACGTATGAGGATAGTGTGGTCAAGAGTGTCGAATGCCTTGCTTAGGTCCATGAAAACACCGATGACATGTTTTTGTTCAGCTAAGGCAGTCGACACTCTATCGTATAATTGGGCTAGTGCCATAACTGTTGAATGAAATTTCCTGAAACCATACTGGTCTTGGTTAAATATATCATATTGTGTCAAAAAATCATACAATCTGTTATATACAAGCCTTTCTATTACCTTAGAAATACTAGGAAGAATAGAAATAGGACGGTAATTTGATACAAGAGAAGAGCCATCTTTTTTATATATTGGAATAACTTTAGCAATTTTACATGCATTCGGAAATATACCAGTTGAGAGTGACAAATTACAAATGTACACTAAGGGTGTCAGTATACTACCAATAATCTGTTTTTAAAAATACGTGCTCATTTCATCATGACCAGTTGCATAACTTGATTTTAATGAGTGAACAATGTCAAGAATCTCACCATAATCTGTTGGTTTAAAAAATAATGAATTATCATTTGACGCACCTAAATACTGCGAAAAATCAGTTTGTGACTAGGACCTATAGCAACAAAATACTCATTGAAACAACATGCTACATCCCTAGGGTTACAGTGTTTGACCGTCACGCATAATTTGAAATGTTGACATATTCTTTTGCTTACCAATAACATCATTAATAAGTTTCCAAGTGGCTGACATATTTCCAGTGGCATTTTGAAAGGCTTCTGTATAAAACATCCTACGGGAAAGCCTTATAATTTGTGTCAATTTATTTCTATATGATTTATATCGATTTACGTTATCATTATTAGGATACCGTAAACTGTATTTATATAACATATTTCTTTTCTTTATTGATCGGACAATTCCTTTTGTTATCCATGGATTTTTAATTTTTCTATTACTTTTCCTTTCAATTGCGGGGATATGTTTGTTAAAATAAGAAAGAACTATATTCCAGAACGTATCATAAGCAATATTTGGGTCTGCGCAAAGTAATACATCATCCCATGTTTCCGAGATTAAATCGTCGTTGAGTAATGATATATTTTCTGATGTGAATTTGCGCTTCTTCTTACTTTTTGTTTGCTTGACATGGGAATGTTGTGTCTCGTCACAGATAAAAAATATAGGTAAATGATCAGATATATCACTATACAAAAGACCAGATTTCGAATGATCTGTGTCAATATTAGTAACAATATTATCAATCAATGTTGATGAGTTAACCGTCATTCTCGAGGGCTTATCTATAGTGACATTACAGAAATTTGCTTGCAAAATATTGCAAAACTTATTCTTAGCATTATTTCCTTGATTCAAAAGATCAATATTGAAATCACCCATCAAGTAAACATCTTTGTTTTCTTGATTGATCAGCTCTAATAAAACAACCAAATTTTCCAAAAATAAATTACTGTCTGTATGAGGGGGCCTGTATACAACACAAAGTATTATATTTCTTCTATTACATATATTAATTTCAACACACATGCAATCAAATTCATTTCCGTTATATATCAAATCAGGTCTTACTTTAAACGATAACGAGTGTGATAAGAACAAAGCAACTCCGCCCCCTCGTCCGCATTTTCTATCAGACCGGACAACAGAATATCCATCAATGTTATATAAAGGGGGAGATTTGTCGTTAAGCCATGTTTCTGTGACACCAATAACTGAAAACTTCATATTTATCGCAGACAACAATAATTGCATATTTTCAAAATTTCTTTGAAGCATTAACGTATAAAATACTGAAAAAATGTTCATTACTAAAAAATTCTGAATCAAACTCGTCAGGTAAATGATACCGACATTGGACATTTTTATGTGTACATACATTTATTTCATCCATATTTTAAATAGGAACAACATATTGACCATAGCATGATCATAAATATTTGCTTACGAATTACTGAAAGCAGACAAGAAGGGAAGGAAGGAATAGGGCAAGTCATACAGAATGTGCGTGTGAAAGTATGTGTGCTGATGGATGAGTGCGAGGTGCGACATGGTATATCATCATGGTACCTCATTTTATGAACTACAAAATTAGCGATTGTTTTGCACATCTCAACTGAATTACTTCCAATGAAACATAAGGACGCTCCACAGCGATCAAAAGTACATACTAAAAAAAGCTCAATTTCGAATCGAGCTCTGTCGAGAAGACTATAACAAATAAAATCATTATTATTATGATGTAACAAACTTGTCATTATAGCTGACAACTCGCAGCAGCAATGACAGCAAAATATCAAATACTTAATATCGTTTAACATTTATCCAATCTCAACAACTTTCACTTAATTTTTAAATTATTCATATCGTTTATATTTATCCAATCTCACCAATAATCTTTTAATTATATAAAAACCTTCAAAATATATTTCTTTTTATCTAGGTATATGAAGTTCATATCAAATACGGAAAAAGAAATATGTCCATTTAGAACGGAAAAGATCCAGAAGAAAAAACAACAAGCGAGGCATGTTGAGGTCTGGTGTGACATGGAATAAATAGCCCAGCAGTGGAGTTACACTGATATGGATACATGTACAAAAAAGAAAAGGAATTCAAGAGAAGCCAAGCGGGCGTGTATTAAGAGCACGTCCGTCCAATGAGTACACAAATTACAATTACGGTATTATTCCGACCACCTGACAAAGAGAACGGGAAATACTTGTAGGACAATAACAGGGCAGATACCAAAGTGGCGAAGTTCCAGAGTTCATTAACCTTGTACTATCGGTCCTTTAAATGCTCATAAAAAAATGAGAAAAAAACGAAAAAGTTCATAGTAGTTCCTTTATCATAACATTGCATTGATTTTGTACAACGATTTACAAGTATCACTGTAAATGCATTTTGTTGGAAACGGAATGAATGAAATCAAATTAACGCTATTTCCATTGTGGACACTGGACTCAAGAGACTGACGCTGTGTACATTATACTCTCGGAGTAAGCCCTGTTATGTGATGTCGGTCTATAGTATAGTGAACCTTTTTTACGTAGTGTTGAGCTGGTGAACCGTATACTGCAAGCTCGTGGGCCTTTATTACTTCATGTAAAGATCATGGGCTTTGTTCACTTTCGTGTACAGCTCGTCGACTGTAAGACTCGTGGGCTGTACAACTCATGGGCTGTATAACTCGTGGTCTGTATGACTCGTGGGCTGTATGACTCTTAGGCTGTATAGCTGGTGAGCTGTATTACTCGTGAGTTGTGTTATGGCTCGTGGACTGCAATGTATGACTCGTGTGTGTCAAGCTCATGACGCGCACCCTATCTGGCCTTTAATTTCGTTTCTTAATGATCACCAGTCTCATAACGAACAGCCTGCAATGGAATAACTGCTGCCTTGTTGCGCCGCAAATGACATCCAATCATAATCTGTGTACTCCAAGAGTGTGCATTCATGTGCGGCGATGCAGTATCAATAAGTTATTATATGGATTATTCCCCTAACTTGTGAGCAATATAATTTTCCTGTGGAATGGATATCATGTGTATTTCGGGTTGCCATGGCAGAGTGAATCAATACCACGGAGCAGAAATGTTTTTATTATACCATGAATGTGAAGGTGGGGGGGGGGGATAGGGGTGTGGCAGCGAAGGGGAAGAATACATTTAGGTTCTATTTATCATTCTTCGTTCACAACTCATTACCAAAGTGAAATGCGACTCCCGTGCTGAGGGGAGAGAGTTAAAACCAAAAGCTCATAATATCATAATTATGATGTCACGCAACGCAACAAGTTAGACTGGTTGATGATGTTATTATCCCTGTAAAGTTTCCCACTGACCTGCACACAAATCTTCGCAAAATTTCAATTCAATACAATGAAAAAAAAAGACAATAATTCTGTATTTCCAACCATATCATTGAAGAGTTTTAATGAGCTATGGTGACAAAGGTCAAGGTAGGTGGTTGTAGTTGATGAGTGATAATTTAATAATAACATGTTGTTGTTTCTTCTCAAAATAATAAATAAATCCTCATAATCCTGGCATCATCTCATTTGCATTGCAATGATCAGCGAAAATATAACATTCTTCTTATTTCAAAGTTTGTGTCCGACGTTGATGCAGTATACTACATTCTCTTTCTTGTTATTTACGCTGTTTCTTGGGGTGAAGTTTAACACGGAGTGACCATACATGGACGTTTAGTTTTGAAAATCCACATCTTTTTTTTTTCAAAATGAATATTAAAATGAAGTGATATGCATGCCATATAATGCATAATTATATACAACTGCGACTAGTCTCACTGTTCGGTAAATCCTGTAAAATTTAGAAACCTATAACTTCAAAACCTACCGATATTTTACACTATAACCTTACGTAATAACACACACCAACACAAATATCAAATTCATAAAACAGTGTAGCTTGTTTATCTGAATGTATTTTGTTTTTTCTTCAAACTCCGACATTTTTTATCCATATGACATTATTAGCACTGACATGTCTACTTTTGACAGTTTTACAGCGATCCACACTGTGGAGTATATTGTTAATCACATTACATCAAATATAAAGAATGATAAAAAGAATAGAGACATTTTTTGTATTATATGTATTCAAACAAGAAGGAAACAAAAGCAACACTGCGTCGAGCTCTCTCTCTCTCTCTCTCTCTCTTCGAGATTACAAAGGACGGAATCAGTACACAGAGTAAAAATGCGTTAATTTATAGATAACGAACTTACCATTCTGAAAATTTAATTTCGCTGAAATGTTAGAAGGATTCGCGATGGTCGCGATGGACAGAATCGTTGGCGAGGTTGAGGGAATCGACCCCACTATCCCCAGCAAATGGTGCTCCAAGAACTGTGCTGCATGCGTCAAACAAAGTTGCTCCAGCGCCACTGTGTTCAAAAATCTAAGGGCACTATACAATTATTGTTGGTTTGTCGCTTTGGGGGATAGGCCTAGTTGAATATACCTTGGGAGTTGATGAGAGAATTCCGAATTTGGTGGTCGCCGTCACGATCTGTGATTTGAGCGTGGTATATAACTCGGACTTCGCTTCCACAAAACCTGACTAATAATATGTAATGTTGGCTGTAATTATAAAGACGCATCCCTTTCTTCGTCCTGTCATTTACTATGAGTGTGCTCGTTTGATGCATCGGCGCGTGTGCGCGTACGTGTGTGGACACGTGTATAGTTTATAACTACTGTGCATGAAATGTGCGCAAGTAATATCTCTGGTAACCACCATCGAGCCAGCCAATTAGCAAGCTAAGTCATTGTGGACGATGTTCAAGATCAAAATGCCCCTAACGCTCCCCATCCCGGACCAGCGAAACTACAAAATACAGTCACCTTTTAATCTAATGGATACCACTCTTTGTCATAATGTACAGGCTGTATAATAATTGCAAGAGGCGCAACCGGGTGAACCCGCCACGCAAGACAAGTCAAGCTGCCACAGAATTCTGATTTGTAAATTGAAGATTTTAGAATAAAAGGAACAAAATAATGGAGACACTATCAAGGCATACAGATATGGGATACTAATCATCAGTATGTCGCGACCTAGCCAACTTGCCAGCGAGAGGTTGTCCGAATGTCTACTTTACGCCTTTAAAATACCGAGTTTTGGTTTAGGCCCACTACCGACGTTTGGTATAGCAATCATTCCAAACAGTCGGCAGAGAGCCGTCCGAAGAAGTTCATCCATCCACTTTCCGCTTTGCCTGTACCGCCAATGGAAGTATCGAGCATACTATTATATCTATGTTTGTCCAAGTGACTATTTAAAGATAAGTGCACCAAAATGCATGTGTGGATCGAGTAAATGTATTAGCAATATTAGTAGAACACACCGGGGAAGTTTTTGGAAAATCGGGCAATCCGTTTAAGAGTTACAGGGGCGGATCCAGGAATTCCGTAAAGGAGAGGCGCCTTAAAAACGCACCCCCGGTATTCTTTCTTTTTATTTCTTTTGTTTTAAAAAGAGGGGGCGGGTGCCCGGTGAGCCCCCTCTGGATCCACCTCTGAGTTATGAGGGTTTCCAAGTCTCATTGCCTCCATCTCTTGATGAGAAGACCACTAACAGTTTGTGACATCACTGCAGAACAACGACGTAGATAAAATGTGAAGAGAATTCCACAATATCTTTTGATGAAACGTACACATTCACGATGTGTACTTGTTACTGACGCATGCTACGGGTATTATTGTTCTCTCCCTCCCCCCCCCCAACACACACACACACACACTTTCTGGAAAAATTAGCCAGTGCTTCACTTTTGTTGAAACATAAAAAATATATATATCATGTTGAATTCTGTTTATATCTCGTTCATACCGTTGTCTTGCAACCAAGGTAATGACGTCACAATCTGTTGCAATCTTCTCATCCAGCGACGGCGGCAATGAAACTTTACAAATTCATCCGATACTTTTGTACGGATTGCTCGAGTTTTCCTCAAACTTTACTCATAATGTTCTGCTAATACTGCTCCAATCACTCAATCCACTTATGAAAAATTTGGGTCAAACCTGTCCTTAAATGTAAAACAATGGTTTACTGAATTATTTTGGTTGGAGTGGTGCGCTGTTCGTATAACGGGCTTTGTCCCTGCCGGTCACGTTCCCCGAACCCCTCACGCTGATGCGCTCGGCTTTGCCTGTCTATACCTCTTCGCTCACGACTGACAGTAAACTGAAAACAACGTGAGATCTTGTGAAAAAGGCTACTGGATAGCTTGCTGGCCCATTAATAGAAGCAATAATAGTTTTCACGCATGGCGTGACTTCCGTCCTTCTGCGTCTCATTATACCTTTGCGACGGTCCAGTAGTTATACTATACTAGTATTTCAGAGGCATTCCCATCAGGTCCAAAATGAATCATCTTTTAAAACGTTTTAATCATTCTAATTGGGTTTCGGCACTGAGCGAAAGAATGTATTCGTAGACATTGAATTTTGAATAAGCTCTTTGGTTAATTATTCTTATTCTACCCTAGATGAAAGGCTATGTTGCTCTACTGTGCCCCGAGGAACAGACGGTATAATAGGTCTGGATAGGTAGTTGTCATTGCATTAACCAATTAAGTCCCGAAGACACATTTCTGCATGGTTTGGATCTGCAGTATGTCTCGCATATAAAACTTTTGCTACTCATTGATAGCGTTCAATAACGTAGAGTGACAAGTTATCCCTCATTCGAGTCCTTCGTTGCTCATATACATGATATATTACCAGGTACAATGTTATTTTTTTGGTTTTCTTTCCTTCCTTTGCAGAATTTTCAAAGCCTCTTAATTCTTAGTTTTGTTAGGAAAACTTAAACTGGCAACACACTTCCAAAGACTAGACTGTTGAATTGAATAAAAGATGATTTAACCTTGTTATCACTCTGATTCTGTGAAGATTTAATGACTTTATGATGTTCAAACTAATCTTTCTCCATTATGAAATATGCAATTAAATTCATGCGTGCCAATCTAGTGACAATAAAAAAAAATACATAATTACTAACCCCCGCCCTGTACAATTTCCGCTCCCTCCCCGCAAACACACACATACACACACACACATACTTTTTTGTTTTTTTCAATCATCTTTATTTGATTTCTGTGAATTAATTTTTACATGACAAACACACATACACACATACACACACACGCAAACACACACACACACACACACGCTTGCGTGAGCGCGCGCACACACACACACACACACACACACACACACACACACACACACATTATACAGGTACACATCTGACGAAGAAAAGTCTCTCGGGCCAGGAAGAAAAAAAAACGACAACAGAAAATCCATTTTTCTCGTGCAAAATATAAGCCAGTTTGGAATTAGCTCATGGTGCGCATGGATACAAATTTTCTTTCTTTAGTCACGTCAGCTGTTAGGCACTTCACTCGTTTACAAAGCGACATAATGCGTAGGTTTGCCCAATATATACGTAACAAGTTATATGGAATAAATCAATCATGTTCAAACAAATTAGGATGAACCTCATTAGCACAATGGTCCGTCAATGAACACTCGAGGAAAGCATCCATTTAATTATTTCTTGTTGAATGTAAAAAGGCCGTGTCACACCTTTCCGGGCAAGCTACGCGAGCTTGTTGCGAGGAGGGATTTTCCATCACGCAGGAGAATTTTCCGCGGGCGGACAAGAATGTTTGCGAGTTTCGCACTTGTTTTTTACCTACTAGACGCGTGCTACTTACCTTCTGCTTGCGTGTATTCCGTGTGAGAGCTTTGAAACCGATCCGTTTTCTGTTACGAGCAACTTCTGGGTACTGAAAAGTACCTGCGTTGGAGTTGCCTGTGAGGAGCTGCCGGTAAGGGTCTCCTATATACCGGTGTTCTGCGTGTAGGACCTACCTCTGCGAGCCAACCCCCACGACTCACTCGGAACAAGTTTTGAGCATGCTCAAGGCCTTGTCATATCGTATCTGGGGAAGTTATGCGGCTTGACTCGCGGGGAAACAAATTTGCTACCTGGAGCTCTCCGCAGTTGGTCCGCACCTGACAGTACCTCGCGCGTATCTCGTAGTTGCCCGGAGGTGCGCACGCAAGTCCCATTTAACCGCAGCCAAGTTTTGAGCATGACCAAAACTTTTTCCGCGTGAGTCGCGGGGACGCCTGAAGAGGTCCACGCAGAACGCCTGCAGAAGGCCCTTAGCGGCAGCACCTCGCAGGGAACTCCCACGCACGTACTTAGCAGTCCCTGCATGCAGCCAAGATAATGACATTCTATGGGACTTCTGCAATTCCTTCAGAGGAACTCCTTAACTGAGTTGTCAGCCCCCACGCTACTGGTACACAGGTCACACAGTATACCCGTAAGTAGAATTTAAGTAGAACGCGTTCAGCAAGTAAGACGCATGTACTGACTCGCCCAAATCCTTGTCCGACCTCATAAAATGTCCGGTATGCTGGAAAATCCCTAACAAGCCCGCGTAGCTTGCCCAGAAAGGTGTGAAGGGCCTAAACATGGTTGCGGGTAAAAAGATTTGCGTGCGCACCTCCGGGCGACTACGGGTGAGATACGTGCTAGGTACTGTCATCTGCGGGGACCTCCAGGTAGTAAAAATTGTTTTTCCGCAAGTCGCTAGCAAGGATTGCCCGGATAGGTGTGACACGGCCTTTAGAAATCTTTTATATTGATATTGCCAGATGCCATTTTTGCTGTCAGGTGGATGTGCTGGCCAGCACCATTTATAAGGATACTTGAATGATCATTACATCACAGATGATTATCTCAGTGAATTTGGCTTTTGAGGCTTTTAATAGACTGGCATTATTCTACAGTTTATACCTCAGATCATAATGATTATGAGTGATATAACAAGACTCTTTCATCATGTCAAAATCTATTAACAAATGATATTGCTTCTTCGGTTGGTATCCTTCTATTCGTTTTGGCAATGAAACATAACGAGTTAATGGTATTAACCGTAAATTACCACTTGACGTAGTTACCTAGGTGTGGGAACCACGAGGGATATGCATCTTGCGACCGTCTCTTTGGTATGTAATGCATTAAGCTGCTTTTACCACCAAATCCGGCAGGGGTCACGGAACGGGGTTTTTGCTATGATGCGCCAAAAGGAACCATGTCTGGTTCTGCTACAATATCACTTCCTGGCTAATAATTTTGTTACAAATTGAATATTCTACTCTTGATTTTGTTGCTCTTGATTTTGACATAAGAATAACATTTTGGGTGACTTTGTACCGAATAACTGTTTTTTGTTGTTTGTTTGTTTGTTTGTTTTTTTTCTAACAGAACCAGACAAGGTTCCTATTAGCGTATCATAGCAAAAACCCCGGTCCGTTGCCCGTACCGTGTTCGGTGTAAACAAGCCATTTAAGTGCATAAAAACAATAGTCTATCCAAGGAGGTTTAAGACTGAGATGGAGTTTTCTCGACTGGCTGTAATTATTCAAACAGTTGTCATTTTTCTATTGATGTACGCAAGAATCACCCGGTGCATTGATGCCTTTGATTTCGCTGGCCATTCCCCTATCTTCCTGCCCTTGTGTTGCAAAGAAACTTTAGATAACGCGAAAACGCAACCTGTAAAAAGTAAAATGCCCCACCTATTATCAGCTCATCTAGGGACTCCCAGCCTGCGTCGTGAATTGAGCAAACGCAAACATGGCCCAGAACGCGCAGTGAAAACTCAGACGAAGTGAGATCTATTTTGATATTAAAGCAATTTTGCCCATGCGCAGAACAGTTTTTTTCCCTTTTTCCACGTTGCGGAAATCTACTCATCCCTATTTATCTTTCATGAAAACATACAGGCCGTATACAAACCTATCGAGTGAGATGCGATAGCCTACGTATATAGACTATAATTATGAATCATGAAGTACAATTGTAATATCAAAATAATGATTTGGGGGCATCTTTTCAAAATTTAAGATTCTACTGTCGGTTAGAAAAGAGACTGAGGGAGAGTTAGCGTTTTCAGGATATTTTGTTGTTGTTGTTGTTGTTGTTGTTGAAATAATAGTAATCTAAATTTGTTTGTTAGTATCTTGCACAACTTGCACACTGGCTGCATTTCAATGGCAAGAAATGAGCTGTGTAGGGCCGCGTACAAGAGTTGGACCACATGACCAGAAGTTACTGTTTTGCTTTGTCAGCATCCTTTGCAGCTTGGTGGCAAAAACAAATAAACAACAACAATAACAACAATAACCAGGAAAAAAACCAACAACATTAACAACAGAATGCTGTGTGCTGGACGGTGTAATGTGTACAGGAACGTAGGGGGCGCACTTATGATACTGAAATCCGTCCCATCAAGTAAGTGCCATCTATGATAGGGCTCATACCTGTAAATAAAATGGAATGTTCCAGACCCCTTCACATATTCGTAACAGAGATACCAAAAATAAATGAAGAAAAAATTAATTAAAAATCAATAATGCAGTTTGGCACAAAAAAAAAAGAAGAGAAAATGAATAGCTGCAGATATTGAGTATGAATTCCTCTACACAAACTGCATTTTAGTTGGAAGATGAAAGCTTTTCTCATGGGATTTGAAGGGACTATGTTTCATTGGGTGCATGTACAGAAAATAGGTGATATTTTGAGTGAAAAGAACTCTTAGTCTGGCTTTGCGGAACCTAGGACAGAGTTTGAGCTGAAGAACCCGCCTTGGGAATTTAATGGATGAAAGGATATTATCTCACTTGTCCTGGTTAAATGGTGAAGATGAAACACCTCAGTTGAGTTGAGTTGAGTTTATTAACAACATATTTTGTACATATACATGTGAATATAATAACATGAAATTTCATAAGATAAGATAAACATGAAAATATTTTATGACAATACAATGACATCATATAAGGAACTTACAGCTGTATGTGCATGCACATTATTATATGTACACACGTAATTTATCTTACATAAGAATACATGTGTAATTTGATTTAATTTCATGATGATATATTTATCACTGAAAAGACAACAAAAAATGAATAAGTATGTAATATAGACATATATGCATAGGCAAAGGTTCCGAACAAAAAAAAAAACACAGACAAAAACAAACAAACAAACAGAAGATAATGTTGTTAAAGGGGGAACCGAAAGTTAGCACAAGTGCTAGTCGAGAATGGTTTTCCCGTTTAGCTACATTTCAAATACTCGTTGCAAGGTCTCTCTTTCCAAAGTAACTATATTTAAAAAGTACATTAAACAAAATATTTAATTATTCTTTTCATCACTAAACATTATTTAACAAATGATTTTTTAGATTTCTTCGACATGAAGATCTTGTTCTTTCCTCTTAAACATTTTTAGGCAAACTATTCCAGAACTTTGACCCGACAAAAGATATAGAAAATGTACCATGTGTCGTTTTACATTTCGGGAGTCTAAGCATGGAGTGATCTTTGCCTCTAGTCCTGTATGCCTAGTACGTGTAGCACACGTCTTTGTTTGTTAAATAAGTTTATGTTAGGTATTGTATACGAGCCCATGGCCTTGTGTACCATCCGCAACGATGTTGATTCTGTGTCATCTGTGTTCATGTTCGTTTCCTTGTTTTGTCTGTGTTTCATGTTTCTCTGCACGCATTTCGGTTTCCTTTCTTCTTTTAGGTCTGCATACCCCCACGTAGCTGCTGAGTTAGGACCAGGCGGGAGGCCAGTTATTAATTCCCGAATGTTTTATATTCTAACCCATGGCTGACACAATAAATTTTGCTTTTAATTCCTTGAATAATGATGAATTCTATAACACAGTAAGGCACTCTGAATCTGATCATGCAAATATGATCTCCAGTTTATATGAAGATTATATATCCGATAAATACAATACCTCAGCACAAGAATTTGAATATAACTTTGACTCAAATGATCCAGTCCAGAGTCCATCGTGTGTTTATTTGACCGAAAATCAGTATAAAAATCGGATCACGAATACAGTTGATGAAACATTTTTGTTAGCTCACTTTAACATACGCAGTATCAATAAAAATTTTGATAAGTTGCGCTTACTCTTAGAAAACCCAGATCATAAATCTTGCTCCATCATAGGGCTAACAGAAACATGGTTGAACTCTAATATCAGTCATTTATTTTCTTTACCCGGATTCGAATTTGTATTTAGAAATAGAAATGAGAGAGTTGGTGGAGGAGTTGGTTTGTACATCTCGAAAAAATTTAAATATATTATACATGAGGAGATTAGTGTTATGAGCGATGTACTCGAATCCCTTTTTATTGAATTGATAAATCCACATGGAAAAAACATTATGATTGGTGTAATTTACAGACCCCCTCGGTCGAATTTGAATGATTTTTTGACAGTTTTGCAGGATTTAGTACAAAATCCCATGATATCTATTAAAGATACATTTCTGATGGGCGATTTTAATATCGATCTCATGAAATGTAACTCCCAAAACAGTTCAAAAGAATTTATAGAAACATTAATGTCTGCTTCGTTTTTACCATTAATTTCCAAGCCTACCCGTGTCACCAGCCAATCGGCTACCCTCATAGACAACATTTTTTGTAATGTTCTTCCACTTCCTGAGTCTGGTATCGTCCTCTCAGACATCACTGACCATTTTCCTATATTTGCTCAGGTTCCAATTAAACTGAATAAACAAAATAATTATCATAAGCGTCGTAAGATTACTGCAGATAATCTTACAAGTCTCCAAAACAGTTTAAAAGAACTCGATTGGTCTTCTGTATACAACACTACCGATGTCAATTTGTCTTATGATTATTTCATATCTACTCTTACCTCCGAAATCGATAACCATATTCCCCTGCGTAACATAAAAAATAGATATAAGCAAATTCCAAGACTCCCGTGGATAACCCAGTCTATATTACGATCTATAAATAGGAAAAATAATTTGTTTTATAAATATAGATGTAATCCCACTGAAAAAAATAAGAAAAAATATGTTTCATACAAAAACACACTCACCAAATTATTGCGTACGCAGAAGAAATTTTTTTATGTTAATCAGATAAGCAAATATAAAAATGACATTAAAAACACATGGAAAACATTAAAGAATGCTATGAATACACCTAACAATTCATCTAATATTTCTGAAGTTCGGTGGGGCAATGCCTCCAGCAACACTCCCGCTGGCATGGCTGAAATTTTTAATGACTTCTTTTCTTCAATTGGAAAAAATCTTTCTCAAAATATTCCTCTTTCTAGTAAATCTTTTAGTGATTTTTTAGATACACCTAACTCTAAAACTATATTTTTTAACCCAACATATAAAGAAGAAATAATAACGATTGTTGCCAATTTGAAAGAAGGTAAAAGTCCTGGCCACGACGGAATTGACAACTTTTTGATAAAAAACATAATTCCTCAAATAGTGGATCCCTTAGTACATATTATCAACTCATCGCTTGCAACTGGCCATGTGCCAAATAGCATGAAAATTGCGAAAGTAATTCCTATTTATAAGAAAGGGGAGAAGGATGATGTCAATAACTATAGACCCATATCTTTATTATCTTCTATTTCTAAGATTCTTGAAAGAATAGTCTACACCAGGACAGTACGTTTTCTTAAAACCTGCGACATATTTTCAAACTTTCAATTTGGATTCAGGGAAAATCACAGCACAACACACGCACTACTTGCCCTCATCGACAAAGTCACACACGCACTCGACACACTTTCACACACAATAGGTATCTTCTTGGACTTCTCCAAGGCCTTTGACACGATTAACCACGGAATACTTCTCGCCAAACTGTCTCATTATGGAATACGTGGAAAGGCCTTGGAGTGGTTCACGAGTTACCTATCAGAAAGATCCCAATTTGTACATGTCAACGGCTTTGACTCTCAAAGTAAAACAATTGCATGTGGTGTTCCACAAGGGAGTTTATTAGGCCCATTGTTATGCATTATTTATATTAATGATTTTCATAGATCCTCGGAGAAACTATCATTCATATTATTCGCGGATGACTCTAATCTTTTTTTTCCCCCACCCTGACCCAAATATCTTAATAAGAACAGTCAATGAAGAATTGATAAAGGTCATACAATGGATATACGCAAACAAATTGTCATTAAATATTCAAAAAACAAAAGTTATGCTTTTTAGTAATTCTTTAGATAGCCTCCCAGGCAATATAACATTTGATACTACTCCCTTAGAAGAAGTTTCTTCTTTTAAATTTCTTGGTGTTTGCGTTGATAACAAGCTTTCATGGAGGAATCATATTGATAACATATGTAAAATTATTTCACGTAACATTGGTGTAATGAATAGATTAAAATATTATCTTCCTTCATCTGCATTATTAACTCTTTATTCTAGTTTGATACTCCCTTATTTAAACTACGGGATTCTTGCTTGGGGTAATACATATCAGATGTTACTTGATAAACTTCTTTTATTGCAAAAGAAAGCGCTTAGAATAGTTTTTAATTTACATACCCGAGAACATACAGATGCTTTGTTTTCTGACCATAAAATATTAAAAGTAAATGATTTGTATGTGTTTCAACTTGGTCAGTTTATGTTTAATTACAACAGTACCTTTTTACCTAAAATATTCCACGATTTATTTCATCGAAACAGTCATGTTCATAACTATCCCACGCGACGATCCGACGAATTCCATCTTCCGTTAATGAGAACCGCACATGCCCAAAATACATTTCTTTATACCGGACCCAGACTTTGGAATAATTTAGATAATAGTTAAAAGATTCCCCCAAATTTGTCACATTTAAATATAAACTCAGAAAACATTTACTTTCTATTTATAATCTTAGATAATTTAAATTGTTATAATTTATGCTTGAGCTTTCACCTGTCCTGATGTCGCAGCACTTGGCGTGTTCTGTGTGCAGACCTCTCTTCTTTCTTCTCTCCTTTTCCTTTCCTGTCTATTGTTCTTCGTAGACTTGTATTGTTACCGTCTTCTCTCCTCTCGGTACTGTCTCGCGTCCAACAGTGTATATGCGTGTGGGTAATTGAATGTGTGTACGAATGTATTGTCCTTGTCTTATTTTCCCGGTACATGTGGTTCAATGAACAGTGTCCGGGCACTATAGCATTGGTATTCTATATTTTTTTCCCGACCTGTGTATCTCAAAATAACTACATGTATATTGTTATAGAATAGTATATCATTCACTCATTATTTATCTAGCGATCCACGTCCGACAAGCTTTGCTTTTTAGTGGATCACTATTTTCCATGATTGAATTTATTTTCCGCTCGCCCACGTAGTATTTGTACAGTGTTCCTCTTTATTATTGTACATATATGTTGTTCTATAATTTGTCTCGTATATTACATGAATCTTTTGCAAGCGTTTGAACAATATCAGTTAATGACATGTATACATTGTACTATGTTTTTTGATTTCCGTCGATTGGAAATAAACTATGATTGAATTGAATTGATTGATGATTCATTAGCTCATAACATTGCGTTACAGAATATGGTAAATGTCCCTTGTGTAGATCATATACAAAGGTTGACACTGCAAGCTTATGCAGGTCAAAAACATCTAACACTCTAATATAGACTGGTGAATAATGGCCCAGAACTTGTTCTCAAGGAGGAAAATGTAATTGCTCTCATGGCCATTTTCTGTGCTAAAAATATACAATTAAATGGCTTCTGTAGCAACTTCCCCAGACTTCAATTCCATGTGATTGTATAAAGAATTTGTATAAAAGCATGAGAACATGCCTTGGAACAAAATGTCTTAACTTAAAAAGCAAGCCAATTTTGTGCCTAATGCATTTATTGATACATTGAATCTGATCCATCCACATCAAGGTCTCATCAACTTTAATTCCTGCAAAAGATGTTACATGTACTCTTTCTACAATCGTTTCAGAAACTGTAAACACACCTTTAATTGCAATGGGTCGTTTTGGTCCTTTTATAATCATATAATTTGTTTTCTTCAAATTAGTAGTTGATCTACTCACAATACACCATTTTTGTACCTCACTCAATTTTCCACTTACCTCACTCATGTCGTACCTTTGGGAAACGTATGAAAAATGTTTGAATCGTCAGCGAACTGTCTAAACTGAAAATACTTAGATGAGCTAGGTAAATCATTAACGTATAATAGAAACAGTGTGGGTCCCAGCACTGATCCTTGTGGTACGCTACATGTAATCGTTCTAATACTGGGTATTTCATCCTTGTAGCACAATACCTGTGATCGGTTTGAGAGGTAATTTTGGAAACACTGCAACACGATGCCTCTAATGCCATAATATTCTAATTTTGCTGACAGGATGCGACGACTGATTGTGTCAAACGCCTTTTTGAAATCTATAAATATACCAAGGGTTATTTCACCTTTGAATGTAATAATGTATTAACCAAATTGATTCATGATAACTTTGTACTGTATGTCTTACGAAACCATACTTGTGTCCTTACAAAATTTTAGTTGACTCCAAAAAGTCCATCAACTAATTTTTCAAAAACTTTTGCAATTACTGGCAGAACTGAAATAGGTCTGTAATTACCTGGGTCATCTTTCGACCCTTTCTTAAACAAAGGCGTCACTTTTGCTATCTTAATTGCATCTGTTAATTGGCCCGTTTCTAGTGACAAATTAAAAATATAAGTCAATGGGGAAAAATATATATGGTGCGGCATCCTTGATCAATCTTATTGACAAATTATCATAACCATGAGACTTTGTAGCATCAAGAACATATACAATATCCATAATTTCTTCATCTGCTATGGGTTTCCAAGCCAAAGATATTGTATTTCTGGCACCCAAATAATCTTGAAAACAACTATTAGGAGGCCCATTTGGTATTTGTTCTGCCAAATTTGACCCAACAGTACAGTGACAAAGTAGGTATTGAGTTCTTTGGCTATTTCTTTTTCAGAAGATACAACTTTATCAATTCCACCTGGATTGATGGCTAACTCTTCTATATCCAAATTTTTATTCTCACCCTTTTTACCAATTAGCTCATAAATGGTTTCCCAAGTCTTTGTCATATCACTTTTGTTACGATGAAAAGAATTGTAATAATACAATCTCTTTGCATTTTTATAACTGTTACCAAAGTGTTTCGATACCTTTTATACTTGTTTCCATATTCGTTACTAAAATTTGATGACCTGTAGTTTTTGTATGAAGTGTGCTTCTTCTTGATGGATTTAAGAATCGCCGATGACACCCAAGCCTTTCAAGGACCGTTCTTTTTCCGGGATACATTATATTATATTGTAGGTGCATGCTAATCACATATTTTCTCAAACATATCCTAAAAAACTTTATAAGCTGTGTTTACATCTTTGTGTCTATACATGTGCCCACTCAATTTTCCCTAGATCCTCATGAAATGACTGGGTATTAAAGGACTTGTAGGATCGGGCAATTTTCCGCACAAAAGCATTCATATTTTCATTCATTTCTCCCAGTTCTTTTCGAGAATTTTTTGAATTGTGAATTTTAACACACGTCTCTATGGGGAATTATTCACCCGTGTGAGCCCTATAGAGTATGCATGTAATACACACAGGTCAATGAGAAGTATCCATCCCATACAAGGTCTGCTGGTTTATGTTGATCTATTCTGTCAAATCTCTCCCTCCCTCCCCCTTCCCCCTCTCCTTCCCCCTACCCCCCCCCCCCCCACACACACACACACTCCCCAACTCTGCTTAACTACAATTTGCTTTCTTATTATGTTCTTGTGGTATTAGATCTTAGTACATAGGATAGTCATCAGTGTCACACAACTTTTAATGATTGTTGTATTTTAATGTATTTCTTTGTTTTGGCTACCACTGAAACAGCTCAAAATACACACATACACACACACACACACACACACACACAACATTATTATGAGGAAACCTCTCGCATTCTATTGGTCTGATATTGCCAAACAAATCTCTTAAAACCAACCAGAAAATGATAAGGAAATGAATCTAAATGATCAAGTGCTTAAATACCGCATGACCCCTAGCTCTATCATCCACTGTCTTGTTTGATGTCATTAGAACTCACAACTCACAACTCACTCGTATGAAATATGCTGTTCTCACAGATTACCCATGGGAAAATAATATCATTAATGATGTTCAACAGACCGCACGTACTATAGATGTTTGCACTCCCGGCCAAAATTCGAAGTGAAATATATAATTCAAGGATCCATGCTGTTACGTATAAAGTCAAACGTAATTTGTTTTTGTTTGGTAGATAGTTTATTTTCTGCAAAACAATATATACATAGATTGAATAATCGTGAATAGATTGAATAATCGTGAACATGGGAAATATACAAAGTATATTTGAAACAGAGTCGTTTGACTTGCATAAACAACGATATAAAAGGAAATTAATGATATTACAGTATGCATGTCCATGCAGCTGGGATTACAATAACAATATTATATTTAAGAAGTGATAATGCAGAGGGCCGCCATTGTAAGCATTGCTTGAAAAGATGGCCGGCCCGAGGAAAAGGATAGGTGAATTGGTAACAATACAAATTCTGCTGCGAAGAAAGCAGGGGAAAATAAACTCTGATGTGTCATGGTGGTGAATGTGCGTGCGAGTGCACAGGGGCAGATAGGCTGGGATTTAGAATAATAAAATTAGTTTGCTGGAAGAGGGAATGACTTACGATGTTGCTGCTATCGGGAGACCAACATGAGTCATATAAATTATTCGAAGTATACAGTGATAAAATATGCTTCTTTAAGTTTGCTTTGAATGAAAACAAGGAGGCACACTGTTTCAACTCCTCAGGAAGAGTGTTCCATATATCCGGACCGTGATGTCTAATCGACTTTTGAGCAAGTAAAAGCTTTGGATTACTTAAATGAAAATCATGGGAACGAAATTTCAAAATGATAACCTAATAATTATTTCAGCACGGCACATGATTCAGCCAGATAAAAGTGACATACTTATTTCAAAACATATACATATGTACATGAAATATATATACAACATACAATTAGATATGGAAACAAATCAGAGCAAAAGTGAATAAAAAAAAGGAAAAAATATATTCACAGAAAAAAAAAATGAACACATGCTCGGTTTACTTGAAAAAAAAAATGAGGGACGGGTACGATATCATTGTGGTGTCAGATACAAATTTAAACTCCGTCTATAACCGCTAAAAATGTTTGCTGTTTTACGCATGTTGGCAATGTATTCCATAATTTTGGGCACTTGATAACAAAAACTCCTCTGCCTAAAGCAGGCTTTGATAATCGTATGGTAACTTCAATATCAGCGTTGTATTCCTTAAATCATGATAAAAATTGTCAACTCAAACATTTCACTTATACATTTAGGGGTTAGATTACAAGCGACTTTATACATTGTGCACAATATATGTTTGTTTCTTCTCATCTCAAGTGTGTCAACATTAATTTTCATACTCATGAGTATAACAAGTTAGTTGGATATCTCGAATTTACCTGCAACACTGCTCTTAGAGAACGATTCTGGAGAATTTGAAGACGATGAATATATCTTTGTTTAATATTTGACCATATAACATCACAATAATCAAAATTACTTTGAATGGCGGATAATGTAATAGCCGTTTTAACTGAAATAAAAAATGTCTTAACCTCTTTAACAAATACAAATTTCTGACCCTGCGTTTACACAAAATAATGTTCAATATGATGGCTCCAGTCTAGGGACTGCTCAATATACTAAAAAGTACACATCAAGATATTTACAATGAGGAACTTGAGTTATTTTGACATCGTTTACACTCACATTCAAATTCACAAGTTTAACCTATTCCTTAGACCCTATTAGCATAGTTTAACATTTTTTCCAAATAAGGGCTAATCAATTACCTGATAGCCAATCTGCAATACGGACCGTATCACGGTATACATTTTTTCAATCTATTTCACATTTTTACCAGACACATGAATACACGTGTCGTCAGCATAAAATGCAACCGATGAACGTTGTAAGCAGTTAGGCAAATCATTTATATAGATTGTTAACAAGAGTGGTCATACGAACGTGAACGTAATTAGTGATAAGAGTTGAAACTGTTGGTCTGCACATAGATCCAAAGTAGGGATTCAATTAGGACCTACAATGTATTACCAAGAATGTCTCCCTTGAACTACGCCACCAATATAAAAACACATATATTTTTTCTTAAAACTTTAATACGTGGCATTTCAATACTTCCGAACTTGAGTTCTTCTCAATGCAGAAATCATCAGAAAAGAAAATCATTTATTCATATAAAGATTTTACACAACAGAGTTTCACTGATATGCATTATACTGTCGAAAATGCGTCATTTAAATCAACGACTTTCAAGTTTGCTGAAGCATGTTAAGATTGCGTTTAACAATCAAAATAGCCCCATTTGAGCTTTTGTGATATACGAATACATTTAAAAATGAAAAGCAACAATAAAAAGCAGCAGCTTACGCGGTAATGTTACAGCCAACCTTGCTGGAAAGAACACAGTGTCCCACCATGTGAAACACAGTTTGAACACATTGTGGATTATTTTGCAGTGTTAAATTCGAACGTTTTAACAGTGTGAACGCAAAGTAAATAATTAATTCACGATGTGAGGCAGAACATTACTATGTGAATACCCTGTTAAAAACCACACCACAGTGGGAAATAATCTTCACACTGTTATATTCGAGCGTTGTTTTGTTTTTTTCAAATAGTCGACTGTGTGAATACAGTGCGAATACAATGTGGGATACTGCGTTCTTTTCAGCAGAGGAGGATATGTAAATTCATGATATAACATACTTGAACATTTCAGGCACAAGAAAAAAAATAATTCGACTGTCAATATATATTCTATATTTATGTCAATAAAGTAATGTGGTCTATAGTCTCCGCATTTTCAAAATGTTATTTACATTATATATATTATATATATATATATATATATATATATCTGTCAAATGTGTCATGTATATCAACGATTTTCAAGTTTGCTGAAGCATGTTAAGACTGTGTTTAACAATCGAAATAGCCCCATACGAGCTTTTGTGATATACAAATACATTTCAAATGAAAAGCAACAATAAAAGCAGCAGCTTATGCGGTAACGTTACAGCCAACCTTGCTGAAAAGAACGCAATGTCCCACCATGTGAAACACAATGTGAAACACAGTTTGAACACACTGTGAATTATTTTGCAGTGTTAAATTCGAACGTTTTAACCGTGTGAACACAATGTGAATAATTAATTCACGATGTGAAACAGAACATTACTATGTGAATAGCCTGTTAAAAACCACACCACAGTGGGAAATAATCTTCACACTGTTATATTCGAGCGTTTTTTCCACATAGTCGACTGTGTGACTACAGTGTGAACACACTCTGAGATTCTGTCTTCTTTCCAGCAGGGGAGGATATGTAAATTCATGATATAACATACCTGAACATTTCAGGCACAAGAAAAAAAAATAATTCGACTGTCAATACAAATTCTATATTTATGTCAATAAAAATTCTATATTTATGTCAATAAAGTGATGTGGTCTAGGGCCTATAGTGTCTCGCATTTTTCAAAATGTCATTTACATTAAGTATATATATTTGAGTTCACAGCACCCTGAACATTTCAGACACAAGAAAAAAAAATCTACTGTCAATACAAATTCTGCATTTATGTCAATAAAGTAATGTGGTCTATCGTGTCTAGCATTTTTCAAAATGTTATTTACATTATATATGTATGTATATATTTGAGTTCACAGCATCCTGCATTAATTCTCTGTCAAAAAGCCTTTGGAATTTATGACTTAATTGCGGTAACTACTTCAACGAAAATGATCCACATATCCTTGTTGTTCTGTACTTAGATGCCAATAAATCAAACATGATAATGTGTCATCATCATTCAACGCTTTCTAGAATACATGGCATGCATGGGGAGGAGAAGAAAAGAAGAAGAAAGACGACTCCATATTCTTATATTCACATGTATATACCCTGAGGTGGCGGTATCCCGTATTTTCCTTTTAATGCTACACTGTTAGAACGCTGTGTAAAATTTCGTTGTTTAAAATATTGTTGTTTAAAATTCTAAACAATGTTGTTTAAATATAGAAAATTGGAGCTTGATTGCCTTAAACAGCGGTTGTTTAAAAACAATTCGGAATGATTGTCCAAACGATTAAACAACGTTGTTTAGAAATTGATGGGCAAAAGTCATGTGATAGTCATGAACCAATCAGCGGGCCTGCATGTATATCCTTCGTCGAATCACCGCGTCGCAATCGATCGCCGCCGGGGTGGCGGCCACCGCGCCTCACACACACACGTACAGCTAGTTCTCACACGTTTATATGTACGTATGTACAGTCCAGTAGCGCGACTATTCATCATGATGGACGGCGGTGACGATGACTGCGATGCAACTATATGGAGTCACGAACATTCTCAGCAAATGGGGTCTAGCTATAGAAGAACTTTGCCAGTCATTCCAAGGTATTTATTTATTTAACTGATAGTTACATCGCTTCATGCCCATCTGTAATTTGCATGATGTATGAAGCTAGTCACGGCTCACGCTTTGGGTTCTTGGCCGGGCTGCGCTACGCCTCGCCTTCATGCATGTAACGTTAGATCTAACAAACGTTAAGACTAGGTCGTCTGTACCGGTACGTAGACCACTACATTACTTGTATGTTTTTCAACCAACTCGTGCTTGTATAAACACTTGCATAATTCAATCCTGGCCCTCAATCCTTACATACATTTTCAAAACTTCACATAAAATACGAATTTCCTTTACAAAAACTAATCATCTAAATCAGCGTACGGAATATTCCCATTGTTGACACAGTACAGTGGCCTATTCGTTGTACAGACAATACTAGTAACCACCTTACAGTACCGTATTCTAAGTTGTAACAGGCACCGTATCACATCATGCACAATTATAGTAATAGTTTCTATAGGCGCAGTGTCCGAGTTCGATGATGTAGAAATCTAACAAGTTAGTTAGGCATAGGGTCTAACGTAACGGTTAGGGCCTAGCTAGGCAATGCTATAGGGCCTAGTCAAGGGCTAGGGCCTAGAAATTCTAGAATAGGCTATGTTTTAGACTGCTAGTGCTAACTAAGTTCAATTACATGATGACCTGTCTCGATCATTTCCTACCTCATAATTTAGAACTTATAATGGTCGGCTGTATGATAGCCCTACTACATCGACCACCCTCTTGTAATAAACCGACCGTGTATTAATTGGCGCACTGAACGCTTAGTACGCACTTCACTGCATCACGCAAAACACATACAAATGGATTGGCTTTGACTGTTGATGAGGATGGTGTGGGAAGACGCGAAAATTCACCGTTCATTAACAAAGTTAATGGTTTTAATCAAGGACAAAATTTCGAATGAATATTTTCACCGAATCGTAATGTAATGTCTATGGAAGTTTCTAAAAAGCTTCGTACAACACGGTTTTCAATACAACTCGGCTTGCGTGCATTGTCAATGCAAAAACAGCGGTCGATCTCAATAAGGAGCGTTACCGCGGGGAGCTGAAACGAGTCCACGCAAGTTCGACGGCGATATTTTTGCACTGAAACTTCGAATCGAAAAGGGAACATAGGCATTTGATAGCCTAGCTCTGGATTTTCTCAATCACGTAGGTTTTTTGCATGAATTTCAGTGTTAAAGTGTTCAGTGTTAAATATTCTTATCAAGCAAATAAACATTAGGCAGTCGATGAGTAGTACGTCCACCCGTACAACCAAAATCTACTGTAAACATAACGAACCCCCTAAAATCCAATACTAAAGTGCAAGTTCAGTTCTGCTACTTTTGCTGGAGCAATTCATTCTTTACTGAGCATCATTGCCATCAATGATGCTCGATGAATTAAGGTTTACGTAAGCTTCCAGTAGAAAAAAAGGCCTAGAACCCCTATAGAAAATGAAGATCTGTGGTGTTTTTAACGCACAATATAATCTATGCACAACACGTAAACTTAATGCCTGTAGTAATAATATACCACCTTAGTAGAGTTCTATTTGTTTCGTGTAGGTAGGTGGTTTGGAACCAATTTTTGGCACTTTTGTCACTTTCAAATAAGTTTCTATGCAAAGATTAGGAGCTTTCTTCTCAGTCTGTCAAGATTTCCATACCAAACGAAGCACATTGTGCAAATTCACACAAACTGAATTGTGAGAAAAATGTTTATAGATTGAACATTTTTGCAGAAGCTAATGATCATGCATAATTCACTCCATCATTTATGTTTTTGTTATCAACTTGAGTATTATATTTTTTTCCATTTGGTTTATAGCATTCTTTCTGGGCCACCCTTAATATGATTACAAATGCAATCTTGTTCCCTAATTTGTACAGATCAAGCAAGACTTCAGCCAGGAGATCATGGCTGAAGACAGGATGTTTGCAGCATGGCCATGTATGCTGACAAAGTACTCTAGTATGGGGAATCAAGATGTCCATCGTAGCAAACGCTGCTTATTCATCACACGGGTGACACCGATGGCCTTTCCCAAGGTACATTTTAAAAAGTATTGCTCTGTGTAGAGATTCTAATCTACAGCCCCAGTACCACCCTCTCCTTTTTTGCATTTGAGTTGAGGTGAATTTATTAACAACATTAACAAAATACTTACAGTATGTACATGACTATAAAAAAAAATTGTTAGACCGAGAAATTCATTCAATGCTTGTTAATTAATTTCTAAGACTTTCGCAAAAACCTGCAAAAACTGAAGTGGATCTGTAATTTCAAAGCCAATATCAAAGAGATCATCCGGGCTTATGCATGCCGACTCTTGATGACTCTGCTTTGTCCATCATTCAACTTGCATGTCATGTTCCCGTATTTGGTTTTGTTGCCGATTCGACATCATGAGCTTCCTTGGCATTTATCATGCACTGATCGAGTGACACATTGCATGCCTTTAGATCTTCATTGATGTACACACTTTTCATGTTCTCTTTTCCTTTCAGACTAGAATGCCCAGAATACAGTTTGTTCCTTTTGTTTGCAATAAAGTGGACTTTGATCTGCCTGCTCTTTCCTTCTTGCCTTTTCCCCAAGATGATGACAAGATCATGAAGATGAGATGTCCTCTTTCCAAATGTCTAAGCCACCTTCCTTGGCAACATTTGACTCGCCCTCAGTAAGCTCTTTCTCTGTCTCCTCAGCCCCCTCTGGCAGGCCAGTCAGGCAGAGATTGTCCCTCCTTAGCTCATGTTGGACCTCCTGCTGGAACTGAATCCTCAAGAGATGACATGTGGATTCAGAACATCTTTAATTGTGCTCATACAAGCTTCTTTCGCTCCTTGTATCACATGCGGTAGTGCAGCTTTAATGACTGTAACTACAGCTTGGACAATTATTTGGGAGAGGCTGTCTCCTGCCCCTCTCTCACATTATAGCACCCCACGGCCACACAGTTCATGTACACTGAAACTTCTGGATGGTTTGTCCTTGCCTCCTTCATCTACCATTCCCCTTTTCTTCTCCACTGCCTGATCAACTCACATGATAATCAAGCTTTTGTCATTATTGGATAACATTAACAGAGAAGTCTTTTATGAACTATTAAAGTTTTTGCATTCTTTTTCCTACTACTTGGAATAAAAATCACTGGATCTTGAACATCCCTTGCTCTTGCTAGTCTAATTAAGATATATGCATATTAACTGATCTTGCTTTATGCAATGCCAGAATATGACATGAACCTCCTGCAAAAACCCAAATGTCATTCATATTGCAATAGTCTTTGTTAAGCACTTAAAATTAGTGCAAGATTATTCTTATTAAGGCACTGGCTGTCAACACCATTCAACTTTCTTTCATCCAAGTTCATGGTAACTCTGATTGCTGCTTTGTAGAATAGCATGATGATTATTACAGCATTATAATTCTAATGCTTGGCCTTACAAGTTTGGCTCTACTCATCCACAATTACTTGCCCGTCTTGGTAGTAAATGCCGTTGCCAGAATCAGTCCCTCATTCAAAATGTGTAGTATTTTCTACAATACCCTCCAAACAACTTGAAAACAGCCCCCCCCCCCCACACAGTTAGTAATCCTGGTTGCAATCAAGTACAATATAAGTACATAAGCTAGCATCTGAATATGAGCTAATACTAGTCAGCATTTCTCTTTATCAGCCTTGATTGTGTTAATATTTTTAAAGGGTATATTTGTACTTATCATTCACAATACTCCCCCTGTGTCATACATTTTGCTCCACAGAGGAAAAAGAGACGCTTGCATTCAGCATGCTGCCGCTAGTTTGCCGAGGCTGGACTGCGAGGGTGTGGGGCAAGTGCTCCTTTCAGGAGTCGGAGTTATTCTACGACTTTCAACCTGTAAGTACCTAACTGTTCGGAGGCTAATCTTCTAAAACAAGTGATGTGTTGCCCTCTTATTAAAATGATGAGATGGACTTTGACATTGCAATACAAAATATAAAAATCATCAAGCTGTGGTCCATAGTTACACAAATTCCCAGTTTATGCTTTTTCATTTGTTAGTTTAGTCCATGGATTCTACATATTTATGCAAATTTACTATGTTGCTAATGTGTGCTGTGAATCACAATAATTTTTTTTAATGAAAAAAAAAATCTTATATTACATAGTCAACATACATATTTACTTTATTTTGTGCCTGACTGCTCAATCACACACTTGTCCATTTATGTCCTTTTCATTTTGATAAAAAGGGGAAAAAATTTGCATGAAATACAAAATTGGTCCCAAATGTCGCCAACAAGGAATATTCCATTCATCAATAAATATTGCACTTGACCTATGGTATCATTATATTCAGCAAGATGCTGGAAATATATCACATACCACTCATATACATCCAATGTGATACAGGGTGTCCCCCCCCCCCCCCATACCAAAAAGAAAAAAGACCTCGCATACTCCTTAATGTTCCTACAATGTAAGTGGACAAAATTGTTATACTACTAGCATTGGAAAGAGTAACTTACCCAAAATAATGAAATGCAATTCAGAAGTAGTTTTTGTTTGATAATACTTTTTGCCTGGGCTTGCCAGCAATAAAACTAATTGCCTTTCAGAAGTTCCCATAGGCCACACAGTTGAAAATTCATTCAGCCAGGTCATGGTTAGCCCTTGCAAGAATAGAAAATGTAATACTGTACATGGATGTTATATACTACATAATATACCCAATTTAGGGTATATGTTTGCAAATGAAATGTTGCAGAATTTGGCCAGGCACTTTATTATGAACTCTACCTTGAACATTGGAGAGGTGTGGGAAATATATCTGTTCTGATGGACTTCATTGTACCAATGCCTCAACCCAACACTTCTGCGTAGATTATTTCAAGATTTTATCGAGATGTATATGCATGTTTCTTTTCCACTTCCATTTCATTTTACAGGAGGGCACAGACCTGGCTTTCTACATTGGACAAATCGACAGGAAGCAGAGACCACAGCCCTTCATCTTGCTGATGGGAGGATCCTGGAAGAAGCCACTGCAAACCTTTGTCATTAGGAAGTTTTCGCTACACACACGACGCGAAGACCGAGAATACGAGGAAGCGATCACTTGTGACAGTCCCCGTACTCTGACTCCCGTCCCCATATGTATGCAGTTTCGCTTTCCTGTACAGGACGGAGGCGTGGGGACAAGATCGCTGATTGGTTGGCTGACTGGCTGGCTCACTCCTGCCCAGCATCGGGACCGAACGCTATTTTGGGCAAGTACCGTACTCGTTTTCCCCCGGACGGGACGTTCCTCGGATTTGATCATGTGCAGAAGCAAATTTCGCATACGACACGCTTAACTCCCGGCTGCGTTGTGCTTGCAAAAACTCCCTATTGTAGAGAGACAGGGATTCTTGTTTCCAACTTTGACAACGGCTGTGGACTGTGCATTCAAAGTGCATTATGTCCTAGATGTAGAGTACCAGGCTCAATGTTTTGCTGCCTGGCAGTTTTTGGAGACAGTTGTGTATAAAATGCCTGGTAAAGTGACGTCCAATTCTGTGAGAGAGATCAGGACATACCTGAACTATTCAAATCAGGAAGATTAGATGCGTAGAATGAGATTTTCATGGTCATCAGAAGTTTAATTGACAAAGTTGACTTTTAGGTCATTCGTCAAAGCAAAGGTTTGGTATCTATGTTTTATTTGTTTATAACTCAATAAGTAATGGATACATGTCACATGGAAAGATCAAAGGTCATGAGAAGATTGTTCTATTAGTGGGTAATGTTGGCCCTTGAAAACTTGTGATAAAGATGGGCTAGAAATGAATTAAAAAGGGTATTTTGCATAGTAGTGACTTAATGAAATATTGGGCAAGATCTTCACAGGTTTATACTGAAGCATGACAGTCAATTTTCAGAACTATAGCAATTGTGAAATTAAAACCTCATATCTGTTGAGCATAATGGAGGTGACACTCTGTACTGAATGTGGCCTTCATGAAATTCAAGATGAACTGTTTCGTAGAATGTATACACCTGTATTTCCATTATAAATTTAGTTCATTGTATATAGAGTAATCTTCATTACTGCCATCTCTATCACAGGAGTGACTGAGATGATCTTTGCTGGACAGATGTGCTGTACTTGGCACATCCCAGTTATGAAAAAAAAAAACTGTATGTGTTGGTAGCAGGTATGACTTCTCAAATTACACCAGTAAACAGGAGTAAGTTTCATTATAATTACAATGTACTGTATATGTTATTTGGTCTGTTCAGATATGCTGAATATAGGTATGGAGTAGAATTTTCACAAGAGATAAAACTTATTTCTTAATGTGAATGGTTTCTCCATCTGCAGTATATTTACAGTCATCATTGTACTGTCAAGGAAATATAATCTAATAACCCCTGACTTACTATTGCAGATGTTCCCCAAAAGCATTGCAACTGAAATGATTCAAATGCTGTTACATCAAATTGAACATTGTTAAAAATGATCTAGTTAATAGAGAAGCTGTGTAGTGCAATACCTTCAGTAATATTTTCTTAGTGGGGCAACAAAGTACAGTATTGGGACAGAAAAGCAAATCCTTAGAGGGCCATTCCCTTATGCTTCGCTTATGAAGTTCCAAGCGCATGTAATAGTGACAAACACTTCAAGAACAAAGTCAGTGGTTCTAAGAAAATCAGATAATTATTCCAGGAAATAAGACTCATTCAAGATTTATCTTGTCTTGTCAGGGTATGATCACTATAAAACTGGATAATGTGTTTGTGAGGTGTGCATTGGACTGTAAAAGCATTCTGAAAAATTACATTCTCTGTGTACTGTTCATTCAGTTAGCCCTTTTGGACCCATCTGAGGGCAACTGATGGTCCCCATGCACCCACACAATATGAGAAATGAAGCAACAAAATATTCAATGTGGCACAGGTATAGATAATCTCAAGCTGAACACATCCATGTTATGCGTAATAATTAATTCTTTAATTATGCATGTATCAAATTCAATTTGTCATTGCAGTTTAGTTGAAATATTGTGAAATGTGATTTTTACGGCGTTAAGCGCCCCATTTGTATGTAAGTGGAATCAAAATGTACATTTGACAATACACTAAGCTTTAGATGAGTCGAGGTCAATTCAGCTGGGAAATCACTTAACTCAAGCATAACAAAAGCTCGTGATTTTTACTCTGCAGTCAAACTGCATATTTTTACTAAATCCGCGCAAGTCGACACTTTTTTCTCGGTTCTCGAGAACTTCGACTTATCAAAGGTTAACTGTATAAGAAGAATTGTTACTCTGTATATATTTTGAAAATGGATGAGACAATTCTTGATTGGCTCAATTTGTTATTTGTAATAAGTTTGCACATCGATGGACAGATTGACCGATTGAAGGTTTTCTAATGATACGCTGTCAGTGATATAGACAGTGAAAATGTGCTGAAATATATAATTGGCCAAAAAATAAACATTTGTGTTATTGTGCTTATATACAAGTGAGTTGTACAGTAATATGGGATTAAGAACTGTTTAAATTCTAAACATGAATATTTAATATTTGCTTTAAACAACCCAGTTGTATAAAATTACTTTTAAACAACCCGGTTGTATAAAATGACTTTTAAACAACAGTTGTTTAGAGTTTTAAACAACTTTTTTTAAACAACTCAGTTGTGTAAAATTACATTTAAACAACAGTTGTTTAGACTTTTAAACAACTTTTTTTAAACAACCCAGTTGTATAAAATGACTTTTAAACAACAGTTGTTTAAATTTTTAAACAACTTTTTTAAACAACCCAGTTGTTTAAATTTCTTTTAAACAACAGTTGTTTAGAATTTTTAAACAACAAAGGGTTAAAAGTTTAAACAACTACGTGTTGTTTAATTTTTAAACAACAGTTGAGCGATTCACCGGTTAACTTGTGGTTGTTTAAAATTTTAAACAACCTTGTTGATTTTTTTCTAACAGTGTATAATATCAATTAAGTGTGGCAGTTATAATTTATTATAGAGTAATACATGTGCGTCACTCTATGCAATTTTTATGTGTAAGAAGGTATGACAAATCATTTTATTAAAACTATTCTTGCCTTATTCCATGATATGTATTTTCCTTGTGTCATGATATACCTATGGTAACGTAACTATAACTTCAAGCAAATACTATGTTTCATACATGTTCTTGCTGTACACGATCTCAAAGTAGTTAAATCAAACTTACGCGTCTTTACTTTTTAATACTTTCTACGATACACGGAAAGGAAAAATGAAAGAAGAAGAAAGAAGAAGAGACAAAAGTGACGGAGAACAAGGAAATGAAGTAAATCTGTGTCTTGCGATATAAATTAAGTTCATTTATTCATTTTATTTCAGTACGGTACAGGTTCCAGCCAGGGCTGTTCTTCATAAGTTAGGGGATGAATAAAATCTAGATGCAATGATAGAATTTTATAAAGTGATATTATACAATGAACTTCTATACAGCATATAGATTTTAACACGAAAAGAGGAACTAGGTAGAACAAATCTTAAATTTAATCAGTATAATATGAATATCTCTCCGATTAGTGGTCATAATAATTGATGTTCACCATGTTCTACGACGTGATTCTGCAATAAACGTTTTCAAAATATTGATCTAGTCTCTCTTAAGCATCAAAAGTGCGTTATGACGTAAGGTCTGAAGACAAATTATTCCGCTATATAGCCCCATGAAAACTGAAACTTAATGTGTGTTTATCTCGGGCAACGAGAATCCTAACATACTTTTTAAATCATAAGAAGCGTATCTATAAGATCAAATTTCAAAAACTTGAAACGCTGTTTTATTCTATCTACATGTAAATAACTTAGATACATTAAGGCGGTGATATCCCGTATTTCCATTTTTAAAGGGATGGTATAGTATTGGTGGCGATGAGGATTGGGTTTTTTTATTTTTTGCAAGGTACCAATTAAGAAAACACTTATAAAATAGTACAGAGCATACAATTCTAAGAGGAATTCAAAGTTTATTTGATCAAATTCGGTTTTGGAATGGCTGAGACATCCAAAAACAAAGTAAATCAAGGCATTCATAATGAAAGGTGCGGGTCCCACCTTTTATTAGGATCCCTCTGTTTCGGTTATCTCAGCCATTTCAAAACCAATTTTCATCTAAATAATAAGCATTGAATTCCTCTTAGAATGACATGCTCTTTCACATTTCATGAGATGTTTCTTCTCATCCCACCAACCCCCTCCCCCCCCCCCCTCCCAAAAAAAAAAAAAAAAATGTTACAAACCCGAATAGGTCTCAACCAAAACTATACGATCCCTTTAAAGGGGATGGCTAGTAACCGATCAGTGGGAATCAGTGGGTATGCTGAGGGATGATTGTTCCAATCCTTGTGGGATTCATTTAAGAGTACATTATATATCTACTGTTGTGTGAAAATTTTTTGCTTCAGAACGGTCTCATATTCAAGTAATGTGCAGATTAATGCCCCGTCACTGACCAGGAACGCTTACCTGGAAACATTAAACTGCACATTACTTGAATATGAGACCATTCTGAAGCAAATTATTTTCACACAAGAATAGATATATAATGTGCTCTTAAATGAATCTCACAAGGATTGGAACAATCATCCCTCAGCATTCCCACTGATCAGTTACTAGCCATCCCCTTTAAAGGGGAAGGCTAGTAACTGATCAGTGGGAATCAGTGGAAATGCTGGGAGATGATTGTTCCAATCCTTATGGGTTCATTTAAGAGTACATTATATATCTACTGTTGTGTGAAAATTATTTGCTTCAGAACGGTCTCATATAAGTAATGTGCAAATTAATGCCCCGTCACTGACCAAGCACGCTAACCAGGAAACATTAAACTGCACATTACGTGAATATGAGACCATTCTGAAGCAAATAATTTTCACACAATAATAGATATATAATGTACTCTTAAATGAATCCCACAAGGATTGGAACAAACATCCCCCAGCATTCGCACTGATTCCCACTGATCAGTCACTAGCCTCCCCCTTTAATGTTACAGAGGTGTATTGACATACATTATACGTACATCTAAATATCAATAATGCACCTAAGTTTGTAGCATCATCCGTTTATGCAGTTTTTAAATTGTAAGAACGCATGACATTATAGATTTATTGACTTTGTTCGTACACTATATAATCAACGGTATTTCCCTCATAATTTCCATTGTCAACTATAAACGGCAACGTAACTTCTTCAAACAAAAATGTCACTTACATGTTCTTGCTGATCACCATGCATCTAATATCAATGTTATTACAGCCCATGAGTCAAACAGCCCACGAGTCATACTAATAGCCTATGTCGGTTCGACACTATATAAAACAAACAAGGCCAACAAGACCGATGTCACGTCGAACTCGTGGACTGTTTTAGTGTCGAAATCATGGGCCTTGTTTGCCTCGGGTCGAACGCATGGGCTGTGCGACTCGCGGCTGTATGACTCATGCGATATGTCAAACAGCCCATGAGTTCGACACTGAAAAATAATGGACCTTTTTCCAATGTCGAACTTGTGGGCTGCATGACTCGTGGGTGTCGGTCTCGTGTGATATGATCCCGAGTTTGTACCCTCTGTGGTATCATGGTATGGCGGAGTATCACGGGGGTTGCAAACCTGGTAAGCTGACATCAAAATGTAAATAATATTCAGTTAATGAAGATCACTTATATATAGTTCCATGCGTAAACCGCACCAAGAGTGGTACTCTGTCGGCATGACTCGGACGTACCGGCAGACCACTGGCTCGGGAAAGCTGTTGAACACCGCTGTGTTACGATCACAGTTGGCTCGAAAGATCTGCGATAAAGAGAGTGAGTAACGGAGCTTGTTGAAAGACAAACAATGACCAGAAACGAAGAAAATAAAGCACGAGGAATGTTTCTACAATTAATTCTTTAAGAGAGATGTGAGAAGTTGGCATAATCGCCTCTTTTGTCCGTGTGGCCATGGAAATTGTGACATCAAAATCACACAGGAACAATGTGAAGGAAATAGAATGCCGACCTATGTAATGTTGTACACTTACGAACATTGTATAATATTATAATTATATCTTGGCAGCAGAACTTGCACAGTGTATATATACATATATATATATATATATATATATATATATATGTGTGTGTGTGTGTGTGTGTGTTATAACGTACCGTAAGGAGGGGCGGCGCAGCCGTGAAAGCCGTGGGGGCTCGGGCCCCCACACTTTTTGTGCACCATACAAAGGAACATAAGGTGTCATCACTTTGGGCCCCTACACTTTTTTCAACCCGGAAGTAAGTCAGAGGCACTACAATGGGAGGGGAGAGAATGAGGTGAGGACCTTTTTTTTTTTTTTTTTTTTGCTTGTCAGCTGAAGAAACCCGGAAGTGGACGGGGATGGGGAGAGATGAGCTGAGGACCTTTTTGTTTTTTTTGGCTTGTTAGCTCATGAAACCCGGAAGTGGGCCCCCACACTTTTGAAAACAGTGCGCCGGCCCTAGTAAGTTAAATGCTCCACGGTTGTAAACTTTTAGCCTTTTATTACCCTGCTGGAAAGAAGACAGTGCGAACACAGTGTGAAATCTGCTCACACTGTTAAATTCGAGCGTTTTTAACATTGTAAACACATTAACAATCATCAATTTACGGTGTGAAACAGAATATTACTATGTGAACACTGTGTGAAAACCAACATCACAGTGTGACATCATCCTCACACTGTTCAATTCGAGCGTTTTCAAATAGCCGACTATGTGAACACACTGTGAACACGCTGTGGGACGCTGTGTTCTTTCCATCAGGGCAGACCGGGTGTGATGCTCGTTATTCCGAAGGTTCGTTCTTCTGAAAGACACGTATTCCGTATATTGTACCTTCCTTTTTGTTAGCCCGAAAATGAAATAGGGTTCGTTAATCGGAACCACTGAACTCTATAGATCGGAACATTTGTGACATTTTTCCAAGGTTCGTTAATCCGAAAATAAAGAAATTCGAAACCGCTCACCATATCCTCATCAGGATTCTCGCTTCCTCGGACTGAAGTAAAGGTATCTCCGTCTGAACTAAAGCTGACCTTGTAGAACTTAACCCATTGGTCAACATTGTGTCGCCCTTGCGTCGCCACTCCGACGACTGTACGGGACGTTGCTAGGTCGACCTGTCGGGCGTATTGACCAAAATCTTGTAATCAGTATCAATTCGTTAAAGGAGAATTTACCCCGTATGTGGATTCCATGAATGCGGAAAATATTTGAAGAACACATCAGGGACATTAGAAGAAAATCTATAGCTTGATGCTACTAGATCGGTGTGCGTCATCGCTGGATAAGAAGACTCCACACTATAGTGAATTCACGAGTTGTTGCAGCCTTCTTATTCAGAGACGACAGCGCATGGACTTACCCAAAACACTCATAACTTCTGTACGTATTGATTTTCTTCAAAATTCCCTGGTATGCTCTAATTCGTTGCTTTCACTGAATTCACATACAGTTTGGAGCAAATCGACTTTATGATAAAAATTAATCTAAATGATACGAGAGGGGGTTAGTCGGAGAGGCTGGACATTACAAGACTGCAGGATACGTCTCAGGGAAATAATTCCTCCCTGTAACATGTGTAGGTAATATATTTAATAGGGAAAATCCGGTTAGTGGTATATAGTGTGGAAGGAACATTTTGCTAGCCACCGGAATAATGAATGTAAATTTTGGTCGTAGTTTTTTAAAACACCAATTCGTGTCCAACAACCTGTTTGACAAGTTATCGCAGGACACATCTTGGTACCAGACAGATTAAATTCACCTTTCCGAAGGGGGACAGGTTAATCCACAATGGGTATACGATTTCGGCCGGACTGATGTTCTGGAATTACCGATTTATACATACTACATCGATAAATTTGACGAATCCTTACAGAGTCAAATGCAAATACACGCGGCATCCAATATACATGTATAGGGAAGCTTCATTAGCGAATAGAGAAGCCAGTTGTACCTGGATCCAGCGACTTGGATCTGGTTTACCAGCCACCCACGCTGTATTCGAGTTGAGTCGCCCGTGTAGCGCCTTCACATTATTGTTAGCACGAGACGATGACGTCATTCTTTCGTCGGGGACGCGATCACGGTCGGCTATCCCAAGCGCAGAAACATTTTCCGGAATGTCAGCGCCTGTTTGGCGATAAAGAAGGAAAATACATAGAAATACATTAAAGCATACACTTAATAATGCAAAACGATTTGGCCTCATCCTTTCCATTTATGATGAAAGTGGACTTTGTTAGTTTTCTGTGTTGCACTCATTCGTAAGAACCTGTTGAAGCAAGAATAAAGTATAAAGATACCGAACCGTTCGAAACTGTAAGGGTAACAAAAGAACCATGGTCACTTGGGTTATCACAATTCTTCTTGGTTTCGTCTCATATAGGGAGACCAGCTTTCATTGCGGTTTCAATATCTGCATCTTATAATTTTCACGGCAATGTCAAAAATGATCACAGCTGATTCGTTCGTTGAAAGACTGACTACTCCTACTTACTGCTTAGCAATCATCGTAAATACTTCTGTGAAGTGTAGGGTGAAATCGGATTCTGATGTACTCCCATTCTTCTATACCTTTATACCAACTTATTGACCCCTCCCCCCCCCCTCCAGCTACCACCACGCCCTCACTAAGCCGATATATCTTTGTTTGCATGACCAAGTTTAAATTTTCGACCACCTCCTATTCTATCCTTTTCGATACACACATTATTACTATTTCTTTCACGCATTTATACACAGACATTTTCACTAACCTTTGACCTTTGAATTCTGATCCCATGGCCCAAAACTTTCCTTGGAGAATCTTTACGTGGTGATACATGTATAAGCTGAGGTTCATGAAAATACCTTCAGGCATTGCGATATGGGGAAAATACTGAAAGTTTAAAAATTTGACATTCACCATTGACCTTTGGCCTTCAGCGTGTTTACCCAAAAGTTGATAGGCATGTATAACTTCGTCCACTCGTTTTTACATATGCCAAATGTCATTAGGATACCTCAACCGATTCTTAAGTTATACGCTGTCCACAAAATCGATTACGGATTGAAGGACAGACGGACGGAAGGACAAACGGATGGACGGACAACCCGAAAACATAATTGCCTCCGGCGACATTTCGTGGCAGAGGCATAAAAAGTTAACGACGCATAATTAAAGATTTTTTTTTCTTCATGTTTTTGTTTCTATCGCAGTTGATACCTCTCCATGTTGCACACGAACTCTCGGATGATGTAGGGCCGGTAGAGCCAGCTCGGATAGTGGGTGTGGCTATGGGCTGCCCGGAGAGTGACGCAGAGGACCGACCCGTGCTGATCCCGTCCATAGTTTGAGTGAGGTGTATTGGGATGGATGGAGTGGTTCTAGTGCTACTCATGGCGTCCTCACCAGTCTCGGTTGTCATTGTACCGGTATCAGTCGCCATATCAGACATTGTAGCAACCAATCCTGCAGTCAGATAATAATTACAGTGAGCAACAGTGAAAAGGAAAAAAATCACATAAAAACTGTCAAAACGCTATGGACTGTATTAGATTAACATTGTGACATGCATAGGGTGCTTGATGATGCTCTGAATAGGTAGTAGTTACTGATACTTCACTGGCTAAGGTTGGCCACAGAATATTTCAAATTCAAATAATGAAATACTTCCGTGGGGATGTATTCATTGCAACTGATTGACACATTGCCCTACATCGACGTAAATGAGCACTGAATTGATTAGTGTTTTAGTAGCAGCCATGATAAAAAAATCATGGGGGTACATACTCGAGCAGGATTTGAACAGGATGTGTGTGGGGGGGGGGGGGGTCAATCAGGAGGTAGTAGGTTCGAATCCTACTCGAGTATGTACGCCCATGATTTTGATCATGGCTACTACTAAAACATTGATCAATGCAGTGCTTATTTACGTCGATGTAGGGCAATTTGTCAATCAGTTGCACAGAATATTTGGTCGGAATTCACAAAAGTAGTTGGCAATCCATCTTAAGCTTGGATTATGCTAATTATGATCTTGTAAATGCGCGTGACGCGCAAAGCGCGCCAAGAGACATTCAATGATGGATGAGCCCTATTACACGCATGTGCAACTTATACACCGTTATACATTGTACTGAAATATATTATACACATTAACCTACAAGTGCACTCAGCAAAAAAAGAAAGTAAACACTTTATCGAGGACATGTATTTCATAGAAGATTTTTATGAAAATCAATGTATTATATACCATATTAAAGGTAATTTAATCGGCCATTAAGCTCATAGGTTGATTAAAAAGAAAACTTTACACATGAGTGGGCACATTCTTTTTTGTCCTCCAAGGCACAAAATCAAAAGTTGCAAAAATTTACATGTTCTCTTTCATTTGCAAATGCCCTTCACGATGACATTAACAACAAAAGACCAGTTTAACACAATGAGAGACATAAATGAAATAGGATGTTCTCTTTATCTCTTTATTACCTCTAAGAAAAACAAAGTGGGAAACTAAAGGGGAAAAATAAGAATTTTCTGTCAAGTCAAACTTCAAATGACATAGGGAATAAAAAGCACAAAGATGATTAAATGAGCAGAATTTCTTTATTTATTTCTTTTAAACTAGTGATTTAAAAGCCATGTGAAATTTCAAGAACCAAACATTATTTACAATTTCCCAATTTGAAAAAAAGCTCAAATTTGTACCATTTTTGTTAATCATTACTTCTTCTCTTATTTCATTTGAATTTAGATTTGACATAAGATGCTTTATTTTCCTCCATTATTTTTAGCCTGCATTGGTCTTTTATAGGCTTTAAAGATATCATAGAGATCAAAGGTTTGTTTTAGCAGCTAAATTCATTTTTCTGTTCGTGTGAAATTTGTTGTTTGTTCTTATTATTCTATGGAAGAGCAAATACGCATGAATGACAACTTGTTCAGTTTTGCAATTTTTACTTTTGTGCCCTGGAAGAGAAAAACAATGGTGTTCACTCATGCGTTAAGTTTCCCTTTTTGTTGACCTACCAGGTTGATAGCCAATTAAATTACCTTCAATATGGTATATAATACATTAGCTTCCAGCCAAATATTCTATGAGAAATCTAAACTTGAAAAAGCGTTTACTTTCTTTCTTTTTTTTTTTGCTGAGTGTACATTATTAAACACAAATGATGAATAAACGACGATCGAATGAAATATAATGAGCACAAACCACACAATAGTTTCTTAGATGATTATGACGGGTTAAAGTTGCATTGTAGTGTGATTCAAAGCATAACATCTACATACAGAATAAAAAGTACGTCATGAAGACAAATGGAACCAATACTGATTATCCCCATATATAAAGCCTAAATGTATTTCTATCATACGCAAATAACTTCGGTAGTGTTTCATGTATAAGCAGTGTGTCACTAACGCCTTTGAGCCACAGTTTCTCTGACAGTTAACTGATCTAAAATATCCAAGGTCTTTCTTTTCTTTCAACTTTATTTTCACCTCCATCAAAATGAACAAAGAAATTATGTACATTGCATATACACGGGATATTTGTGATACAGAACAAAATTCGAAAAGGTACATAAGATAATTATGAAAATGAAAAGTAGATGCGATTACATCTTTGTTAAATACATAAAGCGTATAATACAAGTCAACTAAGGATGAGGATGGAAGTGGAGGGTCCCACTAAGAAGCAAAGCTTGTACGATATGGGACCCTCAGAAACCTTTCTGACCCTTTGTAAGGTCAAGGAAAAGTCCAATCAGAACGATTTTATTTTGGATTACAAATGGTATGTATTATATTGATGCGTCTTACAAATTCCACTTTGGCAGTATTAGTAGGGCAGATATGTAGCAAAAATTGGTCGAGATGCTCACATCTGGCGGAAAGTATGAAATTTTGCATATAGGGGTATTCTGGGGCGCTGATTTCAAATATTGCCGGATCCAAGAGAGCTGACCACAGGGTCGGCCGCCATTTTGAATTCCAATATGGCCGCCATCACAAAACAAATTTAAAGATCCCTATCTCCAGTTCTGAATGACCTGTGGCACCAAAATTTGGTACACATGAGCGTTTTGACATGTTGAATTTGATGACAGATTGATTTGAAGTGTCTGACAAACATCGAATGGCCGCCATTTTGAATTCCAATATGGCCACCTCGACGAAATATACGAAATCCCTATCTCGATTTCTAAGTGGTGAGTGACGCTGAAATTAGGTGTAAACAAGTATCTTAACATACTGAGTTAAAATATCAACTAATGTGATGTGTCTGCCCGCTATTTTGAATTCCAATGTGGATACGAAGACAACCATCACGACTAACATTCACGGGCATGTCAAAAAGTGCAGCAAAAAGGAAGCATAATGCACCTTTCACTGACGTCGCAATGTAAATACAGCAGCGCGCACTCAATCAGTTACAAACACGCGCTCAATCAGGTACCCTAATTTACAAACCCGAGATAGATATTTTCAACACTCCAACATGGCAACTATGTTTAAAAATTCAAATTGGCTGCCGTGCAGCTTGTCAGACATATCAAATAAGTCTGTTATTGAAGCCATCATATCACCATGCTTTTATGTATCAAATTCCAATGGCTTATGTCATTCAGAACTGAAGATAGGGATTTTTGACGGCGGCCATATTGGAATTCAAAATGGCGGCCGACCCCGTGGCCAGGGGGCATTTCATGAAGCGTTTTGTCAGGTATTTCATCTGACAAAATGTTAAAAGCTACTGAAATCCTTGCATCTGATTGGCTGAGAGCAAATTTGTCCGACAAGTTGTCGGACAAAAATGCTTCATGAAATGCCCCCCAGATCTCTTGGATCCGGCAAATTTTGAAATCAGCGCCTCAAAATACCCCTACATGCAAAATGTCATACTTTCCGCCGGATGTGAGCATCTTTTTCACATATCTACCCCACTATATGAGGAGTATTTAATGGCAGACTGGGGGGGGGGGGGGTCAGTAATTAATTACTTAATTATTAATTAATTAATATGTCACTGAATCTGGCTGATGAAAGGATTATAAACAGCTCTCTCTGTGTAATATCCTTAAGAATGGCTTCGGTGTTCGTGATTTCGTACGTTCCTGGTTCTACGAAAACAGTTAACTCACGAATATCGCAGCGGCTTCCACCAAAGCCTGGCGGGCAGTGACAGGTAAAGTTGTACATTGTCTCCTCGCAGAAACCGTTCACACAAGGCTTCGCCAGACAGTCTGAAACATTGGGAAAGGATATATGCGACTGTGAGACAGTAATCGCCAATCTTCGTAACCTTCTGAAAAGGCCCTCGTGCTATTGTCATCGCCTACAAAATCGCGAGACGAAGATAGCCGAAGATAGCCGAAACACAGTGTGTGTGTGTGGGGGGGGGGGGGCGGGGGGGGGGGACTGCTTCTGGCCACTGTTGGCTTCACTCTCTCTTGGGCAATGTTTGCTATTCCGAGGATTCGTTAATCCGAAAACAAAATTAGGTTCGTTATTCCGAAGATTTATGATTCCTAAACATATGTGACCCTGCACCTCAAAACAAACAAAAAGTCGCCAGACATATTCTGAAAGAGCAGATTCTAAGCTTGAAAATGATATATAACTCAAATCAAATGGACTCTCCTAACCTATCTAACTATTGGAAAGAAAGCACAAACTCAGGAAAAGTGTGAACTGAGAAAAGAGGCTCTGAAGTACAGTGTCTATTCAAGCGCTTAAATCTTTACCAAACCGTGCTGGCTGTGCGATGAATGGAACAAAAAACAGGAAGTAAACCACCAGAGTAACAACAATGAAGGGATTATTAGATTAAACTGAAATTAAGCATGCCTCATTAACATATTCTGTCCATAATTAATTCCAACTTTCAAAGCAGTAGCACTATCCTTTCAAAATTTAATAGAGTTGAAAGTGAAGAGTGTGGACAAGGTTTTTCAGAAATGAAAAAGGGATTCTAAAGACACACCTAATTACACTATTCTACCAAAAATGTCGAGATAAACTGCTTAAAAAACACACTTTCCTGCCCGTTTTATGATACCAAATTTTAGCATAATGTAAAAGAAGACCCGCTCCTTCAGAAAATATGAAAAAGTCAAGTTCGGCTAGGTTGACCCATTTCACTTATTTTCAGTCCTCACGCAAAATCAGTGTGTGCGACTTTATGTTCGTTTTGAGGTGCACGGTCACTATCTATACCTGTGCCTATACATTTGTGAATCCTAAAATGAAAAAGGGGGTCGTTAATCCGAACATTAAGTGGCGTGGTTCAGAAAGTTCGTCATTCCTAATATTCGTTAATCTGAAAAATGAGAAGAAGGTGCATTGTATACATAATAAGGAATCTACGGAATTATGAACCCTACTTCGATTGCAGATTAAAGAACCTTCGAATCAACTAACCTTATTTAATTTTCCGATTAACGAACTTTGGGATCGAATAAGGAACCTTATTTCATTATTTGATGAACGAACCTTCAGAATAACGAACTGTAACCCTCTCTCGTTTCTCTTGCAATAACCATCGACAACTACATCAGCACTTATCGTACACAGCTCTTTATGATAGTGATGCTTTTTTTAAATTACGCGATAATAATGTCGCATCCTCCTTTGTGAAGTAGCCATCCATGCACACGCTAAAACATAGGTGTGAATTTGTTACAGGATTAGAATCTGAGAGTACAAATTACAAAATTATACTCCTCTAGAGCAAGATATTTCAAAACAATCATAATGGTATCTAATGCAACGGAAAGAGCATAAAATCCAGACAACAGTTCTGTTGATTGTACGGTTGCGACTATAGCTTCCCTGCATAACATGTTATTTGTACTGGCGTCACCTTGAATGCTAATCTTGAGCGCAGGGCCTACGTAGGTCTATACTGTTGTATAGGTTTCAGCAAGAATTGGTAAAGCCTTATCATATTATACCCACTGATAATTGTAAATCACCGTTAAAATTATATTTGTGTCAATCAATTCAATGAGGACTCTCATGATACATATCATTTTAAGACGCTGTGTCCATCAAGGCTTAGGGTTAGTGTCAAGCAGAAACAGTTCAGCGTAAAAAAAAAAATGATACATTGTAATTGCATATTATACTGTCAATGTGCAGCCTTTGAGATTTTATAGGTCTCGGTTCGTAGGAGCTAGCCTAAGCCCAGGTCAAACCCGGTTCCCCCCCCCCCCCCCCCCAGAGTTTATGTTTTCAACATGGCACTAAAAATATACCTCCTGCAATGATTTCATGTTTTCTGCCATACTGACGCATGAGAAGAGATGCACACAGAGAAATTACGGTTCTAATTTGCACCCTAGAGGGTGCATATCGTTGTAACACCAGCGGCTCCATTTAGGGTTCTATTTTTGGGGGTGCTTATTTAGCACCCTATATTTAACACCATATATGGTGCATATTTGCACCCCTCCATTGGGTTCCCTTTCTGCACCCAATAGGGTTCATATCGTTGTAACATCAGCGGCTCCATTTAGGGTTCTATTTTTGGGGGTGCATATTTGCACCCCTCCATTGGGTTCCCTTTCTGCACCCCATAGGGTGAACAAAAATTCAGATGCAAATTTGCACCCTTTCTGGTTCATATCGTTGTAACACCAGCGGCTCCATTTAGGGTTCTATTTTTGGGGGTTCTTATTTAGCACCCTATATTCAACACCCAAAAAGGTGCAAATATAGACCTCTATACAGGGTTCCTCTTCTGCACCTCATACCTGCACCCATTATGGTTCATATTGTTATTGTTGTAATTTTGCACCCTATGGGGTGATAAAGTCACCGCAATATAACTGTAGGATGCAATACAATTTGCACACGTCTCTATATAGGGTTACCTTTCTGCACCCCATATGGTGAAAATTATAACCTTTTTGTTAAAACCAAAATAATTATATACTGGATGACTTCACTAACTTCACAAACAATTACCTAAGGTCTACTGGATGCCTTCACTGACTTCACAATTAACTAAGGTAACACTCCAGACATGAAGCAAAATAGCATGCATACAGGAGATTTACACACAGTTTCTCAGTCAATTAAATCCACAATCTTTCGAAAACTGAAGTCAGAGACTTCAATTCAACAACAAATAGAACATAAACATGATGAATACAGTGCATACTTACATATAGATTATTAACATTTTAATATATGTCTCATGGAAGAGGGACAAGTTAACAGCGATTTTCTTGTTCATGGTTTACTTTAAAGTGAACATGAAATATACATTGTATTTCTACAAATTCTAATACGAGATGCATATTTTGTCATAAAAAGGGCAATGTAAATAAAAAATGTATGAAATTTGGTCAGTGCATTGAATAAGAAAAATAATATTCGTTCTTTCCATCACATAATTACCTTTTCTTCTTTTAAAGGAAGTTACCACATTGACAAAAAGCACTAATTCTTTTTATTCGAAAAATCCCTGAAGCTTGCGCAGAGTAATAGTAAACTATGTGACAAATATCTTTCACATTGTCCTTCTACTTCTAGAATGGATCATAGATATGCACCTTGAATTTACCGGTACATCTTACGGTAATCAAAAGCACCTTTATGACGCTCTTAGACATTAAGAGCGATATGTCAACTCTGATTTCTGGTACACAAGTTATTGCCAAAACAATGAAGGGTATGGCAAAGTTCTGTCATATATATTTGAAACTCACTACTTGTACTGACATATTCCATCCAATTCCAAGCTTGAGAGCTTGCAAATGTGCCCCATTATACAATTAGTATACTTCACATTTTGTTTTTCAGATACAATTACACCAAAGATAAGAAAGGTGAAAAAAAGAATAAAAAAATGAAGAATGCACATCTAAATTTGGTTACTTTTTTATGCACACAGCTAAAGATATGTCCCAGTTATAAATCTTGGGCAGAATAGCACATCTGAAAACACTTTTCATTGCATCAAATTAACATTAACAATTCCACAGAAAATGTTAACTCAGAAAGGGAAAATAAGGTTAACCAATCAGTGGTATTACAAACTGGACATAAAGAGGAAGGAATATGTCTTGTGAGACAAGTTTAAAAACAAATTTTTTGATACATTGTGGGTTTTTTTTTTCAAGGGATGGAAACAAGAAGCACATTGTACTCAGTAGACCATAAATATAATTACACAATGTATGCAGTTTAGCCCCAACATTCAAAATATTGTAAAGAGCAGTCGATTTTTCACATTCATAAAGCAGGTATTGGTATTGGCACCATCACAAGTATACTGATCAGGAGCAAAATATATTATTATTACTATTATTATTATTATCATCATTAATATCATTATTACTATTACCATTAATATTTTACAGATTTATGATCATGCATGAGAAATACCTCAAGTGTTGATGTATACAGTCTCACAACTCTTCCAATCATTTTAACACTTAATTTTCACCAAACCTTACACAAATATATCAGCACTTTATACAACCCACTTAAAGAAAGCTTAGAATTATAATCAGAGTTAGAGGGCAAGTCCACCTTCATATAAACCTACATGTGGATTGAGTGAATGCGCTGCAATAAGCCAGTCCGGAGATAGCTCATGTGCACAAAGGTACAAATGACCTTTCATTTTTCTCAGTTGGTTTAGGCACTTCACTCAACTCAAAGTGACATAATGCAGCAGCTTGCCCACCATAGCCATTTATGGAACTCATATTCAAAGAAAGAATGAACCTAACCAGTGTAGATGAAGTGACCAGTATGGTTCGTCAATCAACACTTAGGGAATCATCTATTTTATCAAGTGCTGTTTTGAATATGTTAACAAACTTTTTTTGTGTGTTAACATTGCCAAATACCAGGCATGCTGTCAAGTGGATGTACTGGCAGGCACCATTTATAAGGATTCCATGAATAATCCTAGCATTACAGATGCTTATCTCAGTGAAATTAAAAAAACAACCTGTCTCTCGGTACAAATAACCTTTTTTCCGCACATGCTCAAACTGGTACCCCGAACTGGCTTATACGATTAGAACACATCAGTAAAAAAATTGAAAAGCGGACATTCAATTCAAAAGTTAATAATCTTTAAATCATTTGTGCAGTCGCATGCGTAGAACAATTCAAGGAAAACCTAAAGAGAATTTCAGTTTCACATTTCTTTTCTCTTAGGAAAAACATGCACATTTCCTCGACAAGTCACTGACGTAAGGGCAATGATAATAGTTTCTGCCTTCTTAAAGAGTGAAGTCCAGTGTTCTTTTATATGCAAAAAAGTAGATATGATATGTTGAGTTTTCTCAGGTTTTGGGACAAACTCTATTTTTCAATCCTTATATTATACATAAAGGGTTTGTGAGAAATTCATGCTTTTGTCAAGTGTCACAAAGCTACTCCACTTATGACATTGCATTGCCAGAGATTGCCCAAAATTGACATACATTGTGTGGCTGTCTACTACAAAAAACATCAGGCGACTTATTTTTTTTTTTGTTCTCTACTTAAACAATCAATTCAAAGTGTGCAGGTGTTGTTGAAGCACTGAGGCTATCGATGGTGACGAAATATCTAAAATATGAACAATACAAACTAACCCCATGTAGTATGAAATACAATGGAAAGCATACTTTGAGTATTTTATATCCATTAGCAGATTCATATTTTCATCCATAATCCACCCTCCCCTCCCCCCCCCCCAAAAAAAGAAGATAAAAGTGAATAGAAGTCAAGTTCTCTTCAGTTCGTTCTCTTGTATTTTTCTATTATATATTTCTTTAGAGTATTCTTGTAAATATTCAAGGCCAATGCATTCTAAGAAAGGGAATAACCTGACAACAGTTTAAAAGACAGAATAAATAGTTATCATTATTTATGAAATTAAAAATTTTCACATATATTTTGCAAAAGAAAAAATGCTAATCTTCATTTCATGGAGTGGCTTCATGCTCACCCTCGGCTAAAAACAGGGAGTTGATTACTTTCTGGATTAAAATGGAAAGATGTTTCTAGAGCCGTGGTGTTTAGCAATTCTAATGGGGGGGGGGGGGGGGGGGGAGGGGGGAGATTCAATGTGACCCGTCTCAAATTTTATATGGTTTAAACATACATGACATATTATAGGAGTCTCATTATTATGCCTCCGCCCTGAATGGTGCCGGAGGCATATGTTTTCAGGTTGCCTGTCTGTCTCCCGGTCTGTACGGATGTATCTACGGAAAAATTGATGGGCTTTCATCAAACCTGGTTCAGGGATACTACATGATGCTGATGATCTTATTGGCTTTTGGACTATATCTGCTAAAAGTCAAAGAAAATTTGAAAAGAACTTGTTTGCTACTTCTCTAGTCAGGGAAATCGGTGTACTCGTGTGTACTGGTTGGTTGGCGCATTCAGTTGGGTACAGCGAGGTTTCATCCTCTGCTTTCACAGGAAAGCCGACTCCCAACTTCTTGTTCTCGTAGTCAAGGTATATCTGCTCCTCTGCTTCAGCAACCTGCAGCTTGGTCTCATAGCTAATCTTATCTTACGCTGCATAAGTTGAAACTCCTCGAGCTCTAGTTTTTGATGCGTTTCTATAGCCGCTGCTTCAGCTGCCAAATAGTATGCCCTTCAGGCCATCACTCTCAGAAGAACTGGCATGGCTTCCACACTGACTCAACGAGGAACCAGGATTGACATCCTGAACATCTTCCATCTCCAGCTCTGGCATCCTATATGGTTCACCAGTCTCTCGAGGTTGACCTGCATCACTCATCCTGAAGACCATTATTGAACTTGATGCATAGTGAACTCGATGATAAATAATCAATCAAACACAGGTCCCTTTGGCCCAGTATGAGACCAAGCTAACACCATGCATCAGCATGGATCAGCAAGGCTCAACCTGTAATTGAATAAAACAAAGTTCAACATACAATCAATATTGGAATAGGCCTACATGTATCTACCTGCTAAAGTATGGGATCAAGCGGTTGTACTTCTGAAGTGATTTACCGTCTACATTACATACCTTGTTTGTGTGACTTATTTTATGTCATGTCTAGCACATGCAACTTCTCCAGTGGATATTATCTAAATTCACATATCGTGTATCATTGCTTATGCTCTGTGACTATGGCATTGCTAATTTATAACACACATTCTAGTTTCATTGATAGACAACAAAGAGTTAAGGCCAACCAAAATTTTCTGACTTCAATCTTCATACATGTCTTAAATTCTCCTAAATGAACCAGGAACACTATTTTTCTTCATTAGGCACATCATAATGCATACATCGTTCTTTCTGTCAACTTCACAGAAACCAATATCCAACTGAGCCTCAACTCGGCTCAAACGTAATAATTCCCATTAACGAAAATGATGCGACTATATCCGGTCACCTATTTACGTACATACCTTGGTAACTGCGTCCAGCAGCCCCATACGCATAGCGTAATTACGCTATGCGTATGGGGCTGTTGGTCGTAGTTAGTACCTTGGTTGAGGCTTTCCGTATTACCGTGCACTTTCATTGACTTATTCGCTATGCTTTACTGTAGGTATGATCGCACTTCTGACATGTTAGTACACATGTACCTCGATACAACTCTTTCGCATCAGTTTTCACCACTCAGCATTCTATGAGCATAATTCACACATATCATCATCGATTACTGTGAAATATTTTCAACGGAATTACAGTACAATTATTTACTCACAACGTTTGGCTCATCAAAAAGATTAATTCATCACCCCAACCTCACGGTCGTCTGTCCATTCCAAACGAGGAACTTCAGTAGTGTGCACGTACGTATACCGCGCGACCTACGGCGTGGCGTGCGCATGCAATTTTAGCTTTGCCATTGACCAAGTGCTCAACGGTCCACGCGTGCACGCATAATACGTGTACTTGTACTCGTTTGCTCTCTATGATAACGTCATTGAAATGATATTCTTGATCCCGGTGCGAGAAGAAAAAACAAATGTTTAATTCAAGTAGTAATTTTTTGAGTACAGTATTACTGATGACACTGTTACTCTTTAACAACGTGTAGTTATATTTTCAAATAAAAATATACGATAATTTGGATCCAAAAATAGTGTGGCATTTTAAGCAAACACCATTCAACACCCACATGTCAGCTTTCGGGAAAGACTATGGAATGGTTCCAAATTCGAACCCTTAAGACTTGGCTCCCTTTAGGGTTCGGATTTGCACACCTACATCCATCCCGAACCCTATAAGGTGCCACGTAGTTAGATTTGCTCGTAGGGTGAAAATAAGAACCCTAATAGAACCCTAATTTCTCTGTGTGTGGAACGGACGAAATCAAATTCTTGGTGAAACATAGACCTATCTCCAGCAACAAGATCTTAATTTTACACCATAACCTTGCGTAAGCATCAAGGCGTCTGTAGATAGTAAACAAGTCGTTACAAGGAATTTGACAAATTGAGACCGGTTCTGTAATGCATAAATAATCTTAAATGCAATGTAAAGACTTTATGCATGCTTTGTTCACAAAGCTGCCCTTAACAACAAGATTACCGGAGACTTGCCCAATCTGTAGCAACATCTTAGTGAATTCCCAGTGGCGGATCCAGAGGAGGGTGCACTGGGCGCTCGCCCCCTCTTTTTTTTTTGGTTATAACAAAAGAAATAAAAGGAAAAATGTGGGGGGGGGGGGCGTGCGCCTAATCTTATTTGGTAAAGGCGCCTCCCCTTTACAGAATTCTTGGATCCGCCCCTGATTCCTGCCTATAATGAAACGGAGCTGGTGAATGAAATGACTAGGCTGTAAAAGAAATATCTACGAATAATTGCAGAAACAGTCTATTCAAGGTAATGATTTGTAGCAGAATATTGTACCGCATATAGCCCGACCAGACGCCGTGCCGTTTTTACAGCGATTGGGCTGTGTATCGTTATACCGCATATAAACCAATTCGGTTTGGGCACTATTATTTCTTAGGGCCTATAGTCATTTCTTTTTTCTAACGGGGGAGGGGGGGGGGGGCTTCATGTATGCACTGACATAGTAACGCAACTGGCTCATTGTTTAACCCATTGAAAGTGCTTTTGTTCTTCATGTGGAAGCCACCCAGGCATATGGTGCAATTTGATGCATGTTTTTGCGTGTTTTATCGACGTGAAACAGTCCCACTTGTTCATGGTAGCAGTTTATTTTGATGTAGATTATTATTGAACAATTTGCCTATAAAATGGAATAATTCAAATACACATCTTGTATTAATTCTTTTCACTGAATATCATGAACGCGACTGAACCCGAGCGAGCGGAGCGAGTGAGGGGGGAGGGGAGGGTGTGGGAGGGGGGTGTCCCCCCTCCCACGGTGAGAACTTTTTGCATTTTGATGTTGCAAATGGTGCAATTTGATGCATGTTTTTGAGCGTTTTATCGACGTGAAACAGTCCCACTTGTTTAAGGTAGCAATATATTTTAGTGTAGATTATTATTGAACAATTTGCGTATGAAATGGTATAATTTAGATGCACTTCTTGTATTAATTTTCTTCACTGAATATCATGAACGCGACTGAACCCGGACGAGAGGAGCGAGCGAGGGGGTAGGGGAGGGTGTAGGAGGGGGGTGTCCCCCCTCCCACGGTGAGAACTTTTTGCATTTTGATGTTGCAAATGGTGCAATTTGATGCATGTTTTTGCGCGTTTTATCGACGTGAAACAGTCCCACTTGTTTAAGGTAGCAATATATTTTAGTGTAGATTATTATTGAACAATTTGCGTATGAAATGGTGTAATTTAGATACACTTCTTGTATTAATTCTCTTCACTGAATATCATGAACGCGACTGAACCCGGACGAGAGGAGCGAGCGAGGGGGTAGGGGAGGGTGTAGGAGGGGGGTGTCCCCCCTCCCACGGTGAGAACTTTTTGCATTTTGATGTTGCAAATGGTGCAATTTGATGCATGTTTTTGAGTGTTTTAACGAGTTGAAACAGTCCCACTTGTTTAAGGTTGCAGTATATTTTAGTGTAGATTATTATTGAACAATTTGCCTATAAAATGGTATAATCTAAATACACTAGTCTTCTTGTATTAATTCTTACACTGAATATCATGAACGCTGTCTGTTCAGCAATCAAACAGAAAAAGCATGCACACATAGGGTGTATAGATAGGGGCATATCCCCTCCCACACGAAGGTGATTTTGCGTTTTCAGACCTGAAATTCAGCGATCTGGTGCAAATTTTTGGTGCAATACTTTTTCATCGAAGTGTTAAAATCACAGAATTTAGCTCTTATTCCGAATGTGCACCATTTGTGCGTATGTATAAAGTCTAGTGAGGTAGAGCTTAGGGGAAGGGGGATTCCCCCTCCCGCTCGCGGAGCTTTTGCGTTTTTAGAATTGAAATAAAGCGATCTGGGTATAGCCACACTCTACTTCTTTGCATGGCTGGGGGGGGGGGGGGGGGCGAGCAGGGAGAAGGCGTGGGCGAGTGTTATCTCCACCCTTCCCTTCCGATGGAGCTTTTATCTTTTTAAGGTTGAAATTGAGATATCTCGTATACGCATATTTGATGGAATCAACATTTGGGAAATCCCCCCCCCAAAAAAAAAAAAAAAAACTGATGGGGGGGGGGGCTGAGGGAGGAAAGGGTCGATTTAAAGGGGAAATTCCCCTTAAGATACATGAGGGAACCTTCAGTTTTCGGAATATAAGTGATAAGTCTTGTGCACTCAGAATTATTCAGAATTTTTTGTAAATCTAAAAAGTGTACTTAGCTAGGGAAAGAGGCACAGAGGGGGAGGGTTTGGGAGGGGGATACCCCCTCCCAAGCACGAGAGATTTTGCATATTTTGAATTGAAATTCAACGATCTGGTGCACACTTTGAGTGAAATATTCAAAAAAAAATATCTTATTTGATGAAAGGTTGCAAAGGAGACCCGCTTCATGTGCATGCATACAGTATACACGCATTTTTTTTTCCGCCTCCCAAATCCCCGGTCCAAATCTTAAGGGGGGGGGGGGGGGGGAGGGGCGACCGCCCCATCGCCCCCCCCCCCCCCCCCCCCCGGCTACGCCAGTGCACCCAGATTATGGCCACCACAAGATACAGTTAGTGCATGCTTTGAAGTCGGATTCATCTCCAACGACAAGCGATCGTTCTCTTCCATTAAGGTCTCTTACCTGGTACGCTGCAGACTCGGTCGCCAGATGGAAATAGGCGGCTGGTCCTCTTTCTCGGACAAGAAGACGACTCGCGGACACTGTAAGGTATGAGCTTTGGGATGAGTTGCACATGCTGACCATTCAACAACCTCACTGGACATCGCCTCACCATGGGAATGGTGTAATTGAGATTGTAGCCATCACGACCATGATGACACTTTGTAGTGGCTGGAGAGTGAGCGAGAGAAGGCGAGAGTGAGCTCAAGATGATTTTAGGTGGATACATACGAAACTTATAAATTCATAGCATTTATAATGTACTGTACACGCATTATGTAAATGTGTGTGTGTATGTGTTGTACTAGTTACGTTATTATATGTAATAAATATATATATATATATATATATATATATATATATATATATATACTGACATCAAAGGACTTAACCACAACATGGCGGGGCGGTGCAAGGACAGTAAATCTATTGACAGCAAATCTTGCACATATAGACGTGGCTGGTGTTGGGTAGGACCCCTTTGATCATCAAGCTTTCGGGCGAAGTGCCCTTCTTCAGGATCTACACAGTCAATGACAACAACGTATAAGCAAAATCAACCTAGGTGTAAAATCATACTAAACTTAAGTAACCTTATATATTATACAATTCAAAATATACTCAACATGAAACATATCTCAATTCAGCGCATTTTACAACAAAAAACAAACCAACATACTGTTACTAAATACAATCTCAAAACAAAACTTACTGTGTTGGTGCTGAGTGTGGTCTTGTAATGTTGTTTGTGTGAAAGTTATGGTCGGGTGTATCTTATGTGTTTGTGTATATGGGGGGGGGGGCGTTTCTGTACTGAGGCTCGTTCTCATCAATCAATCATAAACTACCAATACTCAATCTTTTTTTCACCATCCAACAATATAAAAAACCTTCCAAATTACAATTACAATTTCTACATACTAATACCCTTCTTCTAATACAAACGAACATACACATCCGCATATACATAAGCAATTCATACACATAAATCTATTTATCCAAATACTTACATACCTATACGCCCACATTACTTTAACAACAATTCAACCTTCCCAAAAATACATATACCATTATTACAATACCTATTACTACCTACATTTACATCAATCACTACTTACAATAATTCTAACTAACTATAGATAATATTTTAACCATCTCAAACAATAACATATTTTTTATACACTAACATTCAATTAATCTCTTCTCATCTATCTCTATAACACACCTTCATACATCTGTTCAATACTTCCCAATTTTTCAAATAATCAGCTACAAAACATAATATATACATACTTACATTTATTTCTACAATTATTCGTACATATCAATTCCTGACAATCAGTTGTGGAGAAATGAGGTGACATTAAGATTTCATGTTAATTCCGTTTGGGTGGAGGGTCTTTTTATTTGTCAATCCAAAAGGATTCTCGGCGTAGTGTTGTCGTGTGTGATTTGCCCTCGATAGCTTCGATGGCTGTAAGTTGTAGGTTGGATAATGAGTGTGAGGGTAGGCTGAAATGTTTGGTGTATAGAGTGTTTTGTGATGTGGGTTGTGGTAGTTACGTATTTCTGATAGTGTGTTGTTGATTCTTGTGTACAGTGTTGTTTCTGTTTTCCCGACGTACTGATGACAGAGCGAGCATGTTAGGCGGTATATGACGCATGTGGATTTGCATGATGTATGAAGGTGTGTCATAATAGAGATAGATGAGAAGAGATTACTTGAATGTTAGTGTATAAAAAATATGTCATTGTTTGAGATGGTTAGAATATTATTTAGTTAGATAGAATTGTAAGTAGTGATTGATGTAAATGTAGGTAGTAATAGGTAATGTAATAATGGTATATGTATTTTTGGGAAGGTTGAATTGTTGTTAAAGTATTGTGGGCGTAGGTATGTACGTATTTGGATGAATACATTTATGTGTATGAATTACTTATGTATATGCGGATGTGTATGTTCGTATGTATTATAAGAAGTGTATTAGTATGTAGAAATTGTAATTGTAATTTGGAAGTTTTTTTATATTGTTGGATGGTGAAAAACAAATTGAGTATTGGTAGTTTATGATTGATTAAATGAGAACGAGCCTCAGTACAGAAACGCCCCCCCCCCATATACACAAACACATATAAGATACACCCGACCATAACTTTCACACAAACAACATTACAAGACCACACTCAGCACCAACACAGTAAGTTTTGTTTTGAAATTGTATTTAGGCCTAGTAACAGTATGTTGGTTTGTTTTTTTGTTGTAAAATGTGCTGAATTGAGGTATGTTTCATGTTAAGTATATTTTGAAATGTATAATATATAAGGTTAGTTAAGTTTAGTATGATTTTACACCTAGGTTGATTTTGCTTATACGTTGTTGTCATTGACTGTGTAGATCCTGAAGAAGGGCACTTCGCCCGAAAGCTTGATGATCAAAGGGGTCCTACCCAACACCAGCCACGTCTATATGTGCAAGATTTGCTGTCAATATATATATATATATATATATATATATATATATATATATATATATATATATATATAACGTGAAGCGGGCTTGGCCTCGTACGTTGTGGGTACTGCATTATCACTCACACACATCCCTCTGACACCACACCACACACAGCAACCATATCCCAACGCCTTAAAAGCCCTTGAAAAAGGCTGGTTACACAGTCGAAAGCTTGGGAAATAAAGGCTATACTGAACATTACTGCAACGTCTGCGAGTCATTCTTCCCTTACAGACATATATATAAAATTATATACATATATATATATATATATATATATATATATATATATATAGATATAGATATATATAATTATATCTATATATTTGTCTATCATGACCATCCATTTTTATTATTTTTTTTTTTTGGTCTATCTCTATGACCTATCATGTTGATTTCCGTGCTTAGTCTGTGTGCTTTGAATAATTTGCTTTTTGTCATTTTCAGATTTCTGGCGATTTCCCGTCTTCAACCATTTACCACTTTACCTGGATGACCGATATTACCAATGACGACGCCCAGCAAGTTAAAGACTTGTAGAGGGTCATTCAAAAGGGGACAAATGGCGCTATTTAGACGCTATGATTCATCATTATCATAGTCATTATCAGCATTATTCTCCGTCCAGGGTCAATGTCCTTTGTGTTGCAAAGTTAGATATCATTGGGCACGCCCTTGATGGCTTCCAAGACAGGCACTTGGCATGCAATTTAGTGTGTATTACTAATCAAAGACGGGCATTGCTAATTACCCACGCCGATGAAAATCGGCAGGGGGTTATGTAAAGGGTTCCGTATGTTTGTTTGTTTGTTTGTTTGTTTGTTTTTTGTTTTGTTTTTTTGTTTGTTTGTTTGTTTGTTTGTATGTTTGTTTGTTTGTTTGTTTGTTTGTGTACAAGATAACAAGAGAACGGGTAAACGGATTTGCACGAAATGTTCAGGGAATGTTTGGATAATGACAGGAAAGAATCGATTAGATTTTGGTGATAATCGGTTGACCCTTGCAAATTCTGTGTGACCTTGAAGTTTTGACCCCATGGTATAGTGACCATTCCGAAAATTTCCCGTTTCTCACTTTGCGATTTTCCGCTACCATACCAAAACATAAACTCCCCAACGATCCGACTTCGCTGCTCAAATGTTCGTAAGAATTCCGAAATTTACGTTTAGGCCTATTTGAGGGACTATGTCCTTCTAGATTTATGAAAGTTCGTTCTCCATCATCACAAACTGGCCCGTATTTTGATGATTTTTCAAATTAACATTGATTGTTTTTTTCGTTGGAGGAGCATTTTGCTCGGTCGCAGTCACACTGCACGATATGCGTGCTCAATGTTAATGCGTGTGCAAGGCCGCTGAAAATGCATCGCGCTCTACACTGTTGGTGCAAAATTGCACCGGGGACGTTGCGGCGCTCGTTGGTGGCCGAATACTGGTGCAGTAGACATTTGCATTCAACCCTTGCATTGAATAATTCCCGTAGACACTAATCATAGGGGTAATTGCCTAGGGGGTACGTAAATTTTGTTTTTCTTTTTTGCTTTTGTGGATACCATCAAAGATCGTACACTCATACGACCTTTGAAATTTGATGATTTTTCAAATTAACATTGATTGTTTTTTTCGTTGGAGGAGCATTTTGCTCGGTCGCAGTCACACTGCACGATATGCGTGCTCAATGTTAATGCGTGTGCAAGGCCGCTGAAAATGCATCGCGCTCTACACTGTTGGTGCAAAATTGCACCGGGGACGTTGCGGCGCTCGTTGGTGGCCGAATACTGGTGCAGTAGACATTTGCATTCAACCCTTGCATTGAATAATTCCCGTAGACACTAATCATAGGGGTAATTATTGCCTAGGGGGTACGTAAATTTTGTTTTTCTTTTTTGCTTTTGTGGTACCATCAAAGATCGTACACTCATACGACCTTTGAAATTTGATGATTTTTCAAATTAACATTGATTGTTTTTTTCGTTGGAGGAGCATTTTGCTCGGTCGCAGTCACACTGCACGATATGCGTGCTCAATGTCAATGCGTGTGCAAGGCCGCTGAAAATGCATCGCGCTCTACACTGTTGGTGCAAAATTGCACCGGCGACGTTGCGGCGCTCGTTGGTGGCCGAATACTGGTGCAGTAGACATTTGCATTCAACCCTTGCATTGAATAATTCCCGTACACACTAATCATAGGGGTAATTGCCTAGGGGGTACGTAAATTTTGTTTTTCTTTTTTGCTTTTGTGGATACCATCAAAGATCGTACACTCATACGACCTTTGATATCATCACACTCTCGGCTTGCTATAATCAAAATATCCCGCAAGAAAACGGCGTATTTCTCGATTTTTAGCGCCTTTTCCGCGACCCGTCGCGTAGACAATACTCTTAAAACTGGACTTAATTCGCGCGCGCTTGGAAAAGTTCCGATTCTGCACTTTTGACGGTGGAATTTGGGATTTTCGATGGATTTTTGGAGGAGACTTAAGGACTTTCCTGTACGTGAATGAGTGTTAATACCGTATGTGTAATGATGTGATTTGCGTGTGATGTGACTGTAGAACCAAAGATCGTACACTTCAGTGTACGATCTTTGGTAGAACTCACTGTCTGGTGATAAAGCACACTGGCAATTAAGTGGCCGAATTCTGGTAGATGACCGAATGCACATTATGTTTACCCCGACTTTGTACTTAGGCGTGGGTCTGCCGCCTTTGACGGCCCCTCTCTAGTTTGTCTGTTTCTTCGTTTGTTTCAAGTTACTTCTCCGCCTTCATTTCGGAAAATTTAGTGATAACAACAGTACAATGTGATATAATTAATGACGACGATGATCAGGTCATAAACAAGCGAGCAATATAATACAGTATATGTAGATAAAAACTTGTTCTATATAGGCATATAGGGTAAGTACAGTTTGATTAAAGCAGACGGTGAGACCATCAACAGAAATAGTGCTTGAGGCAATAGTATCCCCCAAAATAATCCTATTAAATTTGTAGAATAAAGTATCTATACTTGCTACGGTATATAATGTGTGTGTGCTTGTGTGTGTTTCTTTTTCCTTTTTTGTCTGGAATAAAAAGAGGGAAAATTTCCTCCTTTTTTTACCGAAAAATTATCTAAATTGCGGTAACATAGATATAAAGAGCGCATTGTACAGTGAAGAAGGTTTTTTTTTTGGGGGGGGGTGTAATTCAGCTTGCTAACTGTTATCTACTCATTTTGAGACATTGAAAGATATAATCATTATCATAATGATTCTTCCACGCTAAATCTGAATCTATTACTGCACCTACAGGAATTTGGTTGAATCTTTCCCAGTCAGGGTATAAAACACGGCCAGCAATCAGAACACCATCGCGGGCAATATTTGGCGCACAGGCAGTCGAGAAATACATGAAAGTTATGTTATTTACATTTGACGACAGCATATTACATTTTAACCAGGAAAAAGATACACACTTCATTCTTGCCCTCTAACTCACCTGCCCTCATTGAGTCACCTCTTGTTAGGAGCACATGCGCAGTCACTCCGGTCATCACGTACCAACAAAACCCCGGCAACACACGTGCCTGTAGAAGTCCGAATGAAATCACTGAGAGAATAAGTTTTTGATGATGAGACACTAAAAAAGAAAAAAAAAAAACATTCTTCAAGACGTACGCTGAATCATGAAGTACCATACCAGTAAAACCAAGTGTACGAAGAGCACAGTAAAACAGGACTTACAAAATGTGCGAGAAGTCGCTTACACTGAAAAGTAAGGATCTTGGATATTGCAGGGCAAACTATTCCAAAAGGTGCGTGGAAGCAAAACTATAACATATTTCTGATCAAGAGAAGATTAGTTGTAGGTAAAATGAATGATTTTTGTCAGTAATCAAGGTCCTATATTGTATAAGGAATCTACATGGTCAAAACCTCCAAAAAAGCAGAAGTCGTGAACCCATTCCAAAACTTTGAACACGAAGCAGAGTTTCAATAGCACACAATTATTTGTCAATGGGCATCATAGGCCTTGTCACGATGTGACTGAGAGTGCGAGTGTGGAATGTGTGAGATTCCTTTGTTCAGGCAAGCCATCAGGTGGGAAATGGGGACAGCAGGCGTAAACAGCATAGAAATTTAGAATCGGGCAAGCCAGGTGGAGAGAAGTGGTTAGGGAGAAAGGACAGTGTGGAAGAAAGAGGGAGGCTCAGTGGAGTCAGGGTAGAATGGCTAATGTAGAAAGGGAGAGTTGGTAGGAGAGAATAGGTAGTTAGTTAGGGGGAGATAGTTGGGATAGATAGGTTTAAAGCCAAGAGGGGGAATTAGTTGGAAAGAAAAGGGACAGGTAATAAAAAGGGGAAAGCTAGTTGGAACCAGTTTAAGCACAGTAGAGGGTGGAGTTATATTAGAGGCGACAAGGAAAGTAAATTTGGAGGGAAAAATCAGTTGGATCTGAACATCTGTCAGAGCAAGACATGCTCTTCTAACTCACTGGTGATAGGGGTAGAGAGGTAGCTGATCGGCCTACAACGCAGCGCTGCATTTCAGGCAGGAGAGTCATGGCACAGCAGCCCCACGCATTAGGGCAAGGTACGCGCAAGACATGCTGCAGGCACTGACAACAGCTGAAGTCTCCTCCTCACCATTGTTTGAGGGTCTGAACACCAAATCAGACGTAAGTAGTTTTGTAGCTGTATTAAGTTTGTTTTTGTAATATTCTGAGTTTGTCATTATTGTTATTTTTTTTATATAGAGATTCATATTATGTTTGCTGGTTCACTATAATAATATGTGGATTAAGAATGTTAGAGTAAAGATTGTGCTATATATCAGATTGGATATGTTGTATAAGAGTGCAATAGGATTTGTTGTAGTTTGGCAGGAAGACAGGCCAAGTCAGCAGGTGAATGTTTCAGGTGGAATGGTGAAATTTACAGCGATAGCTGTGGATACAATGTATTTTGGTTTTCTATGGTTGTATCAGGAAAATACAATCCAGGTTTTGTTGTTCATAACTAAAGTGAATGAAGTTAGAAGCTTGTTAAGTGATAAGTTAGAATGTAGTTTTGGTTGCTGAAGGATTTAAAGGTTAGTTATAATGAGAAAGGGATATATGTTAAGAGAATACAGTTTAGCTGGTTTTTGATTGAGATAGTTTATATGAGAGGATCTGTCATGTTTATATGTTAAGTGAGTTATGAGTATGTACATGGCGATGGTTTGTTTCTGTAGTATGTATATATAGGTCTGTTGTCATGGTGGAAGTATACAGGAGCATTATTGGTTAAGTATAAGGAAGAATTGAACTGTGGTTCATGATTGAGATTACCCTGTGAATATATAATGTTATGAGAGGTGGTTATAATATCCCCATATAGATCGACACCGACGAGCTGGGCTCGACGTCATCGCTAATACGCTCGACGGCATAGCAAATACGCTCGACGGAATCATCACTACATCGACGGAATCATCGTTATCTCGACGGAAGCATCGTTATCTCGACGGCATAGCAAATACGCTCGGCGGAATCACCGTCAGGTAACTCAACGGCATCATATTGACGGCATCACCATTAGCTCAACGGCATCTCGGTTAGCGTGAGGGCAATTCCCGCTACTCTGACAGAATTCCCGTTCCTTGGTAGTCCTCCGGTGCAAGCGGTAGCATCTCGGTCGACACGACGACAATTCCCGCCAGCCGGACGACATCCTCGACATCGCGATTATCCAGGCAACTTCTGCATTACCGCACAGACTAGTTCACACCCCCCCCCCCCATTCCCGTCGGACAGTATACATTGAAACCACACGTGCGCACAGTAAAGTATTGAACCACAGGTATTTTATTCAACCCGGGTCTAGGATGTGTTTATAAGATTAGTCGAGGATGTGTTTACATGAGGAAAGGATTTATTAGCATATTATATTATCTCATTGGATTGCTCCTGAACGTTTTTATAATTTCTTAGGTGCAAATACGAACGCAGTTGTAATAGGTTTTTTTGTGGGAAAGTATTGTAAAAATATATTTTTTTGTTCATTAAGTTTTGTTGGAAAAATAAATAGCATAAGAGTTGCATTTTTTGTTCAGTAAACTCACGAAGTGTTGAAGTGTATTAATTACAGTGTATCTCATAGCAGAACCAGACTTATCGTCAGTCGTAGATAATATAATACAGATCTTAGAGCTGACAGGCCTATTATTCCAGAATTTACCAAAAAGAGGGTGTCTGAATGGGTCATATTATTATAAGTTTTCTCATTCCTGCTCACGCCAGTATAAAACTAAATGGATTATAATTATGATATTAATATTTGGATGTCATAAGAAAATAATTATGCATGCAGGAGTCTTTGGGCAAGTACATCATTTTCAACGTATTTGGACCTCTCGCAGTGTTCATAATACACGTATATCATACAAAATAATGCACGACCTTAAACGAGGTAGCGGTTTGCTATGCATGATATAACTACATTGCTGCTAATTGTGATGCGTGAGACTAGAAAAAATAGGATTCACTAAGAATAAATTTTCCAACTATACAGCTTCCAAGGACTTCGCGTTGTCGATCCATATCTAATCAAAAAAAGTATGATAGAAACTTTTAATGAACAATTATAATTGACGAAAAGTGGAAATGAGGGACATGCATGGTGTTATAGCTATTTCCATTACGTTGATTGATTCCTTTCCCCCACCAATTGCACACTCTGAATCATCAAAAGAGAGAACCATATTATAAAAGAGAACATGTTAAAGGTATAGCGCAGACATATTCGGCAACACAGTTTTAGGGTTTTGATAATGATGGGAGAAATAAATGAAAGAGTTTCATCGCAAAATTGTCTGAGCGCCGTTTTCAAACATAATGTAAGTCTATCATCAGACAGAGCCTCCCCCCCAAAAAACAAACAAACAAACAAACAAACAAACAAGGAACAACACAAAAACAAACTTTCTAGTGATACCTCACTTGAAACATTACAAAGAATATTCTTGAGGATATTTTCCCAGTACTTTCGTTTTTTTTTTAACATCATTAATTGCAAATATTTCAAGTCAACAAAAATGGAGTTAGCACGTTTTGAGATAAAACTCTCCATCACAGTGCCATAGGTCTGTAACTTGCTTAATCCTTTTATTTTTTTATTTGTTACATTGATATGGAGTGTACTCAGATATTTCCATTACATTAATTGTCTGCCTTCCCCACTGTATTCACGCCCTGCTTTACTAGAACAGAACACAATTTATCAAAGAACGTCTTAAAGGCCACGCAGAATATGTTGGGGTCATCCCACTACACCGACACCCACAAGTCATACGACCCACGAGTTCGAAGTTGGAAAAAAAAACAGGTCCATGAGTCACACAGCCCACAAGTTCGACACTTATAGGCAAATAAAGTCCATGTGTCCCACACCAGGCAAACAAGGCCAACGAGTTCGACAGTGAGCAAAAACGGCCCACGAAACCGGTATTACGTCACGAGCCTTAATGTGCCTATATTGTGGGCCTTTTGGTTTATAGTAACCTCGTCTACAGCCACTATGTCTATTTTCCAATTGGTCTACTGGCATATCGTCTATTACCGATTAGTCTAATACCCATTTGGTCTACAACTCGTTTTGTCCAGTACCCATATTGTCTAATAGTCACTATGCCCACTACCCGTATTGTCTAATACCCAACTCGTCTAAGGAGCATTTCGTCTACAAAACAATTGATCTAATAGCCAAATTGTCTACACTCACAATGTCTATTTGCCATGTCGTCTAATATTTATTTTGTCTACTACTAGTTAGTCTACTCCCACCTCGTCTACAAGTCATTTAGTCTACATTCACTTTGTCTAGTTATCATATCGTCCAACCCTTAGTTTGTCCATACCCAATATGGTCTATACCCATCTGGTCTACTCCCAACTCGTCTACTCCTAATTGGTCTACTCCCAATTGGTCTACTCCCAATTGGTCTACTCCCAATTGGTCTACTCCCAACTGGTCTACTCCCAATTGGTCTACTCCCAACTGGTCTACTACCAACTGGTCTACTACCAACTGGTCTACTACCAACTGGTCTACTCCTAATTGGTCTACTCCTAACTCGTCTACTCCCCACTCGTCTACTCCCAATTGGTCTACTCCCAATTGGTCTACTCCCAACTGGTCTACTCCCAACTGGTCTACTCCCAATTGGTCTATACTCGTCTATACCCAATTGGTGTACTCCCAACTGATATAGTTTTACTCTCAACAATTTACCCAAACTGATCATTTCCATCTGGTCATGCTAATAATGAATATACCACTTTGTCTAGTGTCCCGTCCGTCTCACTGTCATGAACTATTCATATTAAACCCTGCCCTTGATTAGCACAAAATCAATATTAGACTATATAGTTGTTACGATGTGGGCTTGTAGTTGGATGGATTGACACGGGATGCTCGCGTATACTAGTACTGTGTTCCGTTTGTGTGAGACAGACTAATCAATGGTGAGACATGACTACTAGTATCCAGTCTACATTCTGTCCGTAAAATAACAAAATAATGATAAACTAGCTCAGTTACAATCCTCCATCACAAACGAATTGTCAGTCATACGAAACAGAATTACATTTCGACCGACCACCCAGTCCACCCGTACCTCCGTGCGCATGCATGCAGCAATCTTGGCGGGATCCCGAATGAGGAATTATCGAGTAATTTGATTTTCATTGCGTTTGGTACACTAGTGACGGTACTAACGATCCGCGCGATGTGGGCGTGTAGTTGGATGGATGACACGGGATGCTCGCGTATATACTGTGTTCCGTTTGTGTGTGTGTGTGTGTGTGTGTGTGTTTACGTTTACATGTATGTAGTGCTGGGATGTGGTTACTGAGAGAGATGCAGTAGGTTGTTGTCCAGTGGCGGGGTGACCTCTTTGTTTCGGTAACCTTCGAGAGAGTGTGGCCATAAGACGCAATGTTCAGATCATTCTACTGATTCACAAAATTAGCAATTTACCAATATCCTTTAGCGAAAGACTGTTATCACACGATGGCAAGGTGCGGTATTTGAATGCTGATTTGTGATTGCTTGATTGTAATTACTAGCAGACATACTCGTAGACGTATGGTGGTATGTGCATATAACCGATATTAAATGTACATTTAGAATTTGACATGAATAAATGAATGTCATGGAAATTTCGTATTGTTTTTAGTTGTTGTTCTCGTGAATGTTGACTATAATTTGAAATAACAGGTCTTTTGTGTGTGTGTGTGTGTGTGTGTGTGTGTGTGTGTTTGTGCTGAGTTATACATGAAGTATATGAAGTGTGTATGGTTTGAATGGAGTTTTGGAAATCTGCTTTGTAAGGAAGAGGATTGACACAAAATGGAGAGAAACTGAACTGTTGTGTGATGTAACATTTGATTTATTTTTGAATAAATAACAACTTTAAACGTAAACATGAAAAGTCCCAATTATTGGGTAAATGGATGCAAAGTTATGGGCCATAATAGAAACTTGCTCAAAAAACTTAACGTTGACCTAAAAAAGGATATTGACCCCTTGCGGTGACCTTGAACCTTGTGTTGACCATTGTATACCTCAAAATATTAAGTCTGTATTACCAATCTTCCATCCAAGTTTGATTGAAATTGGAGCACTTAATGGCACCTAGAAATTCAAGATTTGAACGCGTAACAGACAGACGGACAGACGGACAGACGGACGGACGGACAGAGTCTCGGACAGAACGACCCCATAGCAGTGATCCCTTATACCTCAGTCACACTTGGGTCAAACCCACTATCTCGGCGCAATTGCGTGAAATATGTGTCGCCCGTGTTTTTGCTTTTGGACATTGAATGATCACGCTAGGATGTTTTATTTATTATACAAGGTTCACTCTTGAAGATAAAATCAATATCAATGACCTTCTGCCAAAAAGTGAGAAATCAGGAAAGGCATCCGATGTGGTAATGAAATACCACGTGTCGCCGGTCAAATATTTTCTAAATTTCCGTATCATGCCAAAATTTAGAGAAGAGCCACTGCCCCAAAACTTAATTAATGTAAACATACATGATCCCTTCATTATATAACAGTCAAAGTTTTTTATATAAATGTTTTGTTTTCAAGAAGGGATGAAATGAAATGTGTCACCAATTGTATACATGTATAGTGAAACTTACGTTACCATATTTTAGATCAAGATTTAATTTCTTTCCATCGTCGCAAATATGTTTGTTTTCCTTCATTTGGCCCATCGAACATTTCGTTAAGACAGCTAGCCATGCACTTCCATTCATAAGTTAGAAGTATCTTACCAAAACAAAATAAATACATTCCATAGAAACGTAGATTTAAGAGATGTAACTTACGTTACTATTTTAGGGCAATATGGACAGACCTATGTTGCTGATATGTATCTCATCAGTTAGCAGTTGGTGAGAGGTAAGTCAGATGGTCAACAAAATCAAACTATCAAAGAACGATTTTTGTTCAGCAGCTATTTATTACCGCATCGTGTAACTTACGTGTTGAAACATACGTTACCATGAATGTAGGCCTTGTCTTTTTTTTTTAGTTAAAAGAGTAATTTTCTTAATAAATAATGAAGTGACCCATCTACGGTAATATCCACAGACAGCTTGCAATGCATTTGTACAAGTGTCGGAGCGTATTTGGTCTACTTTCCCATTTCCCAGCATTAGAAGCCGACAAGTAAGTATCTAAGTTATATGAAAATTGTATGGCTTTTACTAGACTAAAAAATCTAGTGTATTGTAGGTTCAAGAACTAGTCAGAGCTTCTTTAGAAAAGCTAGACAATAAAGCAATAGTTTCGATCACCATTCAATTGATTGCATGTGCCTTGAAAACTACTTCTAATAGCATTATTTAATGCAACGTATGTTTCAAAATAATGTAGTAACGTATGTTTCCAAATATATGTTGTTCCATAGACTGATGATACAAGGCAATTTAACTTTGATGATATCAAATTTATGTTCACAATGAACCAATACTAGAGTTTATTTCATTATTAGCAGTGGAATTTTAAGAATAAAAGTTGTATAAAATGAGTCCAACTACTATCAATTTAAGTAACATTTACTGATTCATTCAAGTTTTTGTTCATGAAATATTTATCAAATCAAACTAGGTCTTTCTACGGTATATGTTTCATTATAATCATACCAATCTTATGCTAAAACTCACCAATGTTCTAAGCAATATGATCATTTCTTAATTTGAGAAATTAAAGTTGATAACGTAGTTACAAATGATAGGTTTCAGGATTCAGTTCTGAGTTTGTGGGTTTTTTTTTCTAAATATATGAGGTATATACCTCAATACTGGTTGTTCAGTCCCTTATACGTTCGTTTTATAGTTGACACTTTAAGACTTTGAATGTTAGTTACATTTGTCTGATATTGAAGTAACATATTTTCAGGCGGTTGCCAATGTTCGGACAAAAATCTGCAGAATCATTATACTGCTAAAGTTCCCAAAGTTCGAAAAAAGCAGTGTTGAATATTAAAATTGTGAGTTCTCAATTCGCGCATTCGTTTTATAGTTCATCCACACGACGATTTAAATGTTAGTTGTGATATAGGATAAAAAACTTTTTCAGATTGAACTAACAATATATACGTTACCCTTTTCTGTAGTAACCTTACATCACACACTATACAGGCATAACAACTTTACCAAAACGTGTGGATTCGCGGAATATATTAATGAACGGAGGTAGGAAACCACAGCAATGCTGTGATTAACCAGGCAATGGTCAAGGACTGCGTAATTATGAGAAACTAACAAAAAGGACAAAGAAAAAGAAGAAGAAGTGCTGAAGAATACGAACAAGACAGAACATAGACATGGACAAAGAACAAAACACATGAGAGGGGGTAATGAAAAAGTACAAAAAGATAACGCCTATACACACACAAACAAAACGAGGGTCAATAGAAAACTCGTACAAGAAAAAGGTACCAGCCGAGGGTTAATTATGGCTGATGAGATTTATAAGGTGCTATAAGGAATTATTTTAATTTTGCTTTGACGGATGGGAGGCTAAGAGAATCAGTTATGGTTTTATCAAGGGGATTCCAGAAACTTGGGCCAGTATACACAAAAGTATTTTGAGCAAAAAAATGATATTTCTAATACGATACCAGAGTTACCTATACCCTTAAGCTACAATAAGTATTAGTTGAATTGAAGGATCAGATACTCCTAGAGGGATGTTTGGTAAAAATCTCAATCCATGAGTTTTCAGTGGATGGGTGTGTGGGGGGGGGGGGGCTGGCAATGGGTATCAGTTTAGAAAGAAACTAGAAATGTCGCTATGGCGACTGGTATGCCTCCGCCATAATGCACGATTCTCCTAATAGGTCTATAGTACATGTGGACAATGTGTGATTACATTTTCACAAAATTGGTAAAATATTAAAATGACATGTTTGTCACAAATGCATCGAATGTTTACCTTCCTTGACCTATGTTTAATTGGATGAATAGGAGAGCATGTACTTTAACTTCGACTTTGACCCTTTCATAAGTTTACGCACTTGAGTAATTTTCAAGGTATGGAGAAAAAGTGCAATTTCTGTATTGAACAGTAAATTGTTATCATATTCATCTGGCCTTTGATTCATAAGAGACTCACTGTCAGGCAGAAGATACATAAATATGTACTAAGTTTAAAGATTACTTGAGCCGATTCCGAGATATGGAAAAAGTAGTAAGTTCAGCACTTTCACTTGATCTTTGACCTTTTGACCTTTGACCTTCTTGGCAAAAAAAAAATCCCAGAGAATCTCTAGTGGGTAATATACATGCATACATTAAGTTTAAAAAAAAAATAATCCTGCTGGCATTGCATAAATATAAGAAAAATAGTAAAATTTCGAAGTATTGCCCTTGACCTCTGACCCCTGACCTTTGACCCCATAAACCCCAAATTCCCTAGCTAACTACTGACAGTCAGTACATGCATGTATACTTTGTTCCATAAAGATACTTTGAACAATTTCCAAGATACAGAGAAAAAAGTGAAATTTTAACATTTTACTTGACCTTTTGACCTTTGACCTTTTGACCTCATGACCCCAAACTTTCACCAAAGAATCTTAATTGGGTAATACCTGTCCACAAAATTCATTACGGACGGACGGAAGGACGGACGGAAGGACGGACGGAAGGACGGACAACCCGAAAACATAATGCCTCCGGCACCACTTCGTGGCGGAGGCATAAAAAAAAATCGTAACAAAACGAATTTGCAAAGGGTCGATTTTAGTCCATGCCCTGGATGCGAACACGCCCCTTTTGATCATCGCCTCATACATATCATTTTGTGACTTGAGGAAAAGTGTGCATTTCAAAGCATCAAACCCATATGAAATCCGCATAAAAATCGACAAAACATGCAACATTTTGGGGTTATTTTACGCGGCACGCTCTGTGTACCTAAACATACCTAGACGGGCGGTCACGAATGTAAAAGACAACAGAATATATTTTGGGCCCAGAGGACCTTATAGATGTGTATATCCCGTTCACTCCAGGCAAGGAAATGATATATCCCGCGCTGCTCAATGGATTTTTGTATATTGAATATAGAGTTTAAGAACTATCACCTGCACGAATTTGTTTTTACAAATATGAAGAACTTGAGTCACAGAACTCCAATCTTTAAAAATCATATTGTTGTAAGTTTATTAAGAATAGATAAAGTATGTAAATACACACATAATAAAAAGGTGGAGAAAATATTTCAGCTTCCTAAATCAGAAGAAAAATGGAAATCCAGATTGGGGAAATATTTCTTTGATCCCATTTCAATCAACACTTAATCAAAGACTTAGACAATTTCAGTGTAGAATTTTGAATAGAATAATAATTGGTGTAAATAAGCTTCTTTTTTATTATCCCGGACCGACGTTTGCAGTCTTTGTTCAGGTGCCAAAGAGACAATTTTACATCTTTTCTGGGATTGCCCAATCACCAATAGATTTATTTCTGAAATTACTACAACTATAGTTTTCTTTGGGACAAAAGATGAGAGCATGAACAATTTCCAATCACGTATTTATTGATGCTGAATATTTTATTTTCCTTCTAAAGAAAAAAGTAACTACTTAAGCCTCCCCTCCTTGCGTGCATGCAGTGCTGCAGCAAATCGGGAATACTGAAGAGCACATTACAGAAAAAGAAAAAAAAATCCATTTCTATTTAAAAAATTGGCTTTTCTGTAGGGTAAATCAAGTTATTTTATACGTTCACAAAATCATCGTGTTTCAGATACCGTAATAATGTAATTTCATTTTTTATTATTGTCACTTTTATACCTGGATTGCATGCCTTTGACTGAATAATTATTTTTTGAAAAAAAAAATTGTTTGTTGAAAATATATTACAGAAGACAGTATTCCGTTCTTCTGGACATGAAAACAATCTTTTCTCTGAACGCTCGCTTGCTTCACTGGCAATTTGAGAAGAAGATAGAGAGTAAATATATTTCTACATAACCATGCAAACTTGTTATGATGCTCATTGGGAGGTTGTCAAAATGCTTAATATTTCATCTAAGAAATATTGCGAATGAAAATCTACATTCTCAGGCGCTTGCTCACTTCCCTCTATGCTGACAGTGAATAGAAAATGTTCACAACAACTTGTTGTCGAAATAGTTCAGTTGTCAATTTCCAAGTGTTATTTCCATACCTTTTCCCAACATGTGTAGACGCCCTCGCATTCTATGCTGAATGGGGAAGGAACCATGAGTGATAGCAATCATTATTGTTATCATGCCTTCGATCCTAAATATGGAAATTTATAGAGAAGAACACATCATCCTTTTATACAAGCCACTTTTCTGACTTGTTTTCAGAATGCACAGCTCAATTTTTACACTTTTTCCTTAGAAGCTATGTACACACATTATGTGGGTTTGTGTTTGCGTGTGTATGCGCGCACGTTCGACTGCATGATTTGTTTTCGTATAATGTCGCGTTTCCATCATCTCTGCCCCCCCCCCCCCCTCCCTTATAAAATGACCTTCCTCATTTCACGCCGCTGGTGTGGAGTGTTGGAAGGAAATGTACCATGTACAGGGGCTGAAGTTTCCCGTTGTAATGTGTCTATATAGCTCCGTAGTTGTACTCTGCCATAGATAATTAATATCGCATCATTATCCTTATCATGCCCTGCATAGTGGGCTTTCGTGTTTTACACAAATTGCCTAATTAAACTGATTTATACTTTTGCGTCTGCCCCACTAGTCTGTTTCTTCGTTGCACCCGCATTAAAGCATCTGATTATTTTAATTGTGTGATTGTAATGTGCATGAGTGTTGTTTCTATTTCGCAGCAGAGTAAACGTATAATAATATACCTGTAGAACCTACTTAACATGGTGTTTTCGTCATTCATTTTGGCAAAAAGTTCCTACAGTGGGAGGGGAACACCGGACAGTTGGGAGTAGACTAGTTGGCAGTATAGACGAGTTGGCAGTAGACGAGTTGGCAGTAAATGGGTTGGCAGTAGACCAGTTGGGTGTAGACCAGTTGGGTGTAGACCAATTGGGAGTAGACGAGTTGGGAGTAGACCAGTTGGGTGTAGACTAGTTGGCAGTAGACAAGTTGGGTGTAGACCAGTTGGGTGTAGACTAGTTGGGAGTAGACCAGTTGGGAGTAGACCAGTTGGCAGTAGACGAGTTGGGAGTAGACCAATTGGGAGTAGACAAATTGGGAGTAGACCAATTGGGTGTAGACCAGTTGGGATTAGACCAATTGGGTGTAGACCAGTTGGGATTAGACCAATCGGGAGTAGACCAGTTGGCAGTAGACTAGTTGGCAGTAGACTAACTGGTTATTAGACTAATTGACTATTAGACAATGAGTTGTAGACCAATTGGCTATTAGACAAAATGAGCTGTAGACTATTCTATTCATAGACCTTATGATTACTAGACGAAATGGTCAATAGACATAATGGGTGTTAGACGAAATGTGACTTAGACAAATTGGACATTAGATAAAATGGCTAGTAGACGAAATGACAATTAGACTAATTGGCATATAGACAAAATGGTTGGTAGACGAGTTGGTAGTAGACGAAGTGAGTTTAGACGAGATGGCATTAGACTAGGTGGACAGTGGACAGGGTGGGTGTAGACGAGGTGCCAATTTACCGACCTTTTTGCTTAAAGGGATCGTACAGTTCTGGTTGAGACCTAATTTCAGGTTTCTAACATTTTTAGGTGAGATAATGAGAAATCTCTTATGAAATATGAAAGAGCATGTAATTCTATGAGGAATTCAATGTTTATTTGATAAAAATTGGTTTTGAAATGGCCAAGATATAAAAAAAAAAAGCGTTTCTAATAAAGTGTGGGACCCATACTTTGTAACGATCGCTTTGTTTTACTTTGTTTTTGGATGTTTCAGCCATTCCAAACCCGATTTTCATCAAATAAACTTTGCATTCCTCTTAAAATGGTATGCTCTGTGCTATATCATAAGTGTTTTCCTGGTATCTCGCAAAAATTTAAAAGCCCAATTCTCATCTCCACCAATACTGTACTATCCCTTTAACGTCGAATTCTTTGGCCGTATTTGCCCAGTGTCGGATTCATGGGCCTTATTTACTTAGTGTAGAATTCATGGGCTATATGACTCGTAGGCTGTAAGATTCGTGGTTGTCGAACTCGTGACGCGCACTCGATATTTTCAGCAACAAAGTTTTAGGATCTTGATAGTGATGGGATAACCAACTGCTATAGAAAAGATGAATTACCATGCTAAACACTATTTTTTGTTTCTTTTCCATTTTCATTGTTACATTCAGTATCAAGACTCTGAATGAAAGTTTGAAAAGAAAAAAAAACACACAAGCAAACATACATTTCAATATGAGAACTCAAAGAAGGGAAAAATCGAGAAATGAAGGCTGGAGGAAAATAGGACACTTCCTTAAAATTGTTAAAAAGTTTGGTTTTATTTATATGGTTAAGTTTTGGCTGTGTCCATGTGCTATCCTCTCTAATATTCAAAGGAAACCAAACTCCAAATTACATTTTTTCATGAAAAAAAAAGCTTACTGAAAGAGGTAATGAAGTTACTCTTTCATTATTCTGGACAAGTGAAAATAGTTCAGTCGCATGACTCTGAGGCCTATACTTTCCTGCCACCATCCATCTTTATACACCATACTCCATTAATACTGTAGCTTCCATTCAAGTTTCTCCCGTTTTCGTTTTCGGCAGGAATTGTGCTTGTCACATATTGATTTAGTGGCATCAATTAAGACTGTTAGTGATCATGCCAAGCTTTTGAAGGATTATCTGAATTCTATAGCTTGAGTACGGGGTAAGCATAAACATGCCCGTGGTATAAACCGTACAATCGCAGCGGGTCTCCCAACCCTACCACTGTGGGAGGCAGTCCCGGCGAGTTAAAGGCACTGTTTACCATTGGGAGTAGTGATTAAGAAAATGTTCAAGTTTTCACATTTGATGTGTATGTATGGTTCAGTTGTACAACGAAACATCCTACACTGCATATGTCTTTTCCTCCTGTGTCACTCCTTTCCTTTTTAGGCAATTTACCTATTTTTGTTAGTTCATATTCACTGAGTAGCACTGTCTCTAACGTGTCCGTATTGTGCATGCGTACCCTCTACAGGGCTATGCATGATCGCAAATTCACATATTCCTGAAAGGAGGCTAGTAACCGCTTGATTTGAACGATGCTTGTGTTTAAACATTCACTGCCAAAATTGCGCAGGGTTGATCAAAATTAAACATGGTCGCTATTAAGAAGTTATTTATTGATATAACACATAAGTGAAAATTAGAATTGTCTACCTTGCGCATTATTTTAGGTGATTATTTTAAACCGACACGTCTCACAGAGGAGGAACAAGCCCATTCACTTTGTACAGGAGCGAGACACGCACCGAACCGAGAGGCAACGCATGAATAATTCATGACTGTGCAAAATCCCGCTTTTCCGACATAATTCGCAATCTCGGAAAAACGGGACTGTCCGTCACTGATATTGGTTACTAGTATTGTTCATGAGGGGACTGCAAATTAAATTATAAGTCCTGCTTTTCAGCAGTTCCCTTAATTTCCGCAACAACTTTGTTTTGGTATAACTATAAAAGTCACGGTATATTATTGCATTTCAGTCCATAGTAGTTCCTTTATCACAACATTGCATTGATTTTGTACAACGATTTATACGTATCACTGTAAATGCATTTTGTTGGAAACGGAATGAATGAAATGATATTAACGCTATTTCCATTATGGACTCAGGACTCAAGAGACTGACGCTGTGTACATTATACTCACGGAGCAAGCCCTGTTATTGTGATGTCGGTCTATAGTGAACCTTTTTTACGTAGTGTTGAGCTGGTGAACCGTATACTGCAGCTCGTGGGCCTTTATCACTTCATGTAAAGATCATGGGCTTTGTTCACTTTCGTGTACAGCTCGTCGACTGTAAGACTCGTGGGCTGTACAACTCATGGGCTGTATAACTGGTGGGCTGTATGAATCGTGGGCTGTATGACTCTTAGACTGTATAGCTGGTGAGCTGTATGACTCGTGAGTTGTGTTATGACTCGTGGACTGCAATGTATGACTCGTGTCTGTCAAGCTCATGACGCGCACCCTAACTATCTGGCCTTTAATTTCGTTTGTTAATGATCACCAGTCTCATAACGAACAGCCTTGCAATGGAATAACTGCTGCCTTGTTGCGCCGCAAATGACATCCAATCATAATCTGTGTACTCCAAGAGTGTGCATTCATGTGCGGCGATGCAGTATCAATAAGTTATTATATGGATTATTCCCCTAACTTGTGAGCAATATAATTTTCCTATGGAATGGATATCTTGTGTATTTCGGGTTGCCATGGCAGAGTGAATCAATACCACGGAGCAGAAATGTTTTTATCATACCATGAATGTGAAGGTGGGGGGGGGGGGGGGGGGTGCCAGCGAAGAGAAAGAATATTATGTTCTATATAACATTCTTCGTTCACAACTCATTACCAAAGTGAAATGCGACTCCCGTGCTGAGGGGAGAGAGTTATAACCAAAAGCTCATAATATCATAATTATGATGTCACGCAACGCAACAAGTTAGACTGGTTGATGATGTTATTATCCCGAAAGTTTCCCACTGACTTGCACACAAATCTTCACAAAATTTCAATTCAATACAATGACAAAAAAAAGACAATAATTCTGTATTTCCAACCATATCATTGAAGAGTTTCAATGAGCTATGGTGACAAAGTAGGTCAAGGTAGGTCGTTGTAGTTGATGAGTGATAATTTGATAATAACATGCTGTTGTTTCTTCTCAAAATAATAAATAAATCCGCATAATCCTGGCATCATCTCATTTGCATTGCAATGATCAGCGAAAATATAACATTCTTCTTATTTCAAAGTTTGTGTCCGACGTTGATGCAGTATACTACATTCTCTTTCTTGTTATTTACGCTGTTTCTTGGGGCGGAGTTTTACACGGAGTGACCATACATGGACGTTTAGTTTTGAAAATCCACATTTTTTTTTTCAAAATGAATATTGAAATGAAGTGATATGCATGCCATATAATGCATGATTATATACAACTGCGACTAGTCTCACTGTTCGGTAAACCCTGTAAAATTTAGAAACCTATATAACTTCAAAACCTACCGATATTTTACACTATAACCTTACGTAATTACACACACCAACACAAATATCAAAATCATAAAACATTGTAGCTTGTTTACCTGAATGTATTTTGTTTTTTCTTCAAACTCCGACATTTTTTACCCATGTGACACTTTTATCACTGACATGTCTACTTTTGACAGTTTTACAGCGATCCACACTGTGGAGTATATTGTTAATCACATTACATCAAATATAAAGAATGATAAAACGAATAGAGACATTTTTTGTATTATATGTATTCAAACAAGAAGGAAACAAAAAGCAACACTGCGTCGAGCTCTCTCTCTCTTCGAGATTACAAAGGACGGAATCAGTACACAGAGTAAAAATGCGTAAATTTATAGATAACGAACTTACCATTCTGAAAATTTAATTTCGCTGAAATGTTAGAAGGACTCGCGATGGTCGCGATGGACAGAATCGTTGGCGAGGTTGAGGGAATCGACCTCACTATCCCCAGCAAATGGTGCTCCAAGAACTGTGCTGCATGCGTCAAACAAAGTTGCTCCAGCGCCACTGTGTTTAAAAATCTAAGGGCACTATACAATTATTGTTGGTTTGTCGCTTTGGGGGATAATTGAATATACCTGGGGAGTTGATGAGAGCTGTGCGGATACAGAATTCCGAATTTTGGTGGTCGCCGTCACGATCTGTGATTGGAGCGTGGTAAAGTTACTCGGACTTCGCTTCCACAAAACCTGACTAATAATATGTAATGTTGGCTGTAATTATAAAGACGCATCCCTTTCTTCGTCCTGAGTGTGCTCGTTTGATGCATCGGCGCGTGTGCGCGTACGTGTGTGGACACGTGTATAGTTTATAACTAATGTGCATGAAATGTGCGCAAGTAATATCTCTGGTAACCACCATCGAGCCAGCCAATTAGCAAGCTAAGTCATTGTGAACGATGTTCAAGATCAAAATGCCCCTAACGCTCCCCATCCCGGACCAGCGAAACTACAAAATAAAGTCACTCAGCCAATGTACACCATTAATTTTTTAATCTAATGGATACCACTCTTTGTCATAATGTACAGGCTGTATAGTAATTGCAAGAGGCGCAACCGGGTGAACCCGCCACGCAAGACAAGTCAAGCTGCCACAGAATTCTGATTTGTAAATTAAAGATTTTAGAATAAAAAGAACAAAATAATGGAGACACTATCAAGGTATACAGATATATGGGATACTAATCATCAGTATGTCGCGACCTAGCCAACTTGCCAGCGAGAGGTTTATTCGAGAATTGTCCGAATGTCTACTTTACGCCTTTAAAATACCGAGTTTTGGTTTAGGCCCACTACCGACGTTTGGTATAGCAATCATTCCGAACAGTCGGCAGAGAGCCGTCCGAAGAAGTTCATCCATCCACTTTCCGCTTTGCCTGTACCGCCAATGGAAGTATCGAACATACTATTATATCTATGTTTGTCCAAGTGACTATTATAAAGATAAGTGCCCCAAAATGCATGTGTGGATCGAGTAAATGTATTAGCAATATTAGTAGAACACACCGGGGAATTTTTTGGAAAATCGGGCAATCCGTTTAAGAGTCACAGGGGCGGATCCAGGAATTCTGTAAAGGAGAGGCGCCTTTAAAAAAAGGGGGGCGGGGGGGGGGGGGGGCACACGCATCCCCGGTATTCTTTCTTGTTATTTCTTTTGTTTTAAAAAGAGGGGGCGGGTGCCCGGTGAGCCCCCTCTGGATCAACCTCTGAGTTATTTTTTTTGGACGCTTTTTGTAGCCTTTATTCAGACAAATCAACATTGTTACATTGTAGTGACACAAAATACATGTATCTATATTACACTGTTTGACGGACAACAAAAAGGTTTTGTGGAAAATATAGATTAAACATTAATAAATTGTACACACTTGACATGATTCAGTCACCAGTCTGAATAAAGATTTTATCTAAAACAAATACAAGAAACATGAGAGGTGATGGAATTACAAAATCTTAAAAATGTACTCTATTCACCAGTTATAAACATCATGAGAACTGATATCTCTCTGGGTCTTAGTCAAGTGGAGATTCATAACCAGATAATATTTGATTAAGCTTTAATAATGACGATCAGAGAAAAAGAACCAGTATATGGAGCGGGCAAAGCAAAACACAGGATATTCAATTCATTTTAAATAGATTGACTGAGGTAAATACAAAAGATATGTCTTAACAGGATGCAATAATTAAACCCGGTATTTCATGAAGTATAATTTTCCCATTTCGCGTAATGTAATGACAATTTATCCTTTAAAGTTGCTTTTTCATATTCAGACTGTTTTGAGGTGGCGATTGCCCTAGATATTTCTTTACAGGTTGGAACTCTTCCACTCTTACAGTTACCATAAATCATAACGTTATGAGGGTTTCCAAGTCTCGTTGCCGCCATCTCTTGATGAGAAGACCACTAACAGTTTGTGACATCACTGCAGAACAACGACATAGAGAAAATGTGAAGAGAATTCCACAATATCTTTTGATGAAACGTACACATTCACGATGTGTACTTGTTACTGACGTATGCTACGGGTATTATTGTTCTCTCCCTCCCCCCCCCCCCCCCCCCAACAGACACACACACTTTCTGGAAGAATTAGCCATTGCTTCACTTTTGTTGAAACATAAAAATATATATTATGTTGAATTCTGTTTATATTTCGTTCATATCGTTGCCTTGCAACCTAGGTAATGACGTCACAATTTGTTGCAATCTTCTCATCCAGCGACGGCGGCAATGAAACTTTACAAATTCATCCGATACTTTTGTACAGATTGCTCGAGTTTTCCTCAAACTTTTACTCAGAATGCTCTACTAATACTGCTCCAATCACTCAATCCACTTCTGAAAAATTTGGGTCAAACCTGTTCTTTAATGTAAAAGATTCGTTTACTGAATTATTTGGTTGGAGTGGTGCGCTGTTCGTATAACGGGCTTTGTCCCTGCCGGTCACGTTCCCCGAACCCCTCACGCTGATGCGCTCGGCTTTGCCTGTCTATAGTTACATCTTCGCTCACGACTGACAGTAAACTGAAAACAACGTGAGATCTTGTGAAAAAAAGGATAGCTTGCTGGCCCATTAGTAGAAGCAATAATAGTTTTCACTCATGGCCTGACTTCCGTCCTTCTGCGTCTCATTATACCTTTGCGACGGTCCAGTAGTTATACTATACTAGTATTTCAGTGGCATTCCCATCAGGTCCACAATGAATTATCTTTAAAACGTTTTAATCATTCTAATTGGGTTTCGGCACTGAGCGAAAGAATGTATTCGTAGACATTGAATTTTGAATAAGCTCTTTGGTTAATTATTCTTATTCTACCCTATAGATGAAAGGCTATGTTGCTTTACTGTGCCCCGAGGAACAGACGGTATAATAGGTCTGGATAGGTAGCTGTCATTGCATTGACCAATTAAGTCCCGAAGACACATTTCTGCATGGTTTGGATCTGCAGTATGTCTCGCATATAAAACTTTTGCTACTCATTGATAGCGTTCAATAACGTAAAGTGACAAGTTATCCCTCCTTTGAGTCCTTCGTTGCTCATATACATGATATATTACCAGGTACAATGTTCTTTTTTTGGTTTTTCTTTCCTTCCTTTGCAGAATTTTCAAAGCCTCTTAATTCTTAGTTTTGTAAGGAAAACTTAAACTGGCAACACACTTCCAAAGACTAGACTGTTGAATTCAATAAAACATGATTTAACCTTGTTATCACTCTGATTCTGAGAAGATTTAATGACTTTATGATGTTCAAACTAATCTTTCTCCATTATGAAATATGCAGTTAAATTCATACGTGCCAATCTAATGACAATAGAAAATATATATTATATAATTACTAACCCCCGCCCTGCACAATTTCCGCTCCCTCCCATTTTTTTTTTTTTTCAATCATCTTTATTTGATTTCTATGAATTAATTTTTACATAACAAACACACATGCACACACACACACGCACAACACACACACACACACACACACGCTTGCGCGAGCGCACACACACACACATTATACAGGTATACACATCTGACGAAGAAAAATCTCTCGGGCCAGGAAGAAAAAAAAAAAACAACAGAAAATCCCATTTTCTCGTGCAAAAATAAGCCACTTTGGAGTTAGCTCATGGTGCGCATGAATACAAATTTTCTTTCTTTAGTCCACGAAACCGACATTACGTCACGAGCCTTAATGTGCCGATATTGTGGGCCTTTTTGTTTAACGTCGAATTCTTTTGCCGTATTTGCCCAGTGTCGGACTCATGGGCCGTATTTACTTAGTGTAGAATTCATGGGCTATATGACTCGTAGGCTGTAAGATTCGTGGTTGTCGAACTCGTGACGCGCACTCGATATTTTCAGCAACAAAGTTATAGGATCTTGATAGTGATGGGATAACCAACTGCTATAGAAAAGATGAATTACCATGCTAAACATTATTTTTGTTTCTTTTCCATTTTGTTACATTCAGTATCAAGACTCTGAATGAAAGTTTGAAAAGAAAAAAAAAACACACAAGCAAACATACATTTCAATATGAGAACTCAAAGAAGAGAAAAATCGAGAAATGTAGGCTGGAGGAAAATAGGACACTTCCTTAAAATTGTTAAAAAGTTTGGTTTTATTTACATGGTTAAGTTTTAGCTGTGTCCATGTGCTATCCCCTCTAATATTCAAAGGAAACCAAACTCTAAATTACATTTTTCATGAAAAAAATGCTTACCGAAAGAGGTATTGAAGTTAAGTACTCTTTCATTATTCTGGACAAGTGAAAATAGTTCAGTCGCATGACTCTGAGGCCTATACTTTCCTGTCACCCTCCATCTTTATACACCATACTCCATTAATACTGTGTCTTCCATTCAAGGTTCTCCCGTTTTCGTTTTCAGCAGGAATTGTGCTTGTCACATATTGATTTAGTGGCATCAATTTTACTGTTAGTGATCATGCCAAGCTTTTGAAGGATTATCTGAATTCTATAGCTTGAGTACAGGGTAAGCATAAACATGCCCGTGGTATAAACTGTACAATCGCAGCGGGTCTCCCAACCCTACCACTGTGGGAGGCAGTCCCGGCGAGTTAAAGGCACTGTTTACCATTGGGAGTAGTGATTAAGAAAATGTTCAAGTTTTCACATTTGATGTGTATGTATGGTTCAGTTGTACAACGAAACATCCTACACTGTGCATATGTCTTTTCCTCCTGTGTCACTCCTTTCCTTTTTAGGCAATTTACCATATTTTTGTTAGTTCATATTCACTGACTAGCACTGTCTCTAACCTGTCCGTATTGTGCATGCGTACCCTCTACAGGGCTATGCATGATCGCAAATTCACATATTCCTGAAAGGAGGCTAGTAACCGCTTGATTTGAACGATGCTTGAGTTTAAGCATTCACTGCCAAAATTGCGCAGGGTTGATCAAAATTAAACATGGTCGCTATTAAGAAGTTATTTATTGATATAACACATAAGTGAAAATTAGAATTGTCTACCTTGCGCATTATTTTAGGTGATTGTTTTAAACCGACACGTCTCACAGAGGAGGAACAAGCCCATTCACTTTGTCCAGGAGCGAGACACGCACCGAACCGAGAGGCAACGCATGAATAATTCATGACTGTGCAAAATCCCGCTTTTCTGACATAATTCGCGATCTCGGAAAAAACGGGACTGTGCCTCACTGATATTGGTTACTAGTATTGTTCATGAGGGGACTGCAAATTGAATTACAAGTCCTGCTTTTCAGCAGTTCCCTTAATTTCCGCAACAACTTTGTTTTGGTATGATTATAAAAGTCACGGTATATTATTGCATTTCAGTCCATAGTAGTTCCTTTATCACAGCATTGCAGTGATTTTGTACAACGATTTATACGTATCACTGTAAATGCATTTTGTTGGAAACGGAATGAATGAAATGAAATTAACGCTATTTCCATTATGGACTCAGGACTCAAGAGACTGACGCTGTGTACATTATACTCACGGAGTAAGCCCTGTTATGTGATGTCGGTCTATAGTTAGGGTTAGGGTTAGGGTTGTGATAGGGTTTTAGGTTTAGTTTGATGTGAGAATTAGGATTAGGGTTAGGGTTATGTTTATGGGTTGAATTTACGTTTGGCTTAGCATGCAGATATATCATGGGAGTAATTGTCGCAGGAGCAAATGTCATGAAACCCATGTTAAGATCATGGGCTTTGTTCACTTTCGTGTACAGCTCGTCGACTGTAAGATTCGTGGGCTGTACAACTCGTGGGCTGTATAACTCGTGGGCTGTATGACTCGTGGGCTGTATGACTCTTAGGCTGTATAGCTGGTGGGCTGTATTACTCGTGAGCATAGGCGCCGGAAGTGGGGGGGCAGGGGGGGCGGCCGCCCCCCCAATCCAAAAAGTGGGGGGGCAAAACGCATTTTTGCCCCCCCAAAAAGCCCCCCCCCCCCAAAAAAAAAAAAAATAATTAAAAAAAAATAATAATAATAAAAATAAATGAATAAACAAAGAAAATAAAATAAATATGTATATATATATGAATAAAAGGGGAAAAATATGGCTACAAACGGCAGCTTTTGGACTGTAAAATGTCAAAATTTTCAAGCTCGCTCGCTTCGCTCGCTCGCATCCAGCAGTTGAGCCCGGTGAGCCTCCCCCTTAATTTCTAAAGCGAAAAACATAGCTACGACGGCAGTTGTTAGACTCTAGAATGTCAAAATTTTCAAGCTAGCTCGCTTCGCTCGCTCGCATTGAATCGTTATACCATTCTCCTAATGTTGATGACAGTAATTGCCAGTAGTTGCGCCCGATGCCCCCACCCCTTAATTTCCAAAGCGAAAGATGAATATAGCTACAAACGGGAGTTTTGGGACTGTGAAATGTCAAAATTTTCAAGCTCGCTCGCTTCGCTCGCTCGCATTGAATCGTTATGCCACTCTCCTAATGTTGCTGCCAGTAATTGCCAGCAGTTGCGTCCGATGCCCCCCCCCCCTTAATTTCCAAAGCGAAAGATATAGCTACAAACGGGAGTTTTTGGACTGTAAAATGTCAAAATTCTCAAGCTCGCTCGCTTTGCTCGCTCGCATTGAATCGTTATGCCGTTCTCCTAATGTTGCTGCCAATAATTGCCAGCAGTTGCACCCGATGCGCCCCCGTTTATTTCAAAGCGAAATATGTAGCTACAATTATTAAAACTCCAGTTTTGGAACTGTAGAATATCAAAATTTTCAAGCTCGCTCGCTTCGCTCGCTCGCATTTTATTGTTATGCCATTCACCTTATGTTGCTGACAGGATAATTTGTCGATCGCTTCACACCGTCATTCCATAATCCATGTAAGGAAAACTTACAATGTTCCTCAATGACTGCGTTGTTTAATGTATCACATTCCGTAATGTATTGTAGTCCCATTATTGCTCACGCACACACGCACAAGCATACAGACCGTCAAAATTACTTTATGGTTCCCCCATGTTTCGACCCACCGTACGCCACTTTACATATACATATATATATATATATATATATATATATATATATATGTATATATATACATATATATATAAATAATAGATGTGTGTGCGTGTGTGTGTGTGTGTGTGTGTATGTGTATATTGTGTAACATATGCATGGTCTAATCTTGAGCCCCCTCCAATGTTTGCCCCCCCAATCCAAAACTGCTTCCGGCGCGCCTGCTCGTGAGTTGTGTTATGACTCGTGGGCTGCAATGTATGACTCGTGTATGTCGAGCTCATGACGCGCACCCTAACTGTCTGGCCTTTAATTTCGTTTGTTAATGATCACCAGTCTCATAACGAACAGCCTGCAATGGAATAACTGCTGCCTTGTTGCGCCGCAAATGACATCCAATCATAATCTGTGTACTCCAAGAGTGTGCATTCATGTGCGGCGATGCAGTATCAATAAGTAATTATATGGATTATTCCCCTAACTTGTGAGCAATATAATTTTCCTATGGAATGGATATCATGTGTATTTCGGGTTGCCATGGCAGAGTGAATCAATACCACGGAGCAGAAATGTTTTTATTATACCATGAATGTGAAGGTGGGGGGGGGGGAGGGGGGATAGGGGTGTGGCAACGAAGGAGAAGAATACATGTAGGTTCTATTTATCATTATTCGTTCACAACTCATTACCAAAGTGAAATGCGACTCCCGTGCTGAGGGGAGAGAGTTAAAACCAAAAGCTCATAATATCATAATTATGATGCAACGCAACGCAACAAGTTAGACTGGTTGATGATGTTATTATCCCTGTAAAGTTTCCCACTGACCTGCACACAAATCTTCGCAAAATTTCAATTCAATACAATGAAAAAAAAAGACAATAATTCTGTATTTCCAACCATATCATTGAAGAGTTTTAATGAGCTATGGTGACAAAGGTCAAGGTAGGTTGTTGTAGTTGATGAGTGATAATTTAATAATAACATGTTGTTGTTTCTTCTCAAAATAATAAATAAATCCTCATAATCCTGGCATCATCTCATTTGCATTGCAATGATCAGCGAAAATATAACATTCTTCTTATTTCAAAGTTTGTGTCCGACGTTGATGCAGTATACTACATTCTCTTTCTTGTTATTTACGCTGTTTCTTGGGGTGAAGTTTTACACGGAGTGACCATACATGGACGTTAAAATTTTGAAAATCCACATTTTTTTTTCAAAATGAATATTAAAATGAAGTGATATGCATGCCATATCAAATGCATGATTATATACAACTGCGACTAGTCTCACTGTTCGGTAAATCCTGTAAAATTTAGAAACCTATAACTTCAAAACCTATCTTATACCGATATTTTACAATATAACCTTACGTAATAACACACACCAACACAAATATCAAAATCACAAAACATTGTAGCTTGTTTATCTGAATGTATTTTGTTTTTTCTTCAAACTCCGACATTTTTTATCCATATGACATTATTAGCACTGACATGTCTACTTTTGACAGTTTTACAGCGATCCACACTGTGGAGTATATTGTTAATCACATTACATCAATAAAGAATGATAAAACGAATAGAGACATTTTTTGTATTATATGTATTCAAACAAGAAGGAAACAAAAAGCAACACTGCGTCGAGCTCTCTCTCTCTCTCTCTTCGAGATTACAAAGGACGGAATCAGTACACAGACTAAAATGCGTAAATTTATAGATAACGAACTTACCATTCTGAAAATTTAATTTCGCTGAAATGTTAGAAGGATTCGCGATGGTCGCGATGGACAGAATCGTTGGCGAGGTTGAGGGAATCGACCTCACTATCCCCAGCAAATGGTGCTCCAAGAACTGTGCTGCATGCGTCAAACAAAGTTGCTCCAGCGCCACTGTGTTCAAAAATCTAAGGGCACTATACAATTATTGTTGGTTTGTCGCTTTGGGGGATAGGCCTAGTTGAATATACCTTGGGAGTTGATGAGAGAATTCCGAATTTGGTGGTCGCCGTCACGATCTGTGATTTGAGCGTGGTATATAACTCGGACTTCGCTTCCACAAAACCTGACTAATAGTACGGCAGATAGGTGAAAGAATTGTGGGTTTGGTGAAACAAGCATGAAATTTGGCATGCGTGTAGACTATGCCCCAGTGGTGATTTTTAGATATAGGGCCATCGCAGATTCGGCCTGTGACAAAAATGGCAGCCATTTTCCAAAATGGCCGCCATCGTATATATTAAAGTCATTGATATTGGAGGTTAGATCAATTCTTGGGATGAAAATCTTTTTCCATTATGTTATAAACCACACATCAGTAGTTCTACTGTTCAGATAACATCTCAAATTCGACCTGTTTGAAAATGGCGGCCATTTTTCAGAATGGCCGCCATTTCTCGTTAGAAATTATTGACATTTCAGTGTAAGTGAGATCAATTCTAGGGGTAAAAATCTTTTTTCATGCATTAAGAATCACCCTTCGGTAGTCTTACGTTCCACAAAACATCTCAGATTCGACCTGTGACGAAAAATGTCGGCCATTTTCCAAAATGGCCGCCATGGCTTATATGAAAGTCGTTGATATTGTAAGTTAGATTAATTCTTTGGGTGGAAATCTTTTTCCATTATGTTATAAACCACACACCAGTAGTCCTACTATCCTGATAACCCCTGAAATTCAACCTTTTTCAAAATGGCGGCCATTTTTTCAAGATGGCCGCCATTGCTCATTAGAAATCGTTGACATTGTAGGTGAGATCAATTCTAGGGGTGAAAATCTTTTCTCATGCATTGAAAATCACCTTTTAGTAGTTCTACTGTCCGCACAATATTTCAGACTCGACCTGTGACAAAAATGGCAGCCATTTTCCAAAATGGCCGCCATCTCTTATATGAAAGTCATTGATATTGTAGGTTTGATCAATTCTTGGATGGAATTTCTTTCCATTATGTTATAAACCACACATCAGTAGTTCTACTGTTTAGGTAACATCTCAAATTTGACTTGTTTCAAAATGGCGGACATATATCAAGATGGCCGCCATTTCTCGTTAGAAATTGTTGACATTTCGGTGTAAGTGGGATCAATTCTAGGGATGAAAATCTTTTTTCATGCATTAAGAATCACCCTTCAGTAGTTTTACTGTCCACACAACATGATCTCAAATTCGACCTGTGACAAAAATGGTGGCCATTTTCCAAAATGGCCGCTATCGCTTGTACATGAAAGTTGTTGATATTGTAGGTTAGATCAATTTTGGGGGTGGAAATCTTTTTCCATTATGTTATAAACCGCACATCAGTAGTCCTACTATCCTGATAACCCCTGAAATTCAACCTTTTTCAAAAGCAAATGTATTGCGTTTAAAGTTGGTTCTAATGGATGGCAGTTGTAAGAAGAAGACTGCCGAGTGTAGTTATTGTGCACTTTTTCATTCATAACAAAAAGTGACGAAATAACCTGTGGAAATTCAGAATCCTTCGTTCTGTACATAATTGACCTTATATTTATAGAATGTATATCATGTACTTTTAGAAATTTATTTTCATAGAAAAGCTCAATAGTGTTAGAACGTGATGTTGCACCCGAAAAATAATTCTCACTGCGCGTTTTTGGAATAATAATAATTAATCCAAGTAAAGTTTTACTGAGTTTCTCCTGGCAAGAACACCATAATTGAGATAGTGTAGTACAAGGGTTGAGTATACAGTAGTATACGCACTATATTCTTTGGAAATATAGATTTTATATTATTGATAACGCCAACATTTCTGGAAAGAAATTTACCAAAGTAGCATATAATATATGAATTCTCAAATTCAATTTGTCATCTATATGTAGGCCTAATTTTTTTGTATTCGTGACTTTGTCTATTTGCACATTACCAAAGAGTATAATAATGGCCTGGCAAGGATGGTAATGGACGGTTAAATAGCACATACAGTAGTTGGTTTTCAAGAAATTTTAAAAATAACCTGTTTGCACTGGCGTATCTACGGAAAACTGCGCCTTGGGCAAGCGCGAAAATCGCGCCACTAAAATTTCTGAAAAAGTTAGAGTTCAACTCCAACCCCATCCCGGTAGGGACTTCAGAAAAGTTCACATGATATGCTTTCTCAAGCACTTAAAAGGGGTCTTTTGAGGGTAGTTTAAATGTAATAAATTCAGATAAATTTCGGCGAGTGAGCGTAGTGAGCAAGCCGAATTTTATAATTTTTGGCATCATCATCATGTTTTAATCTCCTCTTTTTCTTCTTTTTTTTTGATAAATTCTAGCGAGAGAGCGCTGCGAACGAGCTGAAAATTTGTGTATTTCAGCTTACAAAACAGGGAATTCTTATCATTTTTTGGCTTATTAACTCTTACATTTCTAATCAACATATATATTGACGGCCTTATTAAGATAACGATTTATACCAACAAACTGAGGAATAAAAAAAAAATACTTCAAATTAGTAAGCACGATTGAGCCGAAATTTGCATATTTCCGCGCCATAAAGTTTTGTTAATATTTTTTTTTATACATGTATAAAGTTTGGCAGTGAGCGCAGCGAGCGAGCAAAACATTTTTGTATCTCAGCTTACAAATCATGGAATTCTTGTCATATTTTACTTATTAAATCTTAAAATTCCAATCAAGATAAAGTGACGACCTTGTAGATAACGATTTATACCAACAAACTGAGGACTTGAACAAAAAAAAGGAGATATGCGCTAGTGAGCCGAAATTTGTATAATGCCGCGTCATCATTACGTTTTGTTCTTATCTTGTTTGATTTTTTTTCGCCCCCTCCCCCCTCCCCATATGTTCGACACCTTTGGCGCTCTTGTTTGATCCAATGGGCGATCGCTTCAGAACGAAGGAATTAATTTGCAGCCGGTGCTCCGTGTAACATGTTGCCTTCTAACGATGGCATGTGTGAACATAATGCTAGTATACATTGTCATTTTGTCCGCGTCATCATAATGTTTTGATCTTATCTTCTTTTTTATATACATGTGTATATAAATTTTGGCGAGCGAGCCGAAATTTCAGCTTACAAAACATGAAATTCTTATGTGAACACATTGTCATTTTTTGTTTTTGTGGTTGATTTGGTTTTCTCCCTCCCCCATTCTCCCTGCCCCCCCCCCCCACCCCCCCCCCACCCCCCGGTCCGGCAAAGTTTTTTTTTTTCTTCTTGTTCTTTTTTTTTTCCTTCGTTTTTTTCGTTTTCGGCGCCCTCAAGTAGTGGCGCCCGGGGTGCGTTTTTTTTTAAGACGGCACAGATTGGGGCATGGCGCGTGTTAAACCTATGGGAAAAACGTTGGGTTAGGGTTTTTGGTTAGGGTTAGGGTTAGGGTTAGGGTTAGGGTTAGGGTTAGGGTTAGAGTTAGGGTTGGGGTTAGGGTTAGGGTTATGGTTAGGGTTGGGGTTAGGGTTAGGGTTAGGGTTTGATGGTTAGGGTTAGGATTAGGATTAGGGTTAGGTTTAGGGATAGGGTCCCCAATAGATTTTTAGGGTCCCCAATCTGCGCCGTCTAAAACAAAAACACGCGCCCGGGGTACATGTCCCCCTTGCCCGCCCCCCCCCCCCCCATTATACGCCACTGTCTGTTTGCATGGATCCATGCCGATTTCAGTTCCGAATTTTTAATATTTAGTAGTTGGTGTGGATTTTTGCGAGAGAAGAAAATACTAGAATCGTCGGCAAATGATATGAAAGAAAGAAGTATGGGAGGAAATTCGGGAAAATTGTTCATGTACATAATAAAAACTAGGGGACCAAGCAGCAACCCATGTGGAGCATCACAAGAAATGGATCGCAATATATATAGACTCCGCATCATTTAAAGAAACAAATTGTTTCCTATTAGTTAGGTAACTTTTAAACTATTCCAGGGCCTTTCTTCTGATTCCATAATTGGATAGTTTGTACAATAAAATATTCTGATCAATGGTATCTAAAGCTTTAGCATAGTATAAAAACATATCTACAGTATGTAACTTCTTCTCAATTGCCGAGGCAACATTATCTATAGAATATAGCATCGCATGTGATATTTTATGAAAGCCAAATTGTAAATTACTTAATATTTTACATGACTTGGAAAATTTGATCAAACGAACATAAATATGCTTTTCAACTGATTTTCAAATGAAATGAAAATTATAAAAGAGCTTTTCGAGGATTCTGGAAAAGGTTGTGAGTAAAGAATTAGTGCGGTTTATAATTACGCACTTCTTGAAATTCTCCTTTCTTGAAGATAGGTACTACTTTTGCAATTTTCATATTTTGTCGTACGTAACCGTTTAAAATAGATATTGAATACATGAGTGAAAGGTTTCACAAAAAATGATCCTTGGGATATGTTTATCTTTAGGTTACTGACAATATAAATTACCTCCTCTTCCACATGACTGGAAATAATGATAAAAAAAGTTTCAGAATTTGGACTTTCTAAAAAGTCAAAGGATTTCTTTGCGCTGTTTGGAACATATTCTGACAACCTTTTGAATACATTCACAAAGTATTCATTAAATGATTCGCTATTTGTCTCCAGTTTGGTGACCATTAATCATAAATTTTGTGGCTTCTGTGAGTTTTGATTTTGTATTATGTAATTGTCTTATAACTTTCCACGTTCCTTTCATGTCATTAGATGTAGCTTTGAATTGGTTACAAAGCACTACGCATAGTGGTAGTAAGAATATTCCTATATCAAGTATACTTTTGTTTTGATTCTGGTGTTTTTTATACTTATATTTATAAAAAAGCCTATTTTTCGTATTTATAAAATTCACTAAAGAACATGCAATTCAAGGCATGCGAGGAGTTTTCTTAGACTTACGGGATTTCTTTTCTAGCACAGGGAAATTTTCATTGAATAACAAAGTTATTATCTGCCTTAAATTATCAAAAGATTTGTTCACATCAGTTTCACTCAAAACAGAGGTCCATTCTTCAGCAGTAAGTCGTCCTAAAATTTCTGTTCATTCTCAGGGCTGCAACTTTGTATATATTCTTTGCAAAATTCATACCGTTCAATCTTTAGAGATAAACTAACAAATATAGGAAAGTGATCTGAAATGTCACTTACTAGGATCCCTGTTGGAATCGGCTGTAGATTTGTAAAGAATATGTATATATAGGATGAGGTGGTATCAGTGATTCTGGTTGGCTTATCAATGAGTGGGAACAAAGAAAATGAGATTAGAGTTTTCAAGAAAGTGTTCACATAAATGACATCATACAAACAAAGCAAATGAGATAAAGAGTATTCAAGAAAATATTTACACAAATATTTTCTCCAAAATTGTAGGAGGTTTACGTTAAAATCCCCATTAGAAACAATGTTTTGTTATTCAATTAAGGGCTCGAGAGAATATCCTGTAATTCATTAAGACAGACTTCAGAACAACTCTCTGGCGGTCTATGTATAATTCCAATTACAATATTTTTGTGGCCGGGAATAACCAATTCAGCGTATAGAGTCTCCAAAGCTTAACTCATAACAGTAAGTTCTGATTTAAGCTTGTATTCAAAATTAGAGAAGATATATATAATACATTTTCATTTTTAAAGCCCCATGAGCACTGAGAAGTGGACCAGTGCGCTATACAAGTAGCCACCTGGTGCCCGTTGCATAAAACTTACCATTGAAATTCAATGGTAACTACCATCAAAATTAGGTGTCACAGCCAATCAGCATCAAGGATGATAAAATTTACCGCTAATTTGAAGACTTACCGCTAGAAAGGAGCGGTATATTAAATCCAGCGGTAAGGGTTTTATGCAACAGGGCCCTGCCCTATTCCATGTGTATTCAGGCTACTTAATTTGTAATTGGACTATGATAGCCAGGAAGAGCAAACATGCTGTTGCAATAAAATTGTGAGAGGTCCATGTCTCAGTAAGTCCGACAACATATTTTTTTTTTGTTTATGTTATTTAAGAGTAAATTCAGCTGATCAAAATTTTTGAATATTTAAGTGAAAATCATCATTCGCATTTTGATGGTCAATTTCCACTTCCAAATGTGCACGTATGCCTAAGAAATGTGTGGAATAATGCTGTAATAACAAGATATGCGATGGTTAACAACGAAAATGCGAAATAATAACCAAAAGGGTTCGCCAGAATCACAGTCTCAGAACTTATCCGTTCGGGGTCAGGCTAAACTCGATCTCGGGGACAACTCGGCCTCGCTTTGACGGCGGGACGAGTTGTCCCTCTAGATTGTATTGTGTTGTACTATGGGAGCGGCCTGTAGCGCTTTGCGTTCTGCTTGGTCACAGTATGGTCCGAGTTGAAAACAGGAAAGTGCGCGCTAACCTAGTACAAAACAAATGGACAGCGCGCTGTCCTCAAGCGTATATACGCACATCACCTGAGACGCGCTGTCTTTGAAATTGTTTTGTTTATCAAGCGTCTTTGATTGTCTCTTCAGTATGGCGATCACGAACAGCGTGTATATTGTCTGAAATAGGGCCAAGTTTTCCCAAGACCGAGTTAGTCTGGATCCTTCTGGAATAATAGTCGGTACCGGTATGCCAACTTTTATTTTTGATCTCGAAATACTCCAAAACAATTCCTCATCCCGCCAAATCGCGTCAGTTAAGTTTTTTGGTAGACTCTTTCCCTATATCGCAAGCAAATATGAAATGGTGCCAGACGGGTTCCCAAACCCTTCAAAACAATAGCTGTAATGACACTACAATATCGCAGAATTTCAATAAGTGATGGCGGCCATCTTGCAAAATGACTGCCATTTTCGTCACAGGTCGAGTCTGGAATGTTATGTGGACAGTAAAATTACTGCGGTGTGATTTATGATACAAAGGGAAAACAATCCCTCCCCTAGAATTGATTAAACCCACAATATCATAGAATTTCAAAGTAGCAATGGCGGCCATTTTGGAAAATGGCCGCCATTTTTGTCCAAGGTCGAATCTGCGATGGCCCTATATCTAGAAATCACCACTGAGTCATAATCTACCAGCAGACCAAATTTCATGCTTGTTTCACGAAACCCACAATTCGACGAAATTTTGCACCTATCTGCTCTACTATAATAATATGTAATGTTGGCTGTAATTATAAAGACGCATCCCTTTCTTCGTCCTGTCATTTACTATGAGTGTGCTCGTTTGATGCATCGGCGCGTGTGCGCGTACGTGTGTGGACACGTGTATAGTTTATAACTACTGTGCATGAAATGTGCGCAAGTAATATCTCTGGTAACCACCATCGAGCCAGCCAATTAGCAAGCTAAGTCATTGTGGACGATGTTCAAGATCAAAATGCCCCTAACGCTCCCCATCCCGGACCAGCGAAACTACAAAATAAAGTCACCTTTTAATCTAATGGATACCACTCTTTGTCATAATGTACAGGCTGTATAGTAATTGCAAGAGGCGCAACCGGGTGAACCCGCCACGCAAGACAAGTCAAGCTGCCACAGAATTCTGATTGTAAATTGAAGATTTTAGAATAAAAGGAACAAAATAATGGAGACACTATCAAGGTATACAGATATGGGATACTAATCATCAGTATGTCGCGACCTAGGCAACTTGCCAGCGAGAGGTTTATTCGAGAATTGTCCGAATGTCTACTTTACGCCTTTAAAATACCGAGTTTTGGTTTAGGCCCACTACCGACGTTTGGTATAGCAATCATTCCAAACAGTCGGCAGAGAGCCGTCCGAAGAAGTTCATCCATCCACTTTCCGCTTTGCCTGTACCGCCAATGGAAGTATCGAGCATACTATTATATCTATGTTTGTCCAAGTGACTATTTAAAGATAAGTGCACCAAAATGCATGTGTGGATCGAGTAAATGTATTAGCAATATTAGTAGAACACACCGGGGAAGTTTTTGGAAAATCGGGCAATCCGTTTAAGAGTTACAGGGGCGGATCCAGGAATTCCGTAAAGGAGAGGCGCCTTAAAAACGCACCCCCGGTATTCTTTCTTGTTATTTCTTTTGTTCTAAAAAGAGGGGGCGGGTGCCCGGTGAGCCCCTCTGGATCCACCTCTGAGTTATGAGGGTTTCCAAGTCTCATTGCCTCCATCTCTTGATGAGAAGACCACTAACAGTTTGTGACGTCATCACTGCAGAACAACGACATAGAGAAAATGTGAAGAGAATCAATATCTTTTGATGAAACGTACACATTCACGATACTTGTTACTGACGCATGCTACGAGTATATTGTTCTCTCCCTCCCCCCCCCCCCCCCAAACACACACACACACACACTTTCTGGAAGAATTAGCCAGTGCTTCACTTTTGTTGAAACATAAAAATATATATATTATGTTGAATTCTGTTTATATTTCGTTCATATCGTTGCCTTGCAACCAAGGTAATGACGTCACAATCTGTTGCAATCTTCTCATCCAGCGACGGCGGCAATGAAACTTTACAAATTCATCCGATACTTTTGTACGGATTGCTCGAGTTTTCCTCAAACTTTTACTCATAATGTTCTACTAATACTGCTCCAATCACTCAATCTACATATGAAAAATTTGGGTCAAACCTGTTCTTTAATGGAAAACATTGGTTTACTGAATTATTTGGTTGGAGTGTTGCGCTGTTCGTATAAAAGCATCCATTTAATTATTTCTTGTTGAATGTAAAAAAGGCCGTGTCACACCTTTCCGGGCAAGCTACGCGAGCTTGTTGCAAGGAGGGATTTTCCAGCACGCAGGAGAATTTTCCGCGGGCGGACAAGAATGTTTGCGAGTTTCGCACTTGTTTCTTACCTACTAGACGCGCGCTACTTACCTTCTACTTGCGTGTATTCCGTGTGACCTGCGTGAGAGCTTTGAAACCGATCCGTTTTCTGTTATGAGCGACTTCTGGGTACTGAGAAGTACCTGCGTTGGAGTTGCCTGTGAGGTGCTGCCGGTAAGGGTCTCCTACTGGTGTTCTGCGTGTACCTCTGTGAGCGAACCCCCACGACTCACTCGGAACAAGTTTTGAGCATCCTCAAGGCCTTGTCATACCGTATCTGGGGAAGTTTTTCGGTTTGACTTGCGGGGAAACAAATTTGCTACCTGGAGCTCTCCGCAGTTGGTCCGCACCTGACAGTGCCTCGCGCGTATCTCGCCTGTAGTTGCCCGGAGGTGCGCTCGCAAGTCCCATTTAACCGCAGCCAAGTTTTGAACATGACCAAAACTTTTTCCGGGTGAGTCGCGGGGACGCCTGGAGAGGTCCACGCAGAACGCCAGCAGAAGGCCCTTAGCGGCAGCACCTCGCAGGGACCTCCCACGCAGGTACTTCGCAGTCCCTGCTTGCAGCCAAGATAATGACATTCTATGGGACTTCTGCCATTCCTTCAGAGGAATTCCTTAACTGAGTTGCCAGCCCCCACGCGACTGGTACACAGGTCACACAGTATAACCGTAAGTAGAATTTAAGTAGAACGCGTTCAGCAAGTAAGACACATGCACTGATTCGCCCAAATCCTTATCCGCCCTCAGAAATTGTCCGGTATGCTGGAAAATCCCTACACGCAACAAGCCCGCGTAACTTGCCCGGAAAGGTGTGAAGGGCCTAAACATAGTTGCGGGCAAAAAGATTTGTGTGCGCACCTCCGGGCGACTACGGGTGAGATACGTGCTAGGTACTGTCATCTGTGGGTCATCTGCGGGGACCTCCGGGTAGTAAAAATTGTTCTTCGCAAGTCGCGAGCAAGGATTGCCCGGATAGGTGTGACACGGCCTTTAGAAATCTTTTATATTGATATTGCCAGATGCCATTTTTGCTGTCAGGTGGATGTGCTGGCAAGCACCATTAATAAGGATTACTTGAATGATCAGTACATCACAGATGATTATCTCAGTGAATTTGGCTTTTAGAGCTTTTAATAGACTGGCATTATTCTACAGTTTTTACGTCAGATCATAATAATTATGAGTGATCTAACAAGACTCTTTCATCATTATGTCAAAATCTATTAACATATTGCTTCTGCGGTTGGTATCCTTCTATTCGTTTTGGCAATGAAACATAACGAGTTAATGGTGTTAATATACAAATGATGCACAGGATAGAGTGCGTTAGTGGAGATGTTTATAGCGCACTCGAGGATATTTACAATTGTGAAACATGCACGAGGCGAAGCCGAGTGCATGTTGCACTACATTGTAAGTACCCGAGAGTGAGCTGCATCTCCACTAACGCCACGAAATAATCCTGTGCATCATTTGTTTTATAAAATGGGTCGAAAACTAACAGCATTTTTCACGTACATTTGTAAGATGTCCGAAGATGTTCGTCCCAAACATTTACGCACGTCGCACTCGGAAATCCCGCATATATAAGTACTGTACGTACGCCAAACATGTTATGCACACAAGAAAGGCCGGCCGCCGGCAGGCAGCCCGAACTAGAAGTTGTTTACAGGATTGACAGCGCGTTATAGTAGCGCGCGACGTACTTGTAATAACTGATTGAGTGCGCACTGCTAGTGTAAACATTGTGACGTCAGGCCGTGGATGTTAGTGAGAAATTAACCCACGCACACGTGACTCATTTCAGCGCTTCCAATTGGCTACATTCTTGAACCCATTTTATAATCGTAAATCACTACATGACGTAGTTACCTAGGTGTGGGATCCACGAGGGATATGCATCTCGCGACCGTCTCTTTGGTATTAGTAGAGTCTACTATGTCGAAATATTGGGTCCCGTGAGATTTTCGGGCCAAAATTGATTTTTTTAGCTAACTTGGTCAATTTGGGGGTGCTGAATCCAAAAAAACTTTGGTTCCATTTTTTTTGACCACGTCTTCAGTCGCCATTTTGAATTTAAAAATGGCCGCCATAGCAAACTGTATTTTGACCCAATTCTCATAATGTGAGCATCATAGAAGGTTCAGATTTGATGCAAAAAGCATATTTGTGATGTCAGACATACTGATACACCATTTTCTAATATTGTAGATAGCTTTGATACATTTTTTAGGCAGCCATCTTGATATTCAAAATGGCCGCTATAGCTAAATATATTTTTACCCATATCTCAGGTTGTAAGCATTATGTAGAGTATAAATTTGTGGCAAAAATCATGCTTATGATGTCAGTCATGCAAATATATACATTTTTTCTTTAATTCAATGATGTATCATTTTCCTTAGCGGCCATCTTGAATTTCAAAATGGCTACCATAACAAATGTAATTGGACCGCTATCTCATATCGTATGCATTGTGTAAGGTTCTAATTTGGGGCAGAGAGCATGCGTATGTTGTCAGACATTCTGAAACATCTTTTTCTGAAACAATGATTCATTTTGGTGGCCATCTTGAAATTCAAAATGGCCGCCACACCAGAATTATTTTGACCCATATCTCATGTTGTACGCAATACAGACAGTTCACATTTCGGGCATAAACCGGGCTCATGATGTTGAACATTCAGATGCACTTTTCCCCTCCCTAAAATTGCAGATCACTTTCAAGGCTGCCTTCTTAAAATTCAAAATTGCTGCTTTTCAGCTAATATCTCTGGTTACAAGCAACTTTTAGACACATCAATGTTTATGGTGGCGTACAGTGTACATTGTTTAAAACACACACACACATAGGGCCAATACATTCTCTAATAAGTGATTATTTGTATTGGTCGCCACTATTGAAATTCAAGATGTATTTCGACCATATTTGGTGCTGTAAGATCTTTAAACTGCAAAACCCAAGCATGGTGGACATGTATAAGTCAATCACTTCATTGAATATTGCATAAGCGGAAGTGTTTCCTGTCCTCAGGGTACACTGTTGTGTTGAAATGCAAAAAAAAAGGCTGCCATGTGAAACATTCCTTTAAAAGCATAGCGTTTGGGTAAAATTTGTGAATGGGAAATTATGTGATTTTGATGTTAAAAACAAATGACTTTAAAAGAACACCTCTTAATAACTGTGTCTGGGTAACTAAATAATGCCCCATTTAGACGATTTGGTTGTAAGAACTTGCAATATTAGCCCTATATACTCTATTCATTCATGGGATAGTCACTTAGATAATTAAATGTTTTCTAGGCTCATTCCCTGCACGTGTTTTTAAAGAAACAGCACAGTTCTAAATTCTTCCAGAAATAATGACTTTTGCATTTCTTGTTTTTGAGCATGATAATGAATTGCTGTCGTTGGTGTAGGAAGCTCGAAGCATTTTATAATAATTGAATAATTTATGCATACGCTTTGAAAATATCTATAATCTGATATAGCATATCATATCTATATGTAATAGAGGCACAAATTAGGTTGTGAGAGTTTACGAGGTTCGTTCGCTGGATATATTGTATCAAGTCTCTACGAGGGTAAAGCGGGAAATTGTCCTGGTTGAAGTCATCCACGCCAAACTTCTGGAAGGCACGGACTGTGTCATAGGACATTCTGCATGATTCAAGGTTTAGATACTTCTTGGTCCATCTGCTCTTGGAGCCATCCTCAAATTTTCAACTTCAGCCTGCACCATGAAAGGCATGAAAAAGCAGACTTTAGTTGTTCCTGTTTTTTTTTTCGCAACAAACTGCAGAGCATAATCTCTCAAAATTGTCAATTGTACATTTATCATTTCCTTTTCCAGTGATGGAGCAGACAACATGCAATGCAGTAAGTGAAGTAATTGAAATGTTAGAGTCTACGTAATAATCATCGATATCTCTTATTTTCCCATTGCTCTAATACATACAATGGAATGAGGCTATCCGTTGTGAGTGACGGGTGACAGTAACTCCCATGGCATCTTTGATAAACTCTTTTTTTTTTTCTTTCCATGGTGTGGTCTCTGTGTCAGATGGAATTGACTGCTCAGTATTTCAACTTCCAGGCTGATTATTTGGCTCAGTTTTGTGAGTTTCTAAGGCATTGGGTAGGAAAAATGAACCTTTAATAGTGAGAATGAGGAGAAGGCCATGAAACAATGAGATGAAGAGTGATTGTGGAATTGCTTAGAACTCATACCTTTCAATAATTGTATCGTTCAGCCATGACTGTATGATGACAGGTCTATCAGGCTGTAGAATCAGTAGAAATGTTATGAAAAATTGGTGATCCCGTATAAAGCTTAATGACTTTGGATCCAATCTTACATGGTGTATTTTTTTTTCACGAGCTTAATGTCTGGCCTTTCTCACAATATTCCAGAGATTAATATATTTCAATTCTCTCAGATACAAATTCTTAGTACGGAACATTAAAACTGCCCTTTTCATCTCTTTCTAGAGTATCTCCCTTGAATGTTTCCGATACCTGACTGCCAAACACCACATTCATCAGCTTCAAGGCGGTGACAATTTCTTACATTACCCTCGTGTGATGGTCTTCTAAATTGTGGAGGAATTCTGATGCATGTAAAGTGCCACAGAACTGAGCTGTTATCGCTCCTTTGTTGTTTTAGAATCATTGGTTGTACAGCAGTAAGCATCTTGGAAGTCTTGATAACTGAAGATGACCCACTCAAGGGCAACCAGGAAAAAAATCCTACTTATTCCTTCTTCATTCTGTGTTATTCCAGAAATATATCTAGCAAACCTTAAGTGTTTCAGTTTATGGCCAACAAACAAGATTGCGAATGGGATACCTGGTAGGGTGACCATAGCATTTCTTGCCATTGCGAGACTTTTCCTTGTTTGTCTTCATTCTCTTGAGGCAGCATCAAGTTTTTGAAGATCACCTTCAATTGCATCAATGCTTGCTTTTGTACAAATATTCATTGATTGGGATTAAATATAATCATTAACGAGGTTCCACAACGCAAAATAACGTGTTGCCTGAGAGGCAAAAAAGAACCGTTTTAGCGCGCAGTTTGTGAACCGCACAGGCCTATACCCGCCTGGCTATATGGGATGTAACGCTTACACGCTTGCCCACACTATCGGACAGTGGTATGCCCCCTCCCCCGTTACGCAGTTTTTGTCCGTCAGCATCTCTTGATGACGAAATTGGAACCTCATTCATACATTTTGAATTTATGGCGGCCATTTTGAAATGAGAGATGGCTGTCATTCTGCGTGAACTGGAAATCAATTCAGTCTAACTAGGACAATTTTGGCACATTCATCTAAGGCGCTTACCACAGTACTATATGTTTTCTATGGCGGCCATCTTGAATTTCAACATGGTGGCCTATCTAATGATCCACAATTAGAAAACAGCTGTACTGGACCGTTGGACACCACAGGCATGTGCATTCGTGAAAATTTGATGCTTCTACAATAATTGCAAACTGATATATTATTAAAAACGCTATGGCGGCCATTTTGAATTTCAAGATGGCGGCCTACAAACTGTACAAAGCAATCCACAAAATCAGAAAATGATATATCAGAGTGTCTGACATTATAACGATGTATTTTGCACCAAATTTGAGGTTTCTACAATGCTCACTTTATGAGATATGGGTAAAAATACAGCTTGCTATGGCAGCCATTTTGAAATTCAAGATGGCAACCTACAAATTGTATCAAAACAATCCACAATATCAGAAAAAGATTTATCAGAGTGTCTGACATCACACCCATGCATTTTGCACCAAATTGTAAGCTTCTACAATGCTCACTTTATGAAATATGGGTCAAAATACGGTCTATTATGGCGGCCATTTTGAAATTCAAAATGGCGGCTGAAGACGTGGTCAGAAAAAATGGAACCAAAGTTTTTTGAATTCAGCACCCCCAAATTTACCAAGGTGGCGAAAAAAATCAATAAAAAAAAAAAAAACTCACGGGATTACATAGTAGCCTCTACTATATGTAATGTATCAAGCTGCTTTTACACCAAATCCGGCAGGGGTCACGGAATGGGGTTTTTGCTATGATGCGCCAAAAGGAACCATGTCTGGTTCTGTTACAATATTACTTCCCGACTAATAATTTTGTTACAAATTGAATATTCTACTGTTTGATTTGATTTGATTTGATTTATTGGTTTCTGTATCATCATTGTACATACACATTCATATACAAACATAAATATAAGTTGCATTTTCTTCTTCATTGCCTTTGTACAATGTACAGCAAGAATATAACAAAACATACAACAATGAATAATACAGAGGGGCTACAGCATAAGCGTGGCTGTTGATTTTGTTACTCTTGATTTTGACATGAGAATAACATTTTGGGTGACTTTGTACCGAATTGCTTTTTTTTTTTTCGTAACAGAACCAGACAACCCCGGCCCGTTGCCCGTACCGTGGTCGGTGTAAACGAGCCATTTAAGTGCAGTAAAACATTAGTCTATGCAAGGAGGTTTAAGACTGAGATGGAGTTTTCTCGACTGGCTGTGTTATTATTCAAAGAGTTGTCAGTTTTCTATTGGTGTACGCAAGAATCACCCGGGTGCATTGACGCCTTTGATTTCGCTGGCAATTCCCCTCCCTCCCTGCCGTTGTGTTGCAAAGAAACTTTAGATAACGCGAAAACGCAACCTGTAAAAAGTAAAATGCCCCACTATATTATTATCAGTTCATCAAGGGACTCCCTGCGTCGTGAATTGAGCAAACGCAAACATGGCCCAGAACGCGCAGTGATAACTCAGACGACGTGAGATCTATTTTGATAAGCAATTTTGACCATGCGCAGAACAGTTTTTTTTTTCTTTTTCCACGTTGCGGAAATCTACTCATCCCTATTAATCTTTCATGAGCACATACAGGCCGTATACAAACCTATCGAGTGAGATGCGATACGTAGACTATTATTTATGAATCATGAAGTACAATTTTGATATCAAAATATCTACACTTTGGGGGCATCTTTTCAAAATTTCAGATTCTGCTGTCGGTTAGATAACAGACTGAGGGAGAGTCAGCATTTTCAGGATATTTTGTTGTTGTTGTTGCTGAAATAACAGTAATCTAAATTTGTTTGTTGGTATCTCGTTAACTAGCACAGTGGCTGCATTTCAATGGCAAGAAATGAGCTGTGTAGGCCCGCGTACAAGAGTTGGACCACATGACCAGAAGTTACTGTTTTGCTTTGTCAGCATCCTTTGCAGCTTGGTGGCAAAAACAAACAAACAAACAAACAACAACAACTAGAGAGGGGCCGTCAAAGGCGGCAGACCCACGCCTAAGTACAAAGTCGGGGTAAACATTGCCGGTATTAACACTCATTCACGTACAGGAAAGTCCTTAAGTCTCCTCCAAAAATCCATCGAAAATCCCAAATTCCACCGTCAAAAGTGCAGAATCGGAACTTTTCCAAGCGCGCGCGAATTAAGTCCAGTTTTAAGAGTATTGTCTACGCGACGGGTCGCGGAAAAAGCGCTAAAAATCGAGAAATACGCCGTTTTCTTGCGGGATATTTTGATTATAGCAAGCCGAGAGTGTGATGATATCAAAGGTCGTATGAGTGTACGATCTTTGATGGTATCCACAAAAGCAAAAAAGAAAAACAAAATTTACGTACCCCCTAGGCAATTACCCCTATGATTAGTGTCTACGGGAATTATTCAATGCAAGGGTTGAATGCAAATGTCTACTGCACCAGTATTCGGCCACCAACGAGCGCCGCAACGTCCCCGGTGCAATTTTGCACCAACAGTGTAGAGCGCGATGCATTTTCAGCGGCCTTGCACACGCATTGACATTGAGCACGCATATCGTGCAGTGTGACTGCGACCGAGCAAAATGCTCCTCCAACGAAAAAAACAATCAATGTTTGAAAAATCATCAAATATCAAAGGTCGTATGAGTGTACGATCTTTGATGGTATCCACAAAAGCAAAAAAGAAAAACAAAATTTACGTACCCCCTAGGCAATTACCCCTATGATTAGTGTCTACGGGAATTATTCAATGCAAGGGTTGAATGCAAATGTCTACTGCACCAGTATTCGGCCACCAACGAGCGCCGCAACGTCCCCGGTGCAATTTTGCACCAACAGTGTAGAGCGCGATGCATTTTCAGCGGCCTTGCACACGCATTGACATTGAGCACGCATATCGTGCAGTGTGACTGCGACCGAGCAAAATGCTCCTCCAACGAAAAAAACAATCAATGTTAATTTGAAAAATCATCAAAATACGGGCCAGTTTGTGATGACGGAGAACGAACTTTCATAAATCTAGAAGGACATAGTCCCTCAAATAGGCCTAAAACAACAACAACAACCAGGAAAAAACCAACAACATCAACAACAGAATGCTGTATGCTGGACGGTGTAATGTGTACAGGAACGTAGGGGGCGCACTTATGATACTGAAATCCGTCCCATCAAGTAAGTGCCATCTATGATAGGGCTTATACCTGTAAATAAAATGGAATGTCCCAGACCCCTTCACAAATTCGTACCAAAGATACCAAAATAAATGAAGAAAAATATTGATTGAAAATCAATAATGCAGTTTGGTAAAAAAAAAAAAACTGAATAGCCGCAGATATTGAGTATGAATTCTTCTACAAACTGCATTTTGATTGGAAGATGAAAGCTTTTCTCATGGGATTTGAAGGGACTCTATTGCATTGGGTGCATGTACAAAATATAAGTGATATTTTGAGTGAAAAGAATTCGTAGTCTGGCTTTGCGGAACCTTGGACAGAGTTTGAGCTGAAGAACCCGCCTTGGGAATTTGATGGATGAAAGGATTTATCTCACTTGTCACACCTCAGTTGAGTTGAGTTGAGTTTATTAACAACATATTTTGTACATATACATGTGAATATGATAACATGAAATTTCATAAGATAAGATAAACATGAAAATGTTTTATGAGAATACAATGACATTATATAAGGTACTTACAGCTGTAGGTGCATGCATATAATATGTACACACTTAATCTATTTTACATAAGAATACATGTGTAATTTGATTTAATTTCATGATGATATATTTATCACTGAAAAGACAACAAAAAATGAATAAGTCTGTAATATAGACATATATGCATAGGCAAAGGTTCTGAACAAAAAAGCACAGACAAAAACAAACAAACAAACAAACAAACAGAAGATAATGTTGTTAAAGAGGGAACCAAAAGTTAGCACAAGTGCTAGTCGAGAATGGTTCTCCCGTTTAGCTACATTTCAAATACTCATTGCAAGGTCTCTCCTTCTAAAGTAACTATATTTAAAAAGTACATTAAACTAAACATTTAATTATTCCTTTCATCACTAAACATTATTTTACAAATGATTTTTTCGATTTCTTCGAAATGAAGATCTTGTTCTTTCCTCTTGAACATTTTTAGGCAAACTATTCCAGAACTTTGACCCGACAAAAGATATAGAAAATGTTACATGTGTCGTTTTACATTTCGGGAGTCTAAGCATGGAATGATCTTTGCCTCTAGTCCTGTATGCATGATTCATTAGCTCATAACATTGCGTTACAGAATGTGGTAAATGTCCCTTGTGTAGATCATACAAAGGTTGACACTGCAAGCTTATGCAGGTCAAAAACATCTAACACTCCTATATAGACTGGTGAATAATGACCCAGAACTTGTTCTCTAGGAGGAAAATGTAATTGCTCTCATGGCCATTTTCTGTGCTAAAAATATACAATTTACGTGGCTTCTGTAGCAACTTCCCCAGACTTCAATTCCATGTGATTGTTTAAAGAATTTATATAAAAGCATGAGTACATGCCTTGGAACAAAATATCTTATGCAGAAACTGTTAACACACCTTTAATTGCAATGGGTCGTTTTGGTCCTTTTATAATCATATAATTTGTTTTCTTCAAATTAGTAGTTGATCTACTCACAATACACCATATTTGTACCTCACTCAATTTTCCACTTACGTCATTCATGTCCTACCTTTGGGAAGCGTATGAAAAATCTAAACTGAAAATGCTTAGATGAGCAAGGTAAATCATTAATGTCTAATAGAAACAGTGTGGGTCCCAGCACTGATCCTTGTGGTACGCTACATGTAATCGTTCTAATACTGGGTATTTCATCCTTGTAGCACAATACCTGTGATCGGTTTGAGAGGTAATTTTGGAAACACTGCAACACGATGCCTCTTATGCCATAATATTAATTTTGCTGACAGGATGCGACGATTGATTGTGCCAAACGCCTTTTTGAAATCTATAAATATACCAAGGGTTTATATTTCACCTTTATCATTTGAATGTAATAATGTATTAACCGAATTGATTAATGATAACTTTGTACTGTATGTCTTACGAAACCATACTTGTGTCCTTACAAAATTTTAGTTGACTCCAAAAAGTCCATTAGACGACCATCAATAATTTTTCAAAAACTTTTGCAATTACTGGCAGAACTGAAATAGGTCTGTAATTACCTGGGTCATCTGTCGACCCTTTCTTAAACAAAGGCGTCACTTTTGCTATCTTAATTGCATCTGTTAATTGGCCCGTTTCTAGTGACAAATTAAAAATATAAGTCAATGGGGGAAAATATATATGGTGCTGCATCCTTGATCAATCTTATTGACAAATTATGATAACAATGAGACTTTGTAGCATTAAGAACATATAAAATATCCATAATTTCTTCATATGTTATGGGTTTCCAAGCCAAAGATATTGTATTTCTGGCACCCAAATAATCATGAAAACAACTATTAGGAGGCCCATTTGATATTTGTTCCGCCAAATTTGACCCAACAGTACAGTGACAAAGTAGGTGTTGAGTTCTTCGGCTATTTCTTTTTCAGAAGATACAACTTTATCAATTCCACCTTGATTGATGGCTAACTCTTCTATATCCAATTTTTTATTCTTACTCTTTCTACCATTAGCTCATAAATGGTTTCCCAGGTCTTTGTCATATCACTTTTGTTACAATGAAAAGAATTGTAATAATACAATCTCTTTGCATTTTTATAACTGTTACCAAAGAGTTACGATACCTTTTATAACTTGTTTCCATATTCGTTACTAAAATTTGATGACCTATAGTTTTCGTATAAAGTGTGCTTCTTCTTGATGGATTTAAGAATCGCTGATGAAACCCAAGCCTTTCAAGGACCGTTCTTTTTCCGGGATACATTATATTATATTGTAGGTGCATGCTAATCACATATTTTCTCAAACATATCCTAAAAAACTTTATAAGCTGTGTTTACATCTTTGTATCTATACATGTGCCCACTCAATTTTCCCTAGATCCTCATGAAATGACTGGGTATTAAAGGACTTGTAGGATCGGGCAATTTTCCGCACAAAAGCATTCATATTTTCATTCATTTCTCCCAGTTCTTTTAGAGAATTTTTTGAATTGTGAATTTAAACACACGTCTCTATGGGGAATTATTCACCCGTGTGAGACCTATAGAGTATGCATGTAATACACACAGGTCAATGAGAAGTATCCATCCCATACAAGGTCTGCTGGTTTATGTTGATCTATTCTGTCAAATCTCTCCCTCCCTCCCCCTTCCCCCTCTCCTTCCCCCTACCCCCCCCCCCCCCCCCCCACACACACTCCCCAACTCTGCTTAACTACAATTTGCTTTCTTATTATGTTCTTGTGGTATTAGATCTTAGTACATAGTATAGTCATCAGTGTCACACAACTTTTAATGATTGTTGTATTTTAATGTATTTCTTTGTTTTGGCTACCACTGAAACAGCTCAAAATACACACACACACACACACACACACACACACACACACAACATTATTATGAGGAAACCTCTCGCATTCTATTGGTCTGATATTGCCAAACAAATCTCTTAAAACCAACCAGAAAATGATAAGGAAATGAATCTAAATGATCAAGTGCTTAAATACCGCATGACCCCTAGCTCTATCATCCACTGTCTTGTTTGATGTCATTAGAACTCACAACTCACAACTCACTCGTATGAAATATGCTGTTCTCACAGATTACCTATGGGAAAATAATATCATTAATGATGTTCAACAGACCGCACGTATACCAGAGATGTTTGCACTCCCGGCCAAAATTCGAAGTGAAATATATAATTCAAGGATCCATGCTGTTACGTATAAAGTCAAACGTAATTTGTTTTTGTTTGGTAGATAGTTTATTTTCTGCAAATCAATATATACATAGATTGAATAATCGTGAATAGATTGAATAATCGTGAACATGGGAAACATACAAAGTATACTTGAAACAGAGTCGTTTGACTTGCATAAACAACGATATAAAAGGAAATTAATGATATTACAGTATGCATGTCCATGCAGCTGGGATTACAATAACAATATTATATTTAAGAAGTGATAATGCAGAGGGCCGCCATTGTAAGCATTGCTTGAAAAGATGGCCGGCCCGAGGAAAAGGATAGGTGAATTGGTAACAATACAAATTCTGCTGCGAAGAAAGCAGGGGAAAATAAACTCTGATGTGTCATGGTGGTGAATGTGCGTGCGAGTGCTTAAGAAAGTGCACAGGGGCAGATAGGCTGGGATTTAGAATAATAAAATTAGTTTGCTGGAAGAAGGAGTGACTTACGATGTTGCTGCTATCGGGAGACCAACATGAGTCATATAAATTATTCGTGCTTAATTCGTATTTGAAGTATACAGTGATAAAATATGCTTCTTTAAGTTTGCTTTGAATGAAAACAAGGAGGCACACTGTTTCAACTCCTCAGGAAGAGTGTTCCATATATCCGGACCGTGATGTCTAATCGACTTTTGAGCAAGTAAAAGCTTTGGATTACTTAAATGAAAATCATGGGAACGAAATTTCAAAATGATAACCTAATAATTATTTCAGCACGGCACATGATGCAGCCAGATAAAAGTGACATACTTATTTCAAAACATATACATATGAAGAGTTTGTTCGCAAAAACCGATAAGTCCATTTTTGAAGATTTTCAAGTACGGCCTCTGTCATAAAGTACAAAATAATACCTTTTAAATGATATATTGGTCATTACATATAAAGGTACATTTTTGAAGTTATGGTCAAAAGAAGCAAAAATTTTCTTATTATTCTCTTTATTTTTCTTGACCTTTAATCGCAAATATCTCCATTTGGCAAATATGGACTTATCGGTTTTTGCGAACAAACTCTTCATATGTACATGAAATATATATACAACATACAATTAGATATGGAAACAAATCAGAGCAAAAGTGAATAAAAAAAAAGGAAAAAATATATTTACAGAAAAAAAAAATGAACACATGCTCGGTTTACTTGAAAAAAAAAATGAGGGACGGGTACAATATCATTGCGGTGTCAGATACAAATTTAAACTCCGTCTATAACCGCTAAAAATGTTTGCTGTTTTACGCATGTTGGCAATGTATTCCATAATTTTGGGCACTTGATAACTAAAACTCCTCTGCCTAAAGCAGGTTTTGATAATTATATGGTAACTTCAATATCAGCGTTGTATTCCTTAAATCATGATAAAAATTGTCAACTCAAACATTTCACTTATACATTTAGGGGTTAGATTACAAGCGACTTTATACATTGTGCACAATATATGTTTGTTTCTTCTCATCTCAAGTGTGTCAACATTAATTTTCATACTCATGAGTATAACAAGTTAGTTGGATATCTCGAATTTACCTGCAACACTGCTCTTCGAGAACGATTCTGGAGAATTTGAAGACGATGAATATATCTATGTTTAATATTTGACCATATAACATCACAATAATCAAAATTACTTTGAATGGCGGATAATGTAATAGCCGTTTTAACTGAAATAAAAAATGTCTTAACCTCTTTAACAAATACAAATTTCTGACCCTGCGTTTACACAAAATAATGTTCAATATGATGGCTCCAGTCTAGGGACTGCTCAATATACTAAAAAGTACACACCAAGATATTTACAATGAGGAACTTGAGTTATTTTGACATTGTTTACACTCACATTCAAATTCACAAGTTTAACCTTTTCCTTAGACCCTATTAGCATAGTTTAACATTTTTCCAAATAAGGGCTAATCAATTACCTGATAGCCAATCTGCAATACGGACCGTATCACGGTATACATTTTTTCAATCTATTTCACATTTTTACCAGACACATGAATACACGTGTCGTCAGCATAAAATGCAACCGATGAACGTTGTAAGCAGTTAGGCAAATCATTTATATAGATTGTTAACAAGAGTGGTCATACGAACGTGAACGTAATTAGTGATAAGAGTTGAAACTGTTGGTCTGCACATAGATCCAAAGTAGGGATTCAATTAGGACCTACAATGTATTACCAAGAATGTCTACCTTGAACTACGCCATCAATATAAAAACACATATATTTTTTCTTAAAACTTTAATACGTGGCATTTCAATACTTCCGAACTTGAGTTCTTCTCAATGCAGAAATCATCAGAAAAGAAAATCATTTATTCATACAAAGATTTTACACAACAGAGTTTCACTGATAGGCATTATACTGTCGAAAGTGCGTCATGTAAATCAACGACTTTCAAGTTTGCTGAAGCATGGTAAGATTGCGTTTAACAATTAAAATAGCCCCATACAATCTTTTGTGATATACAAAGCAGCAATAAAGCAGCAGCTTACGCGGTAATGTTGCAGCCAACCCTGCTGAAAAGAACACAGTGTCCCACCATGTGAAACACCATGTGAAACACAGTTTGAACAAATTGGAATTATTTTGCAGTGTGAAATCTCTTACTTCACACTGTTAAATCCGAACGTTTTAACAGTGTGAACACAATGTGAATCATTAATTCACGATGTGGAACAGAACATTTATGTGAATACCCTGTGAAAAACCACACCACAGTGGGAAATAATCTTCACACTGTTATTTTCGAGCTTTTGTTTTTGTTTTTGTTTTTCAAATAGTCGACTGCGTGACTACAATGTGAACACACTGTGGGATACTGCGTTCTTTTCAGCAGAGGAGGATATGTAAATTCATGATATAACATACTTGAACATTTCAGGCACAAGAAAAAAAAATAATTCGACTGTCAATATATATTCTATATTTATGTCAATAAAGTAATGTGGTCTATAGTCTCCGCATTTTTCAAAATGTTATTTACATTATATATATATATATATATATCTGTCAAATGTGTCATGCATATCAACGATTTTTCAAGTTTGCTGAAGCATGTTAAGATTGCATTTAACAATTAAAATAGCCCCATTTGAGCTTTTGTGATGTACGATTACATTTCAAAATGAAAAGCAACAATAAAAAAAGCAGCTTACGCGGTAATGTTGCAGCCGAACCTGCTGGAAAGAACACAGTGTCCCACCATGTGAAACACAATGTGAAACACAGTTTGAACAAATTGGAATTATTTTGCAGTGTTAAATTCGAACGTTTTAACAGTGTGAACACCATGTGAATAATTAATTCACGATGAGAAACAGAACATTACTATGTGAATACCCTGTCAAAAACCACACCACAGTGGGAAATAATCTTCACACTGTTATATTCGAGCGGGTTTTTTTTTTTTTTCAAATAGTCGACTGTGTGAATACAGTGTGAACACACTGTAGGATACTGTGTTCTTTTCAGCAGAGGAGGATATGTAAATTCATGATATAACATACTTGAACATTTCAGGCACACAAGACAAGAATTAATTCGACTGTCAATATCCTATTTATGACAGTAAAGTAATGTGGTCTATAGTCTTCGCATTTTTCAAAATGTTATTTACATTACATAAAATATATATATCTGTCAAATGTGTCATGTATATCGACAATTTTCAAGTTTGCTGAAGCATGTTAAGATTGCGTTTAACAATCGAAATAGCCCCATTTGACCTTTTGTGATGTACGATTACATTTCAAAATGAAAAGCAACAATAAAAAGCAGCAGCTTACGCGGTAATTGTGCAGCCGACCTTGCTGGAAAGAACACAGTGTCCCACCATGTGAAACACAATGTGAAACACAGTTTGAACACATTGGAATTATTTTGCAGTGTGAAATCTCTTAATTCACACTGTTAGCGTTTTAACAGTGTGAACACAATGTGAATCATCAATTCACAGTGTGAATAATTAAGTCATGATGTGAAACAGAACATTACCATTATTGTGAATACCCTGTGAAAAACCACACCACAGTGTGAAATAATTTTCATACTGTTATATTCGAGCGTTTTTTTCACATAGTCGACTGCGTGAACACAGTGTGAACACACTCTGGGATTCTGTGTTCTTTCCAGCAGGGGAGGATTATAATTTATGTAAATTCATGATATCAAATACTTCAACGTTTCAGGCACATAAAAAAAAAACCCACACAAATTTAATTCGACTGTCACTATAAATTCTATATTCATATCAATAAAGTAATGTGGTTATTAGTGTCCCGCATTTTCAAAATGTTATTTACATTATATCAAATATAAGTTCACAGCATCTTGCATTAATTCTCTTAAAAGTCTTTCTAAATATATCTGAACGTATGAAAAATTAGTTCATTGACATTGTCAAAAAGCCTTTGGAATTTATGATTTAACCGCGGTAACTACTTCAACAAAAATGTTCTACACATCCTTGTTGTTCTATACGTAGATGCCAATAAATCAAACATATCATGTGTCATTATCATCCAACACTTTGGAGGATACATGGGGAGGAAAATCAAAGAAGAAGAAAGAGTACTCCAAATTTATATATTCACTTGGATACACTGAGTTGGCGATATCCTGTATTTTCCCTTCTAAAGGGGAAATCCAGTCCAAATATAAGTTAGTCTGATAAGAAAGAGTAAAATATTACGAGTTCAATGGTATAATTTTGATCGAAATCGGATGAAAAATATTAAAGGAAGTTATAACATTTTGAAGTTTCGCTATTTTGGGAAAAAAACAGTTCTTGAACAGTCAATATGAATGGTAAGCACTATCTGGGCACCCGTCCCGCTTCATCATGAATATTCATCATCTACATGTATCCGTAATACCGTGGAAATACATAATTTTTTCATTTCCCGGCAGCGTTTTTACATTTCTCGGCAAAACTGAACATTTTTCCATCTCCCGGCGAGACGTTTTAACATTCCCCGTTGATGCAACTTTTCGAGATTTTTACATTTCCCGGCGATACGTTTTTCACTTATCCGGCTTTCTGCCATTTACTAGTACAGTATCTTACTGCCTGATGAATATTCATGATGAAGCGGGACGGGTGCCCAAATTCTTGCGGTCGGCTACACGTCACTTCCGGTTGACTGGAGTGAAAACAAACAGCTTGCATGCAAGCGCTAATAATTAAGCCTGCATAATGCGCATACTGCATGCTGTGCATGTGCGACGCGTATAATTTATGTGCAACTCTACGCAGACAGTATATGGGGACTGTTTTTCATTATTCATTTTGTCATTTATGCCATCATTCATGAGATACATGCATCATGTCTTGTCAGCAATATTCTAAAAATCTGGATCCTGTCGATCGATCGGTCCCGGTATTTTGCCAAGTTGAAGGCAGCCGGACTGGACCTGTGCCCGTATGAAATCGCGGCAGGACTCTGGATCAACGACCCGACAAAATGGCCAGATGTGCAGTAGAACCTCTTTGAGTAGGCCCTACCCCGATATCTACGCTTACTTAGTACCTCATAGAAACTTCAGGTAGGTCTATAGGCCTAACGTTAATACTGTAGTACTTAGGGTAGGGCCTAATTTAGAGTAGGCCTAGAGCGTAATCCTGCCGCCCGCACAGCTACAGTACCAGCTTGCGCTAGCGCTATGCTCGCGGGGCGCCCCGGCAGAAAACACGTACAGCGTTACCACTCCAGGCTCACGCGACTATAGACTATGGTTTGTTTTCACTCCAACGCTATCCATGACCACGTGACACGCAAAATACCCGGATGTCCGACCATGAGAATAGTGCTTACCAATATGAATATGCAAATGGGAAAGTGAGCATGTCATCCCCTCACATCTTACCATAGTTTGTACATAAAATGTTGAAATTATCAGTTTTTCTAAAACGCAATTATGCCCGAGGCTCAAATCCTCATATATCTAACTGAACACTATTCTGAACTTATTCAATCAGGAATGACATCATGTTTCAGACTTCGATGACAGAAAAATTGAATTTTCGTCATTTTTTTTTTGTGTGTGGGCACGATCAATCGACAATTGTGAGGGTATGACACGGCTAGCTCACTCATTTGCATATTCATGTCCAATGTACAAGAATTGTTTTGCGGAAATTAGCAAAACTTCAAAATTACATAACTTCCTTATTTTTCGTCCGATTTCAGTCAATTTTGTACCATTGAACTCGTTATAAGATTTTACTCTTGTTTATCAGACTAACTTATGTTTGGACTGGATTTCCCCTTTAATGCTACTTTTATTAAGTGTGGAAGTTGTAATTATAGAGTAATACATGTACATCACTTTAAGAATTTTTATAAGAAGGTACATGCATGACAAATCAGTTTATTGATACTATATTCGTGCCTTATTCTATATATAATATGTGTATTTTCCTCATGATTGTGTCATGATATAACTATGCTAACGTAATTATAACTTCTAGCATATAATTATATGTTTCCTAGATGTTCTTGCTGTACACGATCTCAAAGTAGTTAAATCAAACTTTTTGACACTTTCTACGATACACGGGGAGGAAAATGAAAGAGGAAGAAAGAAGAAGAGACAAAAGTAACAGAGAAAAAGGAAATGAAGTAAATCTGTGTTTTCCGATATAAATTAAGTTCATTCATTCTTTTTATTTCAGTACGATACAGGTTCCAGCCAGGGCTGTTCTTCATAAGTTAGGGGATGAATAAAATCTATATCTATAAAATCTATCCCATATTTCCGTTAGAAGTGTACTGACATGCAATATACGTGCATCTTGATATCAATAATGCAAGACAATTTGTAGCATCATCCCTTTATGCAGTTTTTAATTTGTAAGAACGTATGACATACAGATTTATTGACTTTGTTCGTATATACACTATAATCAATGGTATTTCTCTCATAATTTGTCATGTCAACTATAAGCGGTAATGTAACTTCCTCAAACAAAAATGTCGCATACGTGTTCTTGCTGTTCACCATGCATCTAATATTAATGTTATTACAGCCCATGAGTCAAGCAGCCCATGAGCAACCCACGAGTGATACAGCTCATGAGTTCGGCACTAAAGCAAACAAGGCCCACGAGACCAACACATAAAGCCTCGTGTTGCAATGTCACGCCGAACTCGTGGATTGTTTTTACCTATTGTCGAAATCATGGGCCTTATTTGTCGAACTCATGGGGTGTGCGACTCGCGGCTGTACGACTCATGCCACGTGTCATACAGCCCACGAGTTCGACACTGAAAAATAACGGACTTTTCTTTCAATGTCGAACTCTGGGCTGCATGACTCGTGGATGTCAGTCTCATGGGATGATTCCAAGTTTGCACCCTCTGTGGGATCAAACATTGGTAGGTGGAGTGTCACGGGGTCGCAAACATGGTAAGCTGACACCAAAATGTAATTGTAAATTAATCAGTGAAGATCACTTATAGGCCTATATAGTTCCATGCGTAAAGCGCAATACCAGACGCAATCAGTGGGCATGACGCGAACATACTGGCAGACCCTTGGCTCGGGAAAGCGGTTGAACACCGTTGTGTCACGATCACAGTTGGCTCGAAAGATCTGCGATAAAGAGAGTGAGTAACAGAGCTTGTTGAAAAACAAATAACCAGAAATTAAGAAAAGAAAGCACGAAGAAGGTTTAACTATACAGTTAATATTTTTCTTTACAAGACAGTGAGAGAGTTGTGAGGAGCTGGCACTATCGCCTCTTCGACTTAATCACTATTTTGTTCGTGTAGTCATGGAAACAATTTGATGACATCAAAACCACACAGGAAAATGTGAAGGGAATAGAACACCGGCCTGTATGTTGTACATTACGGCCTAGGTTGTACCATGAAGCTAAAGCTCCTTATGGTTGTACACTTTTTGCCTCTTATTATCTTGATGGAAAGAACAGTGTCCTACAGTGTGAAGCACTATGCATGCTATGTGAAACACATGCAGTGTGAAATCTCTCATTCACACTGTTAAATTCGAGCGTTTTAACATTGTTAACACATTAAGAATCATCAATTTACAGTGTGAAACAGAACATTATTATGTGAACACTGTGTGAAAACCAACATCACATGCAGTGTGACATCATCTTCACATTGTGAACACATTGTGAACACACTGTGGGACACTGCATGTGTTCTTTCCACCATTTCCTCTTTCCTCTGCAGGGCAGAGCGGGTGATGTTCATTATTCTGAAGGTTCTTTATTCTGAAAGACACGTATTCCGTAGGCCTATACCTTTGTTTTTGTTTGTTTGTTGTTGGGTTTGGGTTTTTTTAGCCCGAAAATGAAATAGGGTTCGTTAATCGGAACATTTGTGACGTTTTTCCAAGGTTCGTTAATCCGAAAATAAAGAAATTCGAAACCGCTCACCATATCCTCATCAGGATTCTCGCTTCCTCGGACTGTAGTAAAGGTGTCTCCGTCTAAACTAAAGCTGACCTTGTAGAACTTAACCCGTTGGTCAACATTGTGTCGTCCTTGCGTCGCCACTCCGACGACTGTACGGGACGTCGCTAGATCGACCTGTCGGGCGTATTGACCAAAATCTTGTAATTAGTATCAATTCGCTAAAGGAGAATTTACCCCGTATGTGGATTCCATGAATGCAGAAAATATTTGAAGAACACATCAGGGACGTTTGAAGAAAGTCTAGCTTGATGCTACTAGATCGGTGTGCGTTATTGCTGGATAAGAAGACTACAACTTTTGTGAATTCACGAGTTGTTGCAGCCTTCTTATTCAGAGACGACAGCGCATGGACTTACCAAAAACACTCATAACTTCTGTACGCATTGATTTTCTTCAAAATTCCTTGGTATGCTCTAATTCTTTGCTTTCACTGAATTCACATACAGTTTGGAGCAAATCGACTTTATAATAAACATTTCTAAATAATACGAGAGGGGGCTAGTCGGAGAGGCTGGACATTACAAGATTGCAGGATACGTCTCAGGGAAATAATTCCTCCCTGTAACATGTGTAGGTAATATATTTAATAGGGAAAATCCGGTTAGTAGTATATAGTGTGGAAGGAACATTTTGCAAGCCACCGGAATAATGAATGTACATTTTGGTCGTAATTTTTTAAAACACCAATTCGTGTCTAACAACATGTTTGACAAGTTATCGCAGGACACATCTTGGTACCAGACAGATTAAATTCACCTTTCCGAAGAGGGACAGGCTAATCCACAATGGGTATACGATTTCGGCCGGACTGATGTTCTGGAATTACCGATTTATACATACTACATCGATAGATTTGACGAATCTACAAAGTCAAATGCCAATACACGCGGCATCCAATATACATGTATAGGGAAGCTTCATTAGCGAATAGAGAAGCCAGTTGTACCTGGATCCAGCGACTTGGATCTGAATTCTTAGCCAGCCACGCTGTATCCGAGTTGAGTCGCCCTTGTCGCGCCTTCACATTATTGTTCGCACTAGACGATGACGTCATTCTTTTGTCGGGGACGCGATCCCGGTCTGCTATCCCAAGCGCAGAAACATTTTCCGGAATGTCAGCGCCTGTTTGGCGATAAAGAAGGAAAATACATAGAAATACATTAAAGCATACACTTAATAATGCAAAACGATTTGGCCTCATCCTTTCCATTTGCGATAAAAGTGGACTTTGTTAGTTTTCTGTGTTGCACTCATTCGTAAGAACCTGTTGAAGCAGAATAAAGTATAAAGATATCGACCGATCGAAACTGTAAGGGTAACAAAAGAACCATGGTCACTTGGGTTATCACAATTCTTCTTGGTTTCGTCTCATAGGGAGACCAGCTTTCATTGCGGTTTCAATATCTGCATCTTATAATTTTCACCGCAATGTCAAAAATGATCACAGCTGATTCGTTCGTTGAATGACTGACTACTCGACCTACTTACTGCTTAGCAATCATCGTAAATACTTCTATAAAGTGTAGGGTGAAATCTGATTCTGATGTACTCTCATTTCTTCTGACCTTTATACCAACTTATTGACCCCTCCCCCCTCTAGCTACCACCACGCCCTCACTAAGCCGATATTTCTTTGTTTGCATGACCAAGTTTAAATTTTCTACCACCTCCTATTCTATCCTTTTCGATACACACATTATTACTATTTCTTTCACGCATTTATACAGACATTTTCACTAACCTTTGACCTTTGAATTCTGATCCCATGGCCCAAAACTTTCCCTGGAGAATCTTTACATGGTGATACATGTATGGGCTGAGGTTCATGAAAATACCTTCAGGCATTGCGATATGGGGAAAATACTGAAAGTTTAAAAATTTGACATTCACGGTTGACCTTTGGCCTTCAGCGTGTTTACCCAAAAATTGATAGGCATGTATAACTCCATCCACTCGTTCGTACATATGCCAAGTGTCATTAGGATACCTCAACCGATTCTTAAGTTATACGCTGTCCACAAAATCGATTACGGAGGGAAGGACAGACGGACGGAAGGACGAACGGACGGATGGACAACCCGAAAACATGATGCCTCCGGCGACATTTCGTGGCAGAGGCATGAAAAGTTATCGACGCATAATTAAAGATTTTTTTTTCTTCATGATTTTTGCTTTTATCGCAGTTGATACCTCTCCATGTTGCGCACGAACTCTCGGTTGACGTAGGGCCGGTAGAGCCAGCTCGGATAGTGGGTGTGGCTATGGGCTGCCCGGAGAGTGACGCAGAGGACTGACTCGTGCTGATCCCGTCCATAGTTTGAGTGAGGTGTCTTGTGATGGATGGAGTGGTTCTAGTGCTACCCATGGCGTCCTCACCCGTCTCGGTTGTCATTGTACCGGTATCAGTCGCCATTGTAGCAGCCAATCCTGCCGTCAGATAATAATTACAGTGAGCAACAGTGAAAAGGAAAAAAAAAATCACATAAAAACTGTCAAAACGCTATGGACTGTATTAGATTAACATTGTTTGAGTTTGAGTTTGAGTTTGAGTCTATTTATAACAACAACATATGTACAGGAAAGTTTGAATACATGTTTATACATCAATATTAATACATACTACATGTAACTGTCTAAACGATCTAAACAAAACATATTGAATATAATCTATAATATAAAATTATAAATGATTATGTAATCTAAAACTATTAATCTAAAAAAAGAGCTACAATATGGCAATGTTGTACACAATGAGGTTGCTAAAAGAACCAAGAGGTGGCACAGGTGCTAGTAGGTGTTGGTCCTTTTGAACACGTATTACATAATGAACTATTGAAATACATTTAAAAATGCTGTTATAATAACATTATTAATTTGTAGTACCATTGTCTATACAGGTTTAATGTGTTTTGCTAAATCACTTCGGAAATTTTTCCTGGTATTAATACTCCTTAATTTTTTTTTGGCAAAGCATTCCACAATTTCACTCCTATATAAGAAAGTGAGAGTTGGCCATACATAGTTTTGCATTTTGGTAGATGAAGCAAGCCTTCTTTTTTACCCCTTGTTGAATAAGAATGTTGGATGTTTTGACAATATTCTACAAGATCATGTGGCATATTTCCCTTTGATAAATCAAATATAAATGTACAGATGTAAAGTATATGCAGTTCAAATACATCCATTACTCCCAGTTTTTGAAATAGGGGATCAGAAGGTGTTCTGAGTGGACTGAAAGTGACAGCTCGCATGGCCATTTTCTGACTAAGACGAAGGCAGTTTAGATAAGATTTGCATGTACTCCCCCACACTTCAATTCCATATGTTATGTTGGACTGGATAAAGGATTTATAAAGTAGAATAAGTGTATGTTGGGGGACACAGTGTCGTAATTTAAACAGAATACCAACCTTCCGTCTTACACATTTATTTACAGCTTGTATGTGACTTTTCCAAGTCAAATGACTATCAATGCATATTCCAACAAAAGATGCCTCATTCACTCTACTAATGACATTATCTGATAGTTTCATTGTTCCTTTTACTGTAACTTCCCATTTTTTACTTTTAATAATCATATAATTTGTCTTTTTCAAATTAATTGTCACTTTATTAGAATTGCACCAGTCTTGAATTTTCCCTAAATGCGGATTGATAATCCCCATGTCAACTTCCCTCTGGCCAACATTGAATGTATGAAATATATTTGAATCGTCAGCAAATAGTCTAAAATTAAAAAATGAAGTTGAATTTGGTAGGTCGTTTATATATATTAAGAAGAGCGTTGGCCCGAGAACTGATCCTTGTGGTACACCACACTTTAAGGTATTCGGACTACTGACTGTTTCCTTGTAACATATTACTTGTGATCGATTCGCAAGATAACTCTGAAACCATTGTAAAGGTTTGCCGCGAATGCCATAAAAACTCAACTTACTTAAGAGGATCTTGTGGTTTATTGTGTCGAAGGCCTTTTGGAAATCAATAGATACACCAATAGTGTGTTTACCTTTATCGATAGATGTTAGAAGTGAATTCACAAGGTTGATTACAGAGAGCTTAGTACTGTATTTTTTACGGAAACCGTATTGATGTTTGTACAAAATACTGTGTGCGTCCAAAAAATCCACCAACCGCTTGTTGACAATTTTTTCAAAAATCTTAGCAATTACTGGCAATATTGAAATTGGTCTGTAATTGCCCGGTTCTTCCCTAGAACCTTTCTTGTAAATTGGAGTAACTTTTGCTATTTTCAGAGCATCTGGGAAAACTTCATTTTCGAGTGACAAATTGAAGATATAAGCCAGTGGCACAGAAATTAGATGCGCCGAGTCCTTTAGCAAACGTATTGGTATATTGTCAAAACCATGTGCTTTCCTTTTATCCAATGCCTGGAAGTAATTGCAGATTTCCCCAGGTGTAACTGGTGCCCAAAATAATGATTTTTCATTTCTCAATGAGAGATATTCCATTTGATTTCCACTCTCTGCTGGAATCACTTCTGCTAACTTTGGGCCAATGTTCACGAAAAAGTCATTGAAGGTCTCAGCTATATCTTTTTCTGTTGTGATAATCCTTTCTACTCCATCAGTATTTGTTACCAATTTATCCACTTCAGTATTCTTTTTCCCTCTATTTCCGCCATTCAGTAATTCATTAACGGTTTTCCAGGTTTTGCTAGTATTATTCTTATGCTCAAGAAATAAATTACTGTAATACATTCTCTTTGCATTTTTCAAAACAGTTCCAAGAGTATTTCTGTATCTTTTATACTTTGCGGTATGAATTCTTTCAAAGTTTACTGCCTTGCATGCCTTATATAACTTATGTTTTTTTGTTTTGTTTTTTTGTGACATGCATAGGGTGCTTGATGATGCTCTGAATAGGTAGTAGTTACTGATACTTCACTGGCTAAGTTGGCCACAGAATATTTCAAATTCAAATAATGAAAATCTTCCGTGGGGATGTATTCATTGCAACTGATTGACAAATTGCCCTACATCGACGTAAATGAGCACTGAATTGATCAGTGTTTTAGTAGCAGCCATGATAAAAAATCATGGGCGTACATACTCGAGCAGGATTCGAATAGGATGGGGGGGGGGGGGTCAATCAGGAGGTAGTAGGTTCGAATCCTACTCGAGTATGTACGCCCATGATTTTGATCATGGCTACTACTAAAACATTGATCAATGCAGTGCTTATTTACGTCGATGTAGGGCAATTTGTCAATCAGTTGGCACAGAATGATTTTGGTCTGAATTCACAAAAGTAGTTGACATCTTAAGCTTGGAGTATGCTAATTATGATCTTGTAAATGCGCGTGACGCGCAAAGCGCGCCAAGAGACGTTCAATGATGGATGAGCCCTATTACACGCATGTGCAACTTATACACCGTTATACATTGTACTGTAATGTATTATACACATTAACCTACAAGTACATTATTAAACACAAATGATGAATAAACGACGATCGAATGAAATATAATGAACACAAACCACATAATAGTTTCTTAGATAATTATGACGGGTTAAAGTTGCATTGTAGTGTGATTCAAAGCATAACATCTACATACAGAATAAAAAGTACGTCCTGAAGACAAATGGAACCAATACTGATTATCCCCATACATAAAGCCTAAATGTATTTCTATTATACGCAAATAACTTCGGTAGTGTTTCATGTATAAGCAGTGTGTCACTAACGCCTTTGAGCCACAGTTTCTCTGACAGTTAACTGATCTAAAATATCCAAGGTCTTTGTAAGGTCAAGGAAAAGTCCAATCAGAACGATTTTATTTTGGATTACAAATGGTATGGATTGATGCGTCTTACAAATTCCACTTTGGCAGTATTAGTAGGGCAGATATGTAGCAAAAATTGGTCGAGATGCTCACATCCGGCGGAAAGTATGACATTTTGCATATAGGGGTATTCTGGGGCGCTGATTTCAAATATTGCCGGATCCAAGAGAGCTGACCACGGGGTCGGCCGCCATTTTGAATTCCAATATGGCCGCCATCACAAAACAAATTTAAAGATCCCTATCTCCAGTTCTGAATGACCTGTGGCACCAAAATTTGGTACACATGAGCGTTTTGACATGTTGAATTTGATGACAGATTGATTTGAAGTGTCTGACAAACATCGAATGGCCGCCATTTTGAATTCCAATATGGCCACCTCGACGAAATATTCGAAATCCCTATCTCGATTTCTAGGTGGTGAGTGACGCTGAAATTAGGTGTAAACAAGTATCTTAACATACTGAGTTAAAATATCAACTAATGTGAAGTGTCTGCCTGCTATTTTGACTTCCAATGTGGATACGAAGACAACCATCACGACTAACATTCACGGGCATGTCAAAAAGTGCAGCAAAAAGGAAGCATAATGCACCTTTCACTGACGTCGCCATGTAAATACAGCAGCGCGCACTCAGTTACAAACGCGCGCTCAATCAGGTACCCTAATTTACAAACTCGAGATAGATATTTTCAACACTCCAACATGGCAACTATGTTTAAAAATTCAAATTGGCCGCCGTACAGCTTGTCAGACATATCAAATAAGTCTGTTATTGAAGTCATCATATCACCATGCTTTTATGTATCAAATTCCAATGGCTTATGTCATTCAGAACTGAAGATAGGGATTTTTGACGGTGGCCATAATGGAATTCAAAATGGCGGCCGACCCCGTGGCCGGGGGGGGGGGGGGCATTTCATGAAGCGATTTGTCAGATATTTCATCTGACAAAATGTTAAAGCTACTGAAATCCTTGCATCTGATTGGCTGAGAGCGCTTCATGAAATGCCCCCCAGATTTCTTGGATCCGGCAATTTTTGAAATCAGTGCCTCAAAATACCCCTACATGCAAAATTTCATACTTTCCGCCGGATGTGAGTATCTTTTTCACATATCTGCCCCACTATATGAGGAGTATTTAATGGCAGACCTGGGGGGGGGGGGGGGGGTCAGTAATTAATTACTTAATTATTACTTAATTAATATGTCACTGAATCTGGCTGAGCAGCTCTCTCTGTGTAATATATACTGAAGAATGGCTTCGGTGTTCGTGATTTCGTATGTTCCAGGTTCTACGAAAACAGTTAACTCACGAATATCGCAGCGGCTTCCACCAAAGCCTGGCGGGCAGTGACAGGTAAAGTTGTACATTGTCTCCTCGCAGAAACCGTTCACACAAGGCTTCGCCAGACAGTCTGAAACATTTGGAAAGGATTATATGCGACTGTGAGACAGTAATCGCCAATCTTCGTAACCTTCTGAAAAGGCCCTCATGGTATTGTCATCGCCTACGAAATCGCGAGACGAAGATAGCCGAAGATAGCCGAAGATAGCCGAAACACAGTGTGGGGGGGGGGGGGGGGGACTGCTTCTGGCCAATATTGGCTTCACTCTCTCGTGGGCAATGTTTGCTATTCCGGAGGTTCGTTAATCCGAAAACAAAATGAGGTTCGTTATTCCAAAGATTTATGATTCCTAAACATATATAGGATCTATACCTATACCTATACATTATTTGTGAATCCTAAAATAAAAAAGGGGGTCGTTAATCCGAACATTAAGTGGCGTAGTTCAGAAAGTTCGTCATTCCTAATATTCGTTAATCTGAAAAATGAGAAGAAGGTGCATTGTATACATAATAAGAAATCTACGGAATTATGAACCCTACTTCGATTACAGATTACAGAACCTTCGAATCAAATTTCATTTTCCGATTAACGAACTTTCGGATCGAATAAGGAACCTTATTTCATTATTTGATGAACGAACCTTCGAAATAACGATTTGTAACCCTCTCTCGTTTCTCTTGCAATAACCATCAACAACTACCATCAGCGCTTATCGTACACAGCTCTTTATGAGAGTGGTATATTTTTCTAAAATTGCACGATAATAATGTCGCATCCTCCTTTGTGAAGTAGCTATATATGGACACGCTAGAACATATAGGTATGAATTTGTGACATAATTAGAATAAAAATGAAAGTATAATTACAAAATTATACTCCTCTGGTTTGAGATATATCAAAACAATCATAATGTGGTATCTAATGTAACGGAAAGAGCATAAAATCCAGACAATAGTTCTGTTGATTGTATGGTTGCGACTATAGCCTCCCTGCATGTTTGTGGCGTCACCTTGAATGTTAATCTTGAGCGCAGGGCCTATGTAGGCCTATACTGTTGCATAGCTGTCGGCAAGGATGGGTAAAGCCTTATCATATACCCACTGCTAATTGTGAATCGCCGTTAAAAATGTATTTGTGTCAATCAATTCAATGAGGACTCTCGTGATACATATCATTTTAAGACGCTATGTCCATCAAGGCTTAGGTTCAGTCTCAAGCAGAAACAGTTCAGCGTAAAAAAAAATGATACATTGTATTGCATATCAAACCCCCAAGTTTTATGTTTTCAACATGGCACTAAAACTTATACCTCCTGCAATAATTTCATGTTTGCTGCCATATTGACGCATGAGAAGAGATGGAACGGACGAAATCACATTCTTCGTGAAACATAGACCTATCTCCAGCTACAAGATCTTAATTTTACACCATAACCTCGCGTAAGCAGTAAGGCGTCTGTAGATAGTAAACAAGTCGTTACAAGGAATTTGACAAATTGAGACCGGTTCTGTAATGCATAAATAATCTTTAATGCAATGTAAATACTTTATGCATGCTTTGTTCACAAAGCTGCCCTTAACAACAAGATTACCGCGGAGACTTGTCCAACCTATAGCAACATCTAAGTGAATTCCCAGAGGCGGATCCAAAGGAGGGTGCACCGGGCGCGCGCCCCCCTCTTTATTTATTTTTTGTTAAAGCAAAAGAAGTAAAAGGGAAAAAATGGGGGGGGGGTGCCTGATCTTATTTGGTAAAGGCGCCTCCCCTTTACGGAATTCTTGGATCCGCCCCTGATTCCAGCCTATAATGAGACGGAGCAGGTGAATGAAATGACTAGGCTGTAAAAGAAATATCTCAGTGAATAATTGCAGAAACAGTCTATTCAAGGTAATGATTTTTAGCAGAATTTTGTACCGCGTATAGCCCGATCAGACACCGTGCGGTTTTTTACAGCGATTGGGCTGTGTATAGTTATACCGCATATGGACCAATTCGGTTGCATAGTTATACCGCATAATAGACCAATTCGGTTTGGGTACTATTATTTCTTAGGGCCTATAGTCATTTTTTTCTAACGGGGGAGGGGGACCTTTTAGTATGCACTGACATAGCAACGCAACTGGCTCATTGCTTAACCCATTGATAGTGCTTTTGTTCTTCATGTGGAAGCCACCCAGGTTATGGCCACCACAAGATAGGCCTACAGTTAGTGCGTGCTTTGAAGTCGGATTCATCTCCTATATACGACAAGCGATCGTTCTCTTCCATTAAGGTCTCTTACCTGGTACGCTGCAGACTCGGTCGCCAGATGGAAATAGGCGGCTGGTCCTCTTTCTCGGACAAGAAGACGACTCGCGGACACTGTAAGGTATGAGCTTTGGGATGAGTTGCACATGCTGACCATTCAACAACCTCACTGGACATCGCCTCACCATGGGAATGGTGTAGTTGAGACTGTAGCCATCAAAGCCATGATGACACTTTGTAGTGGCTGGAGAGTGAGCGAGAGAAGGCGAGAGTGAGCTCAAAATGATTACAGCTTGATACATGCGAAACTTATAATTCATAGCATTTAAAATGTACTGTACATGCATTGTGTAAATGTGTGTGTGTGTTGAACTACTTGCGTTATCATTTATCTTACATATTTGTCTATCATGACCATCTATTTGTGTGTGTGTGTGTGTGTGTGTGTGTGTGTGTGTGTGTGTGTATCTATGTGACCTATCATGTTGATTTCCGTGCTTAGTCTGTGTGCTTTGAATAATTTGCTTTTTGTCATTTTCAGATTTCTGGCGATTTCCCGTCTTCAACCATTTACCACTTTACCTGGATGACCGAAATTACCAATGACGACGCCCAGCAAGTTAAAGACTTGTAGAGGGCCATTCAAAAGGGGACAAATGGCGCTATTTAGACGCTATAATTCATCATTATCATAGTCATTACCAGTATTATTCTCTGTCCAGGGTCAATGTCCTTTGTGTTGCAAAGCTAGATATCCTTGGACATGGCCTTGATGGCTTCCAAGACAGGCACTTAAGCATGCAATTTAGTGTGTATTACTAATCAAAGACGGGCATTACTAATTTGTCTGTTTCTTTGTTTGTTTGCAGATACTTTTCCGCCTTCAGAACATTTAGTGATAACAACAGTAATGTGATATCATTAATGACGACGTGCATGATCAGGTCATAAACAAGCGAGTAATATACAGTATACGTAGATAAAAACTTGTTCTATATAGGCATATAGAGTAAGTACAGTTGATTAATGCAGACGGTGAGACCATCAAAAGCAATAGTGCTTGAGGCAATATAGTATCCCCCAAAATAATCCTATTAAATTTGTAGAATAAAGGATCTATACTTGCTACGGTACAAAATGTGTGTGTGTTTGTATGTGTTTCTTTTTCCTTTTTTGTCTGGAATAAAAAGAGGGAAATCTTTTCCTCCTTTATTGCCGAAAAATTATCTAAATTGCGGTAACATAGATATAAAGAGCGCATTGTACAGTGAAGAAGGTGTTTTTTGGGGTGTAATTCAGTTTGCTAACTGTTATCTACTCATTTTGAGACATTGAAGATATAATCATTATCATAATGATTCTTCCACGCTAAATCTGAATCTATTACTGCACCTACAGGAATTTGGTTGAATCTTTCCCAGTCAGGGTATACAACACGGCCAGCAATCAGAACACCATCGCGGGCAATATTTGGCGCACAGGCAGTCGAGAAATACATGAAAGTTATGTTATTTACATTTGACGACAGCATATTACATTTTAACCAAGAAAAAGATACACACTTCATTCTTGCCCTCTAACTCACCTGCCCTCATTGAGTCACCTCTTGTTAGGAGCACATGCGCAGTCACTCCGGTCATCACGTACCAACAAAACCCCCGCAACACACGTGTCTGTAGAAGTCCGAATGAAATCACTGAGAGAATAAGTTTTTGATGATGAGACACTAAAAAAGAAAAAAAAAACCATTCTTCAAGACGTACGCTGAATCATGAAGTACCATACCAGTAAAACCAAGTGTACGAAGAGCACAGTAAAACAGGACTTACAAAATGTGCGAGAAGTCGCTTACACTGAAAAGTAAGGATCTTGGATATTGCAGGGCAAACTATTCCAAAAGGTGCGTGGAAGCAAAACTATAACATATTTCTGATCAAGAGAAGATTAGTTGTAGGTAAAATGAATAATTTTTGTCAGTAATCAAGGTCCCATATTGTATGAGGAATCTACATGGTCAAAACCTCCAAAAAAGCAGAAGTCGTGAACCCATTCCAAAACTTTGAACACGAAGCAGAGTTTCAATAGCACATAATTATTTGTCAATGGGCATCATAGGCCTTGTCACGATGTGACTGAGAGTGCGAGTGTGGAATGTGTGAGATTCCTTTGTTCAGGCAAGCCATCAGGTGGGAAATGGGGACAGCAGGCGTAAACAGCATAGAAATTTAGAATCGGGCAAGCCAGGTGGAGAGAAGTGGTTAGGGAGAAAGGACAGTGTGGAAGAAAGAGGGAGGCTCAGTGGAGTCAGGGTAGAATGGCTAATGTAGAAAGGGAGAGTTGGTAGGAGAGAATAGGTAGTTAGTTAGGGGGAGATAGTTGGGATAGATAGGTTTAAAGCCAAAAGGGGGAATTAGTTGGAAAGAAAAGGGACAGGTAATAAAAAGGGGAAAGCTAGTTGGAACCAGTTTAAGCACAGTAGAGGGTGGAGTTATATTAGAGGCGACAAGGAAAGTAAATTTGGAGGGAAAAATCAGTTGGATCTGAACATCTGTCAGAGCAAGACATGCTCTTCTAACTCACTGGTGATAGGGGTAGAGAGGTAGCTGATCGGCCTACAACGCAGCGCTGCATTTCAGGCAGGAGAGTCATGGCACAGCAGCCCCACGCATTAGGGCAGGGTACGCGCAAGACATGCTGCAGGCACTGACAACAGCTGAAGTCTCCTCCTCACCATTGTTTGAGGGTCTGAACACCAAATCAGACGTAAGTAGTTTTGTAGCTGTGTTAAGTTTGTTTTTGTAATATTCTGAGTTTGTCATTATTGTTATTTTTTTATATAGAGATTCATATTATGTTTGCTGGTTCACTATAATAATATGTGGATTAAGAATGTTAGAGTAAAGATTGTGCTATATATCAGATTGGATATGTTGTATAAGAGTGCAATAGGATTTGTTGTAGTTTGGCAGGAAGACAGGCCAAGTCAGCAGGTGAATGTTTCAGGTGGAATGGTGAAATTTACAGCGATAGCTGTGGATACAATGTATTTTGGTTTTCTATGGTTGTATCAGGAAAATACAATCCAGGTTTTGTTGTTCATAACTAAAGTGAATGAAGTTAGAAGCTTGTTAAGTGATAAGTTAGAATGTAATTTTGGTTGCTGAAGGATTTAAAGGTTAGTTATAATGAGAAAGGGATATATGTTAAGAGAATACAGTTTAGCTGGTTCTTGATTGAGATAGTTTATATGAGAGGATCTGTCATGTTTATATGTTAAGTGAGTTATGAGTATGTACATGGCGATGGTTTATTTCTGTAGTATGTATATATAGGTCTGTTGTCATGGTGGAAGTATACAGGAGCATTATTGGTTAAGTATAAGGAAGAATTGAACTGTGGTTCATGATTGAGATTACCCTGTGAATATATAATGTTATGAGAGGTGGTTATGATATCCCCATATAGATCGACACCGACGAGCTGGGCTCGACGTCATCGCTAATACGCTCGACGGCATAGCAAATACGCTCGACGGAATCATCACTACATCGACGGAATCATCGTTATCTCGACGGAAGCATCGTTATCTCGACGGCATAGCAAATACGCTCGGCGGAATCACCGTCAGGTAACTCAACGGCATCATATTGACGGCATCACCATTAGCTCAACGGCATCTCGGTTAGCGTGAGGGCAATTCCCGCTACTCTGACAGAATTCCCGTTCCTTGGTAGTCCTCCGGTGCAAGCGGTAGCATCTCGGTCGACACGACGACAATTCCCGCCAGCCGGACGACATCCTCGACATCGCGATTATCCAGGCAACTTCTGCATTACCGCACAGACTAGTTCACACCCCCCCCCCCCATTCCCGTCGGACAGTATACATTGAAACCACACGTGCGCACAGTAAAGTATTGAACCACAGGTATTTTATTCAACCCGGGTCTAGGATGTGTTTATAAGATTAGTCTAGGATGTTTTTACATGAGGAAAGGATTTATTAGCATATTATATTATCTCATTGGATTGCTCCTGAACGTTTTTATAATTTCTTGGGTGCAAATACGAACGCAGTTGTAATAGGTTTTTTTTTGTGGGAAAGTATTGTAAAAATATATATTTTTTGTTCATTAAGTTTTGTTGGAAAAATAAATAGCATAAGAGTTGCATTTTTTGTTCAGTAAACTCACGAAGTGTTGAAGTGTATTAATTACAGTGTATCTCATAGCAGAACCAGACTTATCGTCAGTCGTAGATAAATACAGATCTTAGAGCTGACATAAATGGCGACCACGAAGGGACATTTTTTTTTCTTTCATTGATAGGTTAGGTTAGATTGAGAAACTGTTAATTATATGGATTTGGTATGTGTTCCATTGTCTTATGTTGACTAAGTTTTGCATGTTCTCACCAAGAAATAGTTACAGGGTGCACGGAGACTTCGACTGCTGCAGTGCCATTTCCAGTTTTGATACCAGCACCGTTGCCAGTACTCCTGTGCCTGCCTGATGCCGCTGTGCTGCGTTGGGTGAGTTTATTGCTGGGGTTAACATAATGGATAGGGACAGGTTTATAGAACAGGGTAAAGAGTTTGGACTTAGTGGGATGGAATTAAAGGAATATGTAGACACGTGTGTGCGAGAAGCGAGAGATGAGAGAGCGGCAGCTAGAGCTGCAGAGGCGGCTTTGAAGCAATCAGAAACTGATTTGATAGCCAAACAAATTCAACTCGAGGAACTTAGGAAAGAGATAGGAACGTCCAGCAGTGCGACTCGGGTCACACACCGGCCAAGTGTTCCTCCTCTTCCAGTGTTCCAAGATGGAAAGGACGACATAGACGCGTATCTGTGTAGGTTTGAAAGACACGCTACCAGTGTAGGATGGGAGCAGTCAGATTGGGGGATAGCTATATCAGCCCTGTTGACAGGTAAAGCTCTGAGTATTGTGTCTCGACTTACGGCATCAGAATCTATGCAGTATGAGGCTATCAAGAAGGCGTTACTCAAGGGATACGACCTCACTGAAGAAGGGTACAGGTTGAAATTTAGGAATGCAAAGATACATCATGGGGAAACGCACAGTCAATTTGCCGATAGAATCGAGAAATATTTGGATCGATGGGTTGAACTTAGCCCATATAGTGATGATGCAGTGGGATTAAAGAATCTCTTTCTGCAGGAACAGATTCTAGAGACATGCAGTAAAGATTTACTGATGTTTCTACGAGAGCGGGGACCGCAAAAGCTTCCAGAGTTGTTGTGTCTGGCGGAACAGTACCGGGAGGCGCATGCAGACCCGAGACTCCGACGCATGAAAGAGAAACGTCCAAATGGAGCCCAGCCGTCGGATAGTAGCAGTCCAAAAGGAGATGCACCTGTGGAAGGCAAAGCACCCAGCGAGGGAAATGATGCACCAGGGAAGGTGTGCTTCAACTGTGGGAAAGCCGGACATTTCTCCAGGGACTGCAGAGCAAGACGAGTGCGGCTAGAGAAGGCTGCATCCCTCGAAGACTCACCGAGGGGAGACCCACCTAAGGAGGCAGGTGGGGAGTCACCGTCAACTAGAAAGGGGAGTTCGTCAACTCACCATGACCAAGGTGCGATGTGTATTGTGGTACATAGGTCGCCGGTTGTTGAGCGAAATCTCACCAAAGACGGAAGCGAAGTGAAATTGGCCTGTGGAGGTACACTACCTGTGCTCTCTGCGGTCGCGTGTGGTACCAGTGAAGGGAGGATGCCAGTCTGCAAGGGCAGGCTCAATGGCAAGCGAGTGGACGTGCTGCGAGACACGGGATGTTCGACTGTGGTAGTGAGACAGGGCCTTGTGAAAGATGAGCAACTCACCTCAGAGGAGAGGACGTGTGTTCTTATTGACGGGACTGTCAAGAGCTTCCAAGTAGCCCGCGTAGAGCTTGATACGCCCTACTTCAGAGGACAGGTGGAGGCACTATGCATGACCAGGCCTGTGTATGACGTCATCCTCGGAAACATACCGGGTGTGAAGGAGCCAACCAATCCCGACCAATCGTGGACACCTCCAGAGCTTCAGGCACACGCAGTGGAGACAAGAGGACAGAAGGAGCGAGCACGGAGAACTCAGCCACCACTTATCGTACCCAAACCAGTGGAGGATGTGGTAAGCGTGGACGAACTTATCAAGGCGCAGGCTGACGATACTTCATTAGCCCCCATGAAGAGATTAGCAGAGACGGGAGAGGTCAAGGTGAGACGCCACGGTAGTTCTTCGCGTCTACGGTATAAGAAGGGAGTGCTCTATCGAGAGTATGTCGAGGCAACGCCAGGGTCTGACACTGTGCTGCAAGTAGTTGTGCCGGGTAAGCTTCGTGATAGAGTTTTGAAACTGGCTCATGAGTCGATTCTAGGAGGTCACTTAGGGGCAAAGAAAACAAGTGAGAAGATTCAGACTCATTTCTTCTGGCCAGGGATGCACGCAGACGTAGTGCGCTACTGTAGGTCGTGTGAGGTATGTCAGTGGACAACACCCAAAGGGAAGGTCACCAAAGTACCACTCGGATCTACTGCAACTTGCAACCTAGCTCAGCAGAACCTATCGAGAGCAGCAGAGAAGTATCGGAGACAGTACAACAAGAAAGCCAAGGCCAGGAAGTTTGAAATTGATGACGAAGTACTGCTTCTCCTTCCCACTGATGGCAACAAATTGCTCATGCAGTGGAAAGGGCCTTTCGAAGTGGTTGGAAAGGTAGGTCAGATGGACTACAAGATTGATGTAGGGGGCAAGGTAAAGACCTTCCATGCAAACCTCCTGAAGCAGTTCTTCAGACGGCAGGAACGTGCAAGAGTCCTAGACATTGCCCGCACGCCAGTAGTTGATGACAGCATGGATGAGAGTGAAGATGAGGAGGAGGAGGACAGAGTCAGCTCAGTACCAAATGGCGAGCTGGTACACCTCACACCACTCACCTCATCAGAGATGGTCCGAGACGTACAGATAGGACCAATGCTGGATGACGATCAACTTCAATTTCTTTATCACTGCAGTCAAAGATAGTGAAAGTGTCGGTGCAGGCTATCGGACTCGATTATCAGATTCATGAATTATTCTGCAGATAGGTAGGATGTTGTATATATTTCAGGTATCAACAATTTGGTGTGCAAGTGTCACACTGTTGTCATTCTCACTGAGTAATAACTCCTGAGTGATGATGTAGTAGCTGTAGGATATGCTGTCTAGATATGTGTTTGTTGAGAAGTGTTCAGAAGTGTCATATCACCGAAAAGTTCTAAGAAAATTAGATACGACTAATTTCTTGAAGTAGGGGGTGATATGTCACGATGTGACTGAGAGTGCGAGTGTGGAATGTGTGAGATTCCTTTGTTCAGGCAAGCCATCAGGTGGGAAATGGGGACAGCAGGCGTAAACAGAATAGAAATTTAGAATCGGGCAAGCCAGGTGGAGAGAAGTGACAGTGTGGAAGAAAGAGGGAGGCTCAGTGGAGTCAGGGTAGAATGGCTAATGTAGAAAGGGAGAGTTGGTAGGAGAGAATAGGTAGTTAGTTAGGGGGAGATAGTTGGGATAGATAGGTTTAAAGCCAAAAGGGGGAATTAGTTGGAAAGAAAAAGGACAGGTAATAAAAAGGGGAAAGCTAGTTGGAACCAGTTTAAGCACAGTAGAGGGTGGAGTTATATTAGAGGCGACAAGGAAAGTAAATTTGGAGGGAAAAATCAGTTGGATCTGAACATCTGTCAGAGCAAGACATGCTCTTCTAACTCACTGGTGATAGGAGTAGAGAGGTAGCTGATCGGCCTACAACGCAGCGCTGCATTTCAGGCAGGAGAGTCATGGCACAGCAGCCCCACGCATTAGGGCAGGGTACGCGCAAGACATGCTGCAGGCACTGACAACAGCTGAAGTCTCCTCCTCACTATTGTTTGAGGGTCTGAACACCAAATCAGACGTAAGTAGTTTTGTAGCTGTATTAAGTTTGCTTTTGTAATATTCTGAGTTTGTCATTATTGTTATTTTTTTTATATAGAGATTCATATTATGTTTGCTGGTTCACTATAATAGTATGTGGATTAAGAATGTTAGAGTAAAGATTGTGCTATATATCAGATTGGATATGTTGTATAAGAGTGCAATAGGATTTGTTGTAGTTTGGCAGGAAGACAGGCCAAGTCAGCAGGTGAATGTTTCAGGTGGAATGGTGAAATTTACAGCGATAGCTGTGGATACAATGTATTTTGGTTTTCTATGGTTGTATCAGGAAAATACAATCCAGGTTTTGTTGTTCATAACTAAAGTGAATGAAGTTAGAAGCTTGTTAAGTGATAAGTTAGAATGTAATTTTGGTTGCTGAAGGATTTAAAGGTTAGTTATAATGAGAAAGGGATATGTGTTAAAAGAATACAGTTTAGCTGGTTTTTGATTGAGATAGTTTATATGAGAGGATCTGTCATGTTTATATGTTAAGTGAGTTATGAGTATGTACATGGCGATGGTTTATTTCTGTAGTATGTATATATAGGTCTGTTGTCATGGTGGAAGTATACAGGAGCATTATTGGTTAAGTATAAGGAAGAATTGAACTTGGTTCATGATTGAGATTACCCTGTGAATATATAATGTTATGAGAGGTGGTTATAATATCCCCATATAGATCGACACCGACGAGCTGGGCTCGACGTCATCGCTAATACGCTCGACGGCATAGCAAATACGCTCGACGGAATCATCACTACATCGACGGAATCATCGTTATCTCGACGGAAGCATCGTTATCTCGACGGCATAGCAAATACGCTCGGCGGAATCACCGTCAGGTAACTCAACGACATCATATTGACGGCATCACCATTAGCTCAACGGCATCTCGGTTAGCGTGAGGGCAATTCCCGCTACTCTGACAGAATTCCCGTTCCTTGGTGGTCCTCCGGTGCAAGCGGTAGCATCTCGGTCGACACGACGACAATTCCCGCCAGCCGGACGACATCCTCGACATCGCGATTATCCAGGCAACTTCTGCATTACCGCACAGACTAGTTCACACCCCCCCCCCCATTCCCGTCGGACAGTATACATTGAAACCACACGTGCGCACAGTAAAGTATTGAACCACAGGTATTTTATTCAACCCGGGTCTAGGATGTGTTTATAAGATTAGTCTAGGATGTTTTTACAAGAGGAAAGGATTTATTAGCATATTATATTATCTCATTGGATTGCTCCTGAACGTTTTTATAATTTCTTGGGTGCAAATACGAACGCAGTTGTAATAGTTTTTTTTTTGTAGGAAAGTATTGTAAAAATATATTTTTTTGTTCATTAAGTTTTGTTGGAAAAATAAATAGCATAAGAGTTGCATTTTTTGTTCAGTAAACTCACGAAGTGTTGAAGTGTATTAATTACAGTGTATCTCATAGCAGAACCAGACTTATCGTCAGTCGTAGATAATATAATACAGATCTTAGAGCTGACAGGCCTATTATTCCAGAATTTACCAAAAAGAGGGTGTCTGAATGGGTCATATTATTATAAGTTTTCTCATTCCTGCTCACGCCAGTATAAAACTAAATGGATTATAATTATGATATTAATATTTGGATGTCATAAGAAAATAATTATGCATGCAGGAGTCTTTGGGCAAGTACATCATTTTCAACGTATTTGGACCTCTCGCAGTGTTCATAATACACGTATATCATACAAAATAATGCACGACCTTAAACGAGGTAGCGGTTTGCTATGCATGATATAACTACATTGCTGCTAATTGTGATGCGTGAGACTAGAAAAAATAGGATTCACTAAAAATACATTTTCCAACTATACAGCTTCCAAGGACTTCGCGCTGTCGATCCACATCTAATCAAAAAAAGTATGATAGAAACTTTTAATAAACAATTGTAATTGACGAAAAGTGGAAATGAGGGACATGCATGGTGTTATAACTATTTCCATTACGTTGATTGATTCCTTTCCCCCACCAATTGCACACTCTGAATCATCAAAAGAGAGAACCATATTATAAAAGAGAACATGTTAAAGGTATAGAGCAGACATATTCGGCAACACAGTTTTAGGGTTTTGATAATGATGGGAGAAATAAATGAAAGAGTTTCATCGCAAAATTGTCTGAGCGCCGTTTTCAAACATAATGTAAGTCTATCATCAGACAGAGCCTCCCCCCAAAAAAAAACAAACAAACAAACAAACAAACAAACAAACAAGGAACAACACAAAAACAAACTTTCTAGTGATACCTCACTTGAAACATTACAAAGAATATTCTTGAGGATATTTTCCCAGAACTTTCGTTTTTTTTTTAACATCATTAATTGCAAATATTTCAAGTCAACAAAAATGGAGTTAGCACGTTTTGAGATAAAACTCTCCATCACAGTGCCATAGGTCTGTAACTTGCCTAATCCTTTTATTTTTTTATTTGTTACATTGATATGGAGTGTACTCAGATATTTCCATTACATTAATTGTCTGCCTTCCCCACTGTATTCACGCCCTGCTTTACTAGAACAGAACACAATTTATCAAAGAACGTCTTAAAGGCCACGCTGAATATGTTGGGGTCATCCCACTACACCGACACCCACAAGTCATACGACCCACGAGTTCGAAGTTGGAAAAAAAAACAGGTCCATGAGTCACACAGCCCACAAGTTCGACACTTATAGGCAAATAAAGTCCATGTGTCCCACACCAGGCAAACAACTAGGCCAACGAGTTCGACAGTGAGCAAAAACGGCCCACGAAACCGGTATTACGTCACGAGCCTTAATGTGCCTATATTGTGGGCCTTTTGGTTTATAGTAACCTCGTCTACAGCCACTATGTCTATTTTCCAATTGGTCTACTGGCATATCGTCTATTACCGATTAGTCTAATACCCATTTGGTCTACAACTCGTTTTGTCCAGTACCCATATTGTCTAATAGTCACTTTGCCCACTACCCGTATTGTCTAATACCCAACTCGTCTAAGGAGCATTTCGTCTACAAAACAATTGATCTAATAGCCAAATTGTCTACACTCACAATGTCTATTTGCCATGTCGTCTAATATTTATTTTGTCTACTACTAGTTAGTCTACTCCCACCTCGTCTTCAAGTCATTTAGTCTACATTCACTTTGTCTAGTTATCATATCGTCCAACCCTTAGTTTGTCCATACCCAATATGGTCTATACCCATCTGGTCTACTCCCAACTCGTCTACTCCTAATTGGTCTACTCCCAACTCGTCTACTCCCAATTGGTCTACTCCCAATTGGTCTACTCCCAATTGGTCTACTCCCAACTGGTCTACTCCCAATTGGTCTACTCCCAACTGGTCTACTACCAACTGGTCTACTACCAACTGGTCTACTCCTAATTGGTCTACTCCTAACTCGTCTACTCCCCACTCGTCTACTCCCAATTGGTCTACTCCCAATTGGTCTGCTCCCAACTGGTCTACTCCCAACTGGTCTACTCCCAATTGGTCTATACTCGTCTATACCCAATTGGTGTACTCCCAACTGATATAGTTTTACTCTCAACAATTTACCCAAACTGATCATTTCCATCTGGTCATGCTAATAATGAATATACCACTTTGTCTAGTGTCCAGTCCGTCTCACTGTCATGAACTATTCATATTAAACCCTGCCCTTGATTAGCACAAAAATCAATATTAGACTATATAGTTGTTACGATGTGGGCGTGTAGTTGGATGGATTGACACGGGATGCTCGCGTATACTAGTACTGTGTTCCGTTTGTGTGAGACAGACTAATCAATGGTGAGACATGACTACTAGTATCCAGTCTACATTCTGTCCGTAAAATAACAAAATAATGATAAACTAGCTCAGTTACAATCCTCCATCACAAACGAATTGTCAGTCATACGAAACAGAATTACATTTCGACCGACCACCCCAGTCCACCCGTACCTCCGTGCGCATGCATGCAGCAATCTTGGCGGGATCCCGAATGAGGAATTATCGAGTAATTTGATTTTCATTGCGTTTGGTACACTAGTGACGGTACTAACGATCCGCGCGATGTGGGCGTGTAGTTGGATGGATTGACACGGGATGCTCGCGTATATACTGTGTTCCGTTTGTGTGTGTGTGTGTGTGTGTGTGTGTGTGTGTGTGTGTGTGTGTGTTTACGTTTACATGTATGTAGTGCTGGGATGTGGTTACTGAGAGAGATGCAGTAGGTTGTTGTCCAGTGGCCGGGGTGACCTCTTTGTTTCGGTAACCTTCGAGAGAGTGTGGCCCATAAGACGCAATGTTCAGATCATTCTACTGATTCACAAAATTAGCAATTTACCAATATCCTTTAGCGAAAGACTGTTATCACACGATGGCAAGGTGCGGTATTTGAATGCTGATTTGTGATTGCTTGATTGTAATTACTAGCAGACATACTCGTAGACGTATGGTGGTATGTGCATATAACCGATATTAAATGTGCATTTAGAATTTGACATGAATAAATGAATGTCATGGAAATTTCGTATTGTTTTTAGTTGTTGTTCTCGTGAATGTTGACTATAATTTGAAATAACAGGTCTTTTGTGTGTGTGTGTGTGTGTGTGTGTGTGTGTGTTTGTGCTGAGTTATACATGAAGTATATGAAGTGTGTATGGTTTGAATGGAGTTTTGGAAATCTGCTTTGTAAGGAAGAGGATTGACACAAAATGGAGAGAAACTGAACTGTTGTGTGATGTAACATTTGATTTATTTTTGAATAAATAACAACTTTAAACGTAAACATGAAAAGTCCCAATTATTGGGTAAATGGATGCAAAGTTATGGGCCATAATAGAAACTTGCTCAAAAAACTTAACGTTGACCTAAAAAAGGATATTGACCCCTGCCGGTGACCTTGAACCTTGTGTTGACCATTGCATACCTCAAAATATTAAGTCTGTATTACCAATCTTCCATCCAAGTTTGATTGAAATTGGAGCACTTAATGGCACCTAGAAATTCAAGATTTGAACGCGTAACAGACAGACGGACAGACGGACGGACGGACAGAGTCTCGGACAGAACGACCCCAAAGTGATCCCTTATACCTCAGTCACACTTGGGTCAAACCCACTATCTCGGCGCAATTGCGTGAAATATGTGTCGCCCGTGTTTTTGCTTTTTGGACATTGAATGATCACGCTAGGATGTTTTATTTATTATACAAGGTTCACTCTTGAAGATAAAATCAATATCAATGACCTTCTGCCAAAAAGTGAGAAATCAGGAAAGGCATCCGATGTGGTAATGAAATACCACGTGTCGCCGGTCAAATATTTTCTAAATTTCCGTATCTTGCCAAAATTTAGAGAAGAGCCACTGCCCCAAAACTTAATTAATGTAAACATACATGATCCCTTCATTATATAACAGTCAAAGTTTTTTATATAAATGTTTTGTTTTCAAGAAGGGATGAAATGAAATGTGTCACCAATTGTATACATGTATAGTGTAACTTACGTTACCATATTTTAGATCAAGATTTAATTTCTTTCCATCGTCGCAAATATGTTTGTTTTCCTTCATTTGGCCCATCGAACATTTCGTTAAGACAGCTAGCCATGCACTTCCCATTCATAAGTTAGAAGTATCTTACCAAAACAAAATAAATACATTCCATAGAAACGTAGATTTAAGAGATGTAACTTACGTTACTATTTTAGGGCAATATGGACAGACCTATGTTGCTGATATGTATCTCATCAGTTAGCAGTTGGTGAGAGGTAAGTCAGATGGTCAACAAAATCAAACTATCAAAGAACGATTTTTGTTCAGCAGCTATTTATTACCGCATCGTGTAACTTACGTGTTGAAACATACGTTACAATGAATGTAGGCCTTGTCTTTTTTTTTTAGTTAAAAGAGTAATTTCTTAATAAATAATGAAGTGACCCATCTACGGTAATATCCACAGACAGCTTGGCAATGCATTTGTACAAGTGTCGGAGCGTATTTGGTCCTACTTTCCCATTTCCCAGCATTAGAAGCCGACAAGTAAGTATCTAAGTTTATATGAAAATTGTATGGCTTTTACTAGACTAAAAAATCTAGTGTATTGTAGGTTCAAGAACTAGTCAGAGCTTCTTTAGAAAAGCTAGACAATAAAGCAATAGTTTCGATCACCATTCAATTGATTGCATGTGCCTTGAAAACTACTTCTAATAGCATTATTAAATGCAACGTATGTTTCAAAATAATGTAGTAACGTATGTTTCCAAATATATGTTGTTCCATAGACTGATGATACAAGGCAATTTAACTTTGATGATATCAAATTTATGTTCACAATGAACCAATACTAGAGTTTATTTCATTATTAGCAGTGGAATTTTAAGAATAAAAGTTGTATAAAATGAGTCCAACTACTATCAATTTAAGTAACATTACTGATTCATTCAAGTTTTTGTTCATGAAATATCAAATCAAACTAGGTCTTTCTACGGTATATGTTTCATTATAATCATACCAATCTTATGCTAAAACTCACCAACGTTCTAAAGCAATATGATCATTTCTTAATTTGAGAAATTAAAGTTGATAACGTAGTTACAAATGATAGGTTTCAGGATTCAGTTCTGAGTTTGTGGGTTTTTTTTCTAAATATATGAGGTATATACCTCATATACTGGTTGTTCAGTCCCTTATACGTTCGTTTTATAGTTGACACTTTAAGACTTTGAATGTTAGTTACATTTGTCTGATATTGAAGTAACATATTTTCAGGCGGTTGCCAATGTTCGGACAAAAATCTGCAGAATCATTATACTGCTAAAGTTCCCAAAGTTCGAAAAAAGCAGTGTTGAATATTAAAATTGTGAGTTCTCAATTCGCGCATTCGTTTTATAGTTCATCCACACGACGATTTAAATGTTAGTTGTGATATAGGATAAAAAACTTTTTTCGGATTGAACTAACAATATATACGTTACCCTTTTCTGTAGTAACCTTACATCACACACTATACAGGCATAACAACTTTACCAAAACGTGTGGATTCGCGGAATATATTAATGAACGGAGGTAGGAAACCACAGCAATGCTGTGATTAACCAGGCATGGTCAAGGACTGTGTAATTATGAGAACACTAACAAAAAGGACAAAGAAAAAGAAGAAGAAGTGCTGAAGAATACGAACAAAGACAGAACATAGACATGGACAAAGAACAAAACACATGAGAGGGGGTAATGAAAAAGTACAAAAAGATAACGCCTATACACACACAAACAAAACGAGGGTCAATAGAAAACTCGTACAAGAAAAAGGTACCAGCCGAGGGTTAATTATGGCTGATGAGATTTATAAGGTGCTATAAGGAATTATTTTAATTTTGCTTTGACGGATGGGAGGCTAAGAGAATCAGTTATGGTTTTATCAAGGGGATTCCAGAAACTTGGGCCAGTATACACAAAAGTATTTTGAGCAAAAAAATGATATTTCTAATACGATACCAGAGTTACCTATACCCTTAAGCTACAATAAGTATTAGTTGAATTGAAGGATCAGATACTCCTAGAGGGATGTTTGGTAAAAATCTCAATCCATGAGTTTTCAGTGGATGGGTGTGGGGGGGGGGGGGGGGGGGGGGGCTGGCAATGGGTATCAGTTTAGAAAGAAACTAGAAATGTCGCTATGGCGACTGGTATGCCTCCGCCATAATGCACGATTCTCCTAATAGGTCTATAGTACATGTGGACAATGTGTGATTACATTTTCACAAAATTGGCAAAATATTAAAATGACATGTTTGTCACAAATGCATCGAATGTTTACCTTCCTTGACCATGTTTAATTGGATGAATAGGAGAGCATGTACTTTAACTTCGACTTTGACCCTTTCATAAGTTTACGCACTTGAGTAATTTTCAAGGTATGGAGAAAAAGTGCAATTTCTGTATTGAACAGTAAATTGTTATCATTTTCATCTGGCCTTTGATTCATAAGAGACTCACTGTCAGGCAGAAGATACATAAATATGTACTAAGTTTAAAGATTACTTGAGCCGATTCCGAGATATGGAAAAAGTAGTAAGTTCAGCACTTTCACTTGATCTTTGACCTTTTGACCTTTGACCTTCTTGGCCAAAAAAAAAAAAATCCCAGAGAATCTCTAGTGGGTAATATACATGCATACATTAAGTTAAAAAAAAATAATCCTGCTGGCATTGCATAAATATAAGAAAAATAGTAAAATTTCGAAGTATTGCCCTTGACCTCTGACCCCTGACCATTGACCCCATAAACCCCAAATTTCCTAGCTAACTACTGACAGTCAGTACATGCATGTATACTTTGTTCCATAAAGATACTTTGAACAATTTCCAAGATACAGAGAAAAAAGTGAAATTTTAACATTTTACTTGACCTTTTGACCTTTGACCTTTTGACCTCATGACCCCAAACTTTCACCAAAGAATCTTAATTGGGTAATACATGTATACACTAAGTTTCAAGAAAATATCTTCAGGCATTGCATAGATATGGGGGAAATAGTGCAATTTTAAGCATTTGACCTTGACCTTTTGACCTTTGACCTTGAGCATGTGCACCCAAAAGTTGATAGGCACAACTTCACCCCCTAATACACATACATGCCAAGTTTCATTAGTCTACCTCAAAAGGTTTTGATAGTTACCCTGTCCACAAAATTCATTACGGACGGACGGAAGGACGGACGGACGGACGGAAGGACGGACGGAAGGACGGACGGAAGGACGGACAACCCGAAAACATAATGCCTCCGACACCACTTCGTGGCGGAGGCATAAAAAAAATCGTAACAAAACGAATTTGCAAAGGGTCGATTTTAGTCCATGCCCTGGATGCGAACACGCCCCTTTTGATCATCGCCTCATACATATCATTTTGTGACTTGAGGAAAAGTGTGCATTTCAAAGCATCAAACCCATATGAAATCCGCATAAAGGGTTTTTACACTTGTGTTTCTTAACCCCGGACTTTCTCTGACCCAGGACTATCGTTAGTCCCGTACCAATTTTTTCAGCTTTTTACACTCGCCAATTAGTCCCGTACTATCTCTTGTCCGGGGCTAAGGAGAAAACTGACCTTTTTACACTCGTATTTCTTAGTCCCGGACTTTCCAAACCACATGAATATTCATAATTACGCTGTGTACTGTACACGTACACGCACGCACCGGCAGCACTTGATTACCTCGTTTCTGATTGGTCAGTGAGGGTCGGACTTCGTCTCCGTCGCTTAGCCCAGGATTATTTTTTCGTTCTGTTTACACTCACTTGCTTGGCACCGCAATTGCGGTGCTAACCCCTGCTATTTTGCAGGGCCAGATAGTACCGTACTATCGGTAGGGCTAGCCCACTTTGGCAAAAACGAGTGTAAACAGAAAGTGGGCTAAGGATAGTCCCGTACCAACGGTGGGGCTAAGCCCCCCCCCCCCCCCCCCCCCCCTTTAACCCCACCGTTGGTCCGGGGCTAAGCAAAATTTTACAAGTGTAAAATCCCTATAAAAATCGACAAAACATGCAACATTTTGGGGTTATTTTACGCGGCACGCTCTGTGTACCTAAACATACCTAGACGGGCGGTCACGAATGTAAAAGACAACAGAATATATTTTGGGCCCAGAGGACCTTATAGATGTGTATATCCCGTTCACTCCAGGCAAGGAAATGATATATCCCGCGCTGCTCAATGGATTTTTGTATATTGAATATAGAGTTTAAGAACTATCACCTGCACGAATTTGTTTTTATAGATATGAAGAACTTGAGTCACAGAACTCCAATCTTTAAAAATCATATTGTTGTAAGTTTATTAAGAATAGATAAAGTATGTAAATACACACATAATAAAAAGGTGGAGAAAATATTTCAGCTTCCTAAATCAGAAGAAAAATGGAAATCCAGATTGGGGAAATATTTCTTTGATCCCATTTCAATCAACACTTAATCAAAGACTTAGACAATTTCAGTGTAGAATTTTGAATAGAATAATAATTGGTGTAAATAAGCTTATTTTTCATTATCCCGGACCGACGTTTGCAGTCTTTGTTCAGGTGCCAAAGAGACAATTTTACATCTTTTCTGGGATTGCCCAATCACCAATAGATTTATTTCTGAAATTACTACAACTATAGTTTTCTTTTGGGACAAAAGATGAGAGCATGAACAATTTCCAATCACGTATTTATTGATGCTGAATATTTTATTTTCCTTCTAAAGAAAAAAGTAACTACTTAAGCCTCCCCTCCTTGCGTGCATGCAGTGCTGCAGCAAATCGGGAATACTGAAGAGCACATTACAGAAAAAGAAAAAAAATCCATTTCTATTTAAAAAATTGGCTTTTCTGTAGGGTAAATCAAGTTATTTTATACGTTCACAAAATCATCGTGTTTCAGATACCGTAATAATGTAATTTCATTTTTTATTATTGTCACTTTTATACCTGGATTGTATGCCTTTGACTGAATAATTATTTTTTGAAAAAAAAAATTGTTTGTTGAAAATATATTACAGAAGACAGTATTCCGTTCTTCTGGACATGAAAACAATCTTTTCTCTGAACGCTCGCTTGCTTCACTGGCAATTTGAGAAGAAGATAGAGAGTAAATATATTTCTACATAGCCATGCAAACTTGTTATGATGCTCATTGGGAGGTTGTCAAAATGCTTAATATTTCATCTAAGAAATATTGCGAATGAAAATCTACATTCTCAGGCGCTTGCTCACTTCCCTCTATGCTGACAGTGAATAGAAAATGTTCACAACAACTTGTTGTCGAAATAGTTCAGTTGTCAATTTCCAAGTGTTATTTCCATACCTTTTCCCAACATGTGTAGACGCCCTCGCATTCTATGCTGAATGGGGAAGGAACCATGAGTGATAGCAATCATTATTGTTATCATGCCTTCGATCCTAAATATGGAAATTTATAGAGAAGAACACATCATCCTTTTATACAAGCCACTTTTCTGACTTGTTTTCAGAATGCACAGCTCAATTTTTACACTTTTTCCTTAGAAGCTATGTACACACATTATGTGGGTTTGTGTTTGCGTGTGTATGCGCGCACGTTCGACTGCATGATTTGTTTTCGTATAATGTCGCGTTTCCATCATCTCTGCCCCCCCCCCCCCCTCCCTTATAAAATGACCTTCCTCATTTCACGCCGCTGGTGTGGAGTGTTGGAAGGAAATGTACCATGTACAGGGGCTGAAGTTTCCCGTTGTAATGTGTCTATATAGCTCCGTAGTTGTACTCTGCCATAGATAATTAATATCGCATCATTATCCTTATCATGCCCTGCATAGTGGGCTTTCGTGTTCTACACAAATTGCCTAATTAAACTGATTTATACTTTTGCGTCTGCCCCACTAGTCTGTTTCTTCGTTGCACCCGCATTAAAGCATCTGATTATTTTAATTGTGTGATTGTAATGTGCATGAGTGTTGTTTCTATTTCGCAGCAGAGTAAACGTATAATAATATACCTGTAGAACCTACTTAACATGGTGTTTTCGTCATTCATTTTGGCAAAAAGTTCCTACAGTGGGAGGGGAACACCGGACAGTTGGGAGTAGACTAGTTGGCAGTAGACGAGTTGGCAGTAGACGAGTTGGCAGTAAATGGGTTGGCAGTAGACCAGTTGGGTGTAGACCAGTTGGGTGTAGACCAATTGGGAGTAGACGAGTTGGGAGTAGACCAGTTGGGTGTAGACTAGTTGGCAGTAGACAAGTTGGGTGTAGACCAGTTGGGTGTAGACTAGTTGGGAGTAGACCAGTTGGGAGTAGACCAGTTGGCAGTAGACGAGTTGGGAGTAGACCAATTGGGAGTAGACAAATTGGGAGTAGACCAATTGGGTGTAGACCAGTTGGGATTAGACCAATTGGGTGTAGACCAGTTGGGATTAGACCAATCGGGAGTAGACCAGTTGGCAGTAGACTAGTTGGCAGTAGACTAACTGGTTATTAGACTAATTGACTATTAGACAATGAGTTGTAGACCAATTGGCTATTAGACAAAATGAGCTGTAGACTATTCTATTCATAGACCTTATGATTACTATGGTCAATAGACATAATGGGTGTTAGACGAAATGTGACTTAGACAAATGACATTAGATACTAGTAGACGAAATGACAATTAGACTAATTGGCATATAGACAAAATGGTTGGTAGACGAGTTGGTAGTAGACGAAGTGAGTTTAGACGAGATGGCATTAGACTAGGTGGACAGTGGACAGGGTGGGTGTAGACGAGGTGCCAATTTACCGACCTTTTTGCTTAAAGGGATCGTACAGTTCTGGTTGAGACCTAATTTCAGGTTTCTAACATTTTTAGGTGAGATAATGAGAAATCTCTTATGAAATATGAAAGAGCATGTAATTCTATGAGGAATTCAATGTTTATTTGATAAAAATTGGTTTTGAAATGGCCAAGATATAAAAAAAAGAGCGTTTCTAATAAAGTGTGGGACCCATACTTTGTAACGATCGCTTTGTTTTACTTTGTTTTTGGATGTTTCAGCCATTCCAAACCCGATTTTCATCAAATAAACTTTGCATTCCTCTTAAAATGGTATGCTCTGTGCTATATCATAAGTGTTTTCCTGGTATCTCGCAAAAATTTAAAAGCCCAATTCTCATCTCCACCAATACTGTACTATCCCTTTAACGTCGAATTCTTTGGCCGTATTTGCCCAGTGTCGGATTCATGGGCCTTATTTACTTAGTGTAGAATTCATGGGCTATATGACTCGTAGGCTGTAAGATTCGTGGTTGTCGAACTCGTGACGCGCACTCGATATTTTCAGCAACAAAGTTTTAGGATCTTGATAGTGATGGAATAACCAACTGCTATAGAAAAGATGAATTACCATGCTAAACACTATTTTTTGTTTCTTTTCCATTTTCATTGTTACATTCAGTATCAAGACTCTGAATGAAAGTTTGAAAAGAAAAAAAACACACAAGCAAACATACATTTCAATATGAGAACTCAAAGAAGAGAAAAATCGAGAAATGTAGGCTGGAGGAAAATAGGACACTTCCTTAAAATTGTTAAAAAGTTTGGTTTTATTTATATGCTTAAGTTTTGGCTGTGTCCATGTGCTATCCTCTCTAATATTCAAAGGAAACCAAACTCCAAATTACATTTTTTCATGAAAAAAAAAGCTTACTGAAAGAGGTAATGAAGTAAGTACTCTTTCATTATTCTGGACAAGTGAAAATAGTTCAGTCGCATGACTCTGAGGCCTATACTTTCCTGCCACCATCCATCTTTATACACCATACTCCATTAATACTGTATCTTCCATTCAAGTTTCTCCCGTTTTCGTTTTCGGCAGGAATTGTGCTTGTCACATATTGATTTAGTGGCATCAATTAAGACTGTTAGTGATCATGCCAAGCTTTTGAAGGATTATCTGAATTCTATAGCTTGAGTACGGGGTAAGCATAAACATGCCCGTGGTATAAACCGTACAATCGCAGCGGGTCTCCCAACCCTACCACTGTGGGAGGCAGTCCCGGCGAGTTAAAGGCACTGTTTACCATTGGGAGTAGTGATTAAGAAAATGTTCAAGTTTTCACATTTGATGTGTATGTATGGTTCAGTTGTACAACGAAACATCCTACACTGCATATGTCTTTTCCTCCTGTGTCACTCCTTTCCTTTTTAGGCAATTTACCTATTTTTGTTAGTTCATATTCACTGAGTAGCACTGTCTCTAACGTGTCCGTATTGTGCATGCGTACCCTCTACAGGGCTATGCATGATCGCAAATTCACATATTCCTGAAAGGAGGCTAGTAACCGCTTGATTTGAACGATGCTTGTGTTTAAACATTCACTGCCAAAATTGCGCAGGGTTGATCAAAATTAAACATGGTCGCTATTAAGAAGTTATTTATTGATATAACACATAAGTGAAAATTAGAATTGTCTACCTTGCGCATTATTTTAGGTGATTATTTTAAACCGACACGTCTCACAGAGGAGGAACAAGCCCATTCACTTTGTACAGGAGCGAGACACGCACCGAACCGAGAGGCAACGCATGAATAATTCATGACTGTGCAAAATCCCGCTTTTCCGACATAATTCGCAATCTCGGAAAAACGGGACTGTCCGTCACTGATATTGGTTACTAGTATTGTTCATGAGGGGACTGCAAATTAAATTATAAGTCCTGCTTTTCAGCAGTTCCCTTAATTTCCGCAACAACTTTGTTTTGGTATAACTATAAAAGTCACGGTATATTATTGCATTTCAGTCCATAGTAGTTCCTTTATCACAACATTGCATTGATTTTGTACAACGATTTATACGTATCACTGTAAATGCATTTTGTTGGAAACGGAATGAATGAAATGATATTAACGCTATTTCCATTATGGACTCAGGACTCAAGAGACTGACGCTGTGTACATTATACTCACGGAGCAAGCCCTGTTATTGTGATGTCGGTCTATAGTGAACCTTTTTTACGTAGTGTTGAGCTGGTGAACCGTATACTGCAGCTCGTGGGCCTTTATCACTTCATGTAAAGATCATGGGCTTTGTTCACTTTCGTGTACAGCTCGTCGACTGTAAGACTCGTGGGCTGTACAACTCATGGGCTGTATAACTGGTGGGCTGTATGAATCGTGGGCTGTATGACTCTTAGACTGTATAGCTGGTGAGCTGTATGACTCGTGAGTTGTGTTATGACTCGTGGACTGCAATGTATGACTCGTGTCTGTCAAGCTCATGACGCGCACCCTAACTATCTGGCCTTTAATTTCGTTTGTTAATGATCACCAGTCTCATAACGAACAGCCTTGCAATGGAATAACTGCTGCCTTGTTGCGCCGCAAATGACATCCAATCATAATCTGTGTACTCCAAGAGTGTGCATTCATGTGCGGCGATGCAGTATCAATAAGTTATTATATGGATTATTCCCCTAACTTGTGAGCAATATAATTTTCCTATGGAATGGATATCTTGTGTATTTCGGGTTGCCATGGCAGAGTGAATCAATACCACGGAGCAGAAATGTTTTTATCATACCATGAATGTGAAGGTGGGGGGGGGGGGGGGGTGCCAGCGAAGAGAAAGAATATTATGTTCTATATAACATTCTTCGTTCACAACTCATTACCAAAGTGAAATGCGACTCCCGTGCTGAGGGGAGAGAGTTATAACCAAAAGCTCATAATATCATAATTATGATGTCACGCAACGCAACAAGTTAGACTGGTTGATGATGTTATTATCCCGAAAGTTTCCCACTGACTTGCACACAAATCTTCACAAAATTTCAATTCAATACAATGACAAAAAAAAGACAATAATTCTGTATTTCCAACCATATCATTGAAGAGTTTCAATGAGCTATGGTGACAAAGTAGGTCAAGGTAGGTCGTTGTAGTTGATGAGTGATAATTTGATAATAACATGCTGTTGTTTCTTCTCAAAATAATAAATAAATCCGCATAATCCTGGCATCATCTCATTTGCATTGCAATGATCAGCGAAAATATAACATTCTTCTTATTTCAAAGTTTGTGTCCGACGTTGATGCAGTATACTACATTCTCTTTCTTGTTATTTACGCTGTTTCTTGGGGCGGAGTTTTACACGGAGTGACCATACATGGACGTTTAGTTTTGAAAATCCACATTTTTTTTTTCAAAATGAATATTGAAATGAAGTGATATGCATGCCATATAATGCATGATTATATACAACTGCGACTAGTCTCACTGTTCGGTAAACCCTGTAAAATTTAGAAACCTACCGATATTTTACACTATAACCTTACGTAATTACACACACCAACACAAATATCAAAATCATAAAACATTGTAGCTTGTTTACCTGAATGTATTTTGTTTTTTTCTTCAATCTCCGACATTTTTTACCCATGTGACACTTTTATCACTGACATGTCTACTTTTGACAGTTTTACAGCGATCCACACTGTGGAGTATATTGTTAATCACATTACATCAAATATAAAGAATGATAAAACGAATAGAGACATTTTTTGTATAATATATATTCAAACAAGAAGGAAACAAAAAGCAACACTGCGTTGAGCTCTCTCTCTCTTCGAGATCACAAAGGACGGAATCAGTACACAGAGTAAAAATGCGTAAATTTATAGATAACGAACTTACCATTCTGAAAATTTAATTTCGCTGAAATGTTAGAAGGACTCGCGATGGTCGCGATGGACAGAATCGTTGGCGAGGTTGAGGGAATCGACCTCACTATCCCCAGCAAATGGTGCTCCAAGAACTGTACTGCATGCGTCAAACAAAGTTGCTCCAGCGCCACTGTGTTTAAAAATCTAAGGGCACTATACAATTATTGTTGGTTTGTCGCTTTGGGGGATAATTGAATATACCTGGGGAGTTGATGAGAGCTGTGCGGATACAGAATTCCGAATTTTGGTGGTCGCCGTCACGATCTGTGATTGGAGCGTGGTAAAGTTACTCGGACTTCGCTTCCACAAAACCTGACTAATAATATGTAATGTTGGCTGTAATTATAAAGACGCATCCCTTTTTTCGTCCTGAGTGTGCTCGTTTGATGCATCGGCGCGTGTGCGCGTACGTGTGTGGACACGTGTATAGTTTATAACTAATGTGCATGAAATGTGCGCAAGTAATATCTCTGGTAACCACCATCGAGCCAGCCAATTAGCAAGCTAAGTCATTGTGAACGATGTTCAAGATCAAAATGCCCCTAACGCTCCCCATCCCGGACCAGCGAAACTACAAAATAAAGTCACTCAGCCAATGTACACCATTAATTTTTTAATCTAATGGATACCACTCTTTGTCATAATGTACAGGCTGTATAGTAATTGCAAGAGGCGCAACCGGGTGAACCCGCCACGCAAGACAAGTCAAGCTGCCACAGAATTCTGATTTGTAAATTAAAGATTTTAGAATAAAAAGAACAAAATAATGGAGACACTATCAAGGTATACAGATATATGGGATACTAATCATCAGTATGTCGCGACCTAGCCAACTTGCCAGCGAGAGGTTTATTCGAGAATTGTCCGAATGTCTACTTTACGCCTTTAAAATACCGAGTTTTGGTTTAGGCCCACTACCGACGTTTGGTATAGCAATCATTCCAAACAGTCGGCAGAGAGCCGTCCGAAGAAGTTCATCCATCCACTTTCCGCTTTGCCTGTACCGCCAATGGAAGCATCGAACATACTATTATATCTATGTTTGTCCAAGTGACTATTATAAAGATAAGTGCCCCAAAATGCATGTGTGGATCGAGTAAATGTATTAGCAATATTAGTAGAACACACCGGGGAAGTTTTTGGAAAATCGGGCAATCCGTTTAAGAGTCACAGGGGCGGATCCAGGAATTCCGTAAAGGAGAGGCGCCTTTAAAAAAAGGGGGGGGGGGGGCGGGGGGGGGGGGGGGGCACACGCATCCCCGGTATTCTTTCTTGTTATTTCTTTTGTTTTAAAAAGAGGGGGCGGGTGCCCGGTGAGCCCCCTCTGGATCAACCTCTGAGTTATTTTTTTTTGACGCTTTTTGTAGCCTTTATTCAGACAAATCAACATTGTTACATTGTAGTGACACAAAATACATGTATCTATATTACACTGTTTGACGGACAACAAAAAGGTTTTGTGGAAAATATAGATTAAACATTAATAAATTGTACACACTTGACATGATTCAGTCACCAGTCTGAATAAAGATTTTATCTAAAACAAATACAAGAAACATGAGAGGTGATGGAATTACAAAATCTTAAAAATGTAATCTATTCACCAGTTATAAACATCATGAGAACTAATATCTCTCTGGGTCTTAGTCAAGTGGAGATTCATAACCAGATAATATTTGATTAAGCTTTAATAATGACGATCAGAGAAAAAGAACCAGTATATGGAGCGGGCAAAGCAAAACACAGGATATTCAATTCATTTTAAATAGATTGACTGAGGTAAATACAAAAGATATGTCTTAATAGGATGCAATAATTAAACCCGGTATTTCATGAAGTATAATTTTCCCATTTCGCGTAATGTAATGACAATTTATCCTTTAAAGTTGCTTTTTCATATTCAGACTGTTTTGAGGTGGCGATTGCCCTAGATATTTCTTTACAGGTTGGAACTCTTCCACTCTTACAGTTACCATAAATCATAACGTTATGAGGGTTTCCAAGTCTCGTTGCCGCCATCTCTTGATGAGAAGACCACTAACAGTTTGTGACATCACTGCAGAACAACGACATAGAGAAAATGTGAAGAGAATTCCACAATATCTTTTGATGAAACGTACACATTCACGATGTGTACTTGTTACTGACGTATGCTACGGGTATTATTGTTCTCTCCCTCCCCCCCCCCCCCCCCCAACAGACACACACACTTTCTGGAAGAATTAGCCATTGCTTCACTTTTGTTGAAACATAAAAATATATATTATGTTGAATTCTGTTTATACTTCGTTCATATCGTTGCCTTGCAACCTAGGTAATGACGTCACAATTTGTTGCAATCTTCTCATCCAGCGACGGCGGCAAAAAAACTTTACAAATTCATCCGATACTTTTGTACAGATTGCTCGAGTTTTCCTCAAACTTTTACTCAGAATGCTCTACTAATACTGCTCCAATCACTCAATCCACTTCTGAAAAATTTGGGTCAAACCTGTTCTTTAATGTAAAAGATTCGTTTACTGAATTATTTGGTTGGAGTGGTGCGCTGTTCGTATAACGGGCTTTGTCCCTGCCGGTCACGTTCCCCGAACCCCTCACGCTGATGCGCTCGGCTTTGCCTGTCTATAGTTACATCTTCGCTCACGACTGACAGTAAACTGAAAACAACGTGAGATCTTGTGAAAAAAAGGATAGCTTGCTGGCCCATTAGTAGAAGCAATAATAGTTTTCACTCATGGCCTGACTTCCGTCCTTCTGCGTCTCATTATACCTTTGCGACGGTCCAGTAGTTATACTATACTAGTATTTCAGTGGCATTCCCATCAGGTCCACAATGAATTATCTTTAAAACGTTTTAATCATTCTAATTGGGTTTCGGCACTGAGCGAAAGAATGTATTCGTAGACATTGAATTTTGAATAAGCTCTTTGGTTAATTATTCTTATTCTACCCTATAGATGAAAGGCTATGTTGCTTTACTGTGCCCCGAGGAACAGACGGTATAATAGGTCTGGATAGGTAGCTGTCATTGCATTGACCAATTAAGTCCCGAAGACACATTTCTGCATGGTTTGGATCCGCAGTATGTCTCGCATATGAAACTTTTGCTACTCATTGATAGCGTTCAATAACGTAGAGTGACAAGTTATCCCTCCTTTGAGTCCTTCGTTGCTCATATACATGATATATTACCAGGTACAATGTTCTTTTTTGGTTTTTCTTTCCTTCCTTTGCAGAATTTTCAAAGCCTCTTAATTCTTAGTTTTGTAAGGAAAACTTAAACTGGCAACACACTTCCAAAGACTAGACTGTTGAATTCAATAAAACATGATTTAACCTTGTTATCACTCTGATTCTGAGAAGATTTAATGACTTTATGATGTTCAAACTAATCTTTCTCCATTATGAAATATGCAGTTAAATTCATACGTGCCAATCTAATGACAATAAAAAATATATATTATATAATTACTAACCCCCGCCCTGCACAATTTCCGCTCCCTCCCCGCAAACACACACACACATTTTTTTTTTCAATCATCTTTATTTGATTTCTATGAATTAATTTTTACATAACAAACACACATGCACACACACACACGCAAACACACACACACACACACACACACACACACGCTTGCGCGAGCGCACACACACACACATTATACAGGTACACATCTGACGAAGAAAAATCTCTCGGGCCAGGAAGAAAAAAAAACAACAACAGAAAATCCCATTTTCTCGTGCAAAATATAAGCCACTTTGGAGTTAGCTCATGGTGCGCATGAATACAAATTTTCTTTCTTTAGTCCACGAAACCGACATTGTGTCACGAGCCTTAATGTGCCGATATTGTGGGCCTTTTTGTTTAACGTCGAATTCTTTTGCCGTATTTGCCCAGTGTCGGACTCATGGGCCGTATTTACTTAGTGTAGAATTCATGGGCTATATGACTCGTAGGCTGTAAGATTCGTGGTTGTCGAACTCGTGACGCGCACTCGATATTTTCAGCAACAAAGTTATAGGATCTTGATAGTGATGGGATAACCAACTGCTATAGAAAAGATGAATTACCATGCTAAACATTATTTTTGTTTCTTTTCCATTTTGTTACATTCAGTATCAAGACTCTTAATGAAAGTTTGAAAAGAAAAAAAAACACACAAGCAAACATACATTTCAATATGAGAACTCAAAGAAGAGAAAAATCGAGAAATGTAGGCTGGAGGAAAATAGGACACTTCCTTAAAATTGTTAAAAAGTTTGGTTTTATTTACATGGTTAAGTTTTAGCTGTGTCCATGTGCTATCCCCTCTAATATTCAAAGGAAACCAAACTCTAAATTACATTTTTCATGAAAAAAATAATTACCGAAAGAGGTATTGAAGTTAAGTACTCTTTCATTATTCTGGACAAGTGAAAATAGTTCAGTCGCATGACTCTGAGGCCTATACTTTCCTGTCACCCTCCATCTTTATACACCATACTCCATTAATACTGTGTCTTCCATTCAAGGTTCTCCCGTTTTCGTTTTCAGCAGGAATTGTGCTTGTCACATATTGATTTAGTGGCATCAATTTTACTGTTAGTGATCATGCCAAGCTTTTGAAGGATTATCTGAATTCTATAGCTTGAGTACAGGGTAAGCATAGACATGCCCGTGGTATAAACTGTACAATCGCAGCGGGTCTCCCAACCCTACCACTGTGGGAGGCAGTCCCGGCGAGTTAAAGGCACTGTTTACCATTGGGAGTAGTGATTAAGAAAGTTCAAGTTTTCACATTTGATGTGTATGTATGGTTCAGTTGTACAACGAAACATCCTACACTGCATATGTCTTTTCCTCCTGTGTCACTCCTTTCCTTTTTAGGCAATTTACCATATTTTTGTTAGTTCATATTCACTGACTAGCACTGTCTCTAACCTGTCCGTATTGTGCATGCGTACCCTCTACAGGGCTATGCATGAACGCAAATTCACATATTCCTGAAAGGAGGCTAGTAACCGCTTGATTTGAACGATGCTTGAGTTTAAGCATTCACTGCCAAAATTGCGCAGGGTTGATCGAAATTAAACATGGTCGCTATTAAGAAGTTATTTATTGATATAACACATAAGTGAAAATTAGAATTGTCTACCTTGCGCATTATTTTAGGTGATTATTTTAAACCGACACGTCTCACAGAGGAGGAACAAGCCCATTCACTTTGTCCAGGAGCGAGACACGCACCGAACCGAGAGGCAACGCATGAATAATTCATGACTGTGCAAAATCCCGCTTTTCTGACATAATTCGCGATCTCGGAAAAACGGGACTGTGCCTCACTGATATTGGTTACTAGTATTGTTCATGAGGGGACTGCAAATTGAATTATAAGTCCTGCTTTTCAGCAGTTCCCTTAATTTCCGCAACAACTTTGTTTTGGTATGATTATAAAAGTCACGGTATATTATTGCATTTCAGTCCATAGTAGTTCCTTTATCACAGCATTGCAGTGATTTTGTACAACGATTTATACGTATCACTGTAAATGCATTTTGTTGGAAACGGAATGAATGAAATGAAATTAACGCTATTTCCATTATGGACTCAGGACTCAAGAGACTGACGCTGTGTACATTATACTCACGGAGTAAGCCCTGTTATGTGATGTCGGTCTATAGTTTGGGTTAGGGTTAGGGTTGTGATAGGGTTTTAGGTTTAGTTTGATGTGAGAATTAGGATTAGGGTTAGGGTTATGTTTATGGGTTGAATTTACGTTTGGCTTAGCATGCAGATATATCATGGGAGTAATTGTCGCAGGAGCAAATGTCATGAAACCCATGTTAAGATCATGGGCTTTGTTCACTTTCGTGTACAGCTCGTCGACTGTAAGATTCGTGGGCTGTACAACTCGTGGGCTGTATAACTCGTGGGCTGTATGACTCGTGGGCTGTATGACTCTTAGGCTGTATAGCTGGTGGGCTGTATTACTCGTGAGTTGTGTTATGACTCGTGGACTGCAATGTATGACTCGTGTCTGTCAAGCTCATGACGCGCACCCTAACTATCTGGCCTTTAATTTCGTTTCTTAATGATCACCAGTCTCATAACGAACAGCCTGCAATGGAATAACTGCTGCCTTGTTGCGCCGCAAATGACATCCAATCATAATCTGTGTACTCCAAGAGTGTGCATTCATGTGCGGCGATGCAGTATCAATAAGTAATTATATGGATTATTCCCCTAACTTGTGAGCAATATAATATTCCTATGGAATGGATATCATGTGTATTTCGGGTTGCCATGGCAGAGTGAATCAATACCACGGAGCAGAAATGTTTTTATTATACCATGAATGTGAAGGTGGGGGGGAGGGGGGATAGGGGTGTGGCAACGAAGGAGAAGAATACATGTAGGTTCTATTTATCATTATTCGTTCACAACTCATTACCAAAGTGAAATGCGACTCCCGTGCTGAGGGGAGAGAGTTAAAACCAAAAGCTCATAATATCATAATTATGATGCAACGCAACGCAACAAGTTAGACTGGTTGATGATGTTATTATCCCTGTAAAGTTTCCCACTGACCTGCACACAAATCTTCGCAAAATTTCAATTCAATACAATGAAAAAAAAGACAATAATTCTGTATTTCCAACCATATCATTGAAGAGTTTTAATGAGCTATGGTGACAAAGGTCAAGGTAGGTTGTTGTAGTTGATGAGTGATAATTTAATAATAACATGTTGTTGTTTCTTCTCAAAATAATAAATAAATCCTCATAATCCTGGCATCATCTCATTTGCATTGCAATGATCAGCGAAAATATAACATTCTTCTTACTTCAAAGTTTGTGTCCGACGTTGATGCAGTATATATATAACTACATTCTCTTTCTTGTTATTTACGCTGTTTCTTGGGGTGAAGTTTTACACGGAGTGACCATACATGGACGTTTAGTTTTGAAAATCCACATTTTTTTTCAAAATGAATATTAAAATGAAGTGATATGCATGCCATATCAAATGCATGATTATATACAACTGCGACTAGTCTCACTGTTCGGTAAATCCTGTAAAATTTAGAAACCTATAACTTCAAAACCTATCTTATACCGATATTTTACAATATAACCTTACGTAATAACACACACCAACACAAATATCAAAATCACAAAACATTGTAGCTTGTTTATCTGAATGTATTTTGTTTTTTCTTCAAACTCCGACATTTTTTATCCATATGACATTATTAGCACTGACATGTCTACTTTTGACAGTTTTACAGCGATCCACACTGTGGAGTATATTGTTAATCACATTACATCAAATATAAAGAATGATAAAACGAATAGAGACATTTTTTGTATTATATGTATTCAAACAAGAAGGAAACAAAAAGCAACACTGCGTCGAGCTCTCTCTCTCTCTCTCTCTCTCTCTCTTCGAGATTACAAAGGACGGAATCAGTACACAGACTAAAATGCGTAAATTTATAGATAACGAACTTACCATTCTGAAAATTTAATTTCGCTGAAATGTTAGAAGGATTCGCGATGGTCGCGATGGACAGAATCGTTGGCGAGGTTGAGGGAATCGACCTCACTATCCCCAGCAAATGGTGCTCCAAGAACTGTGCTGCATGCGTCAAACAAAGTTGCTCCAGCGCCACTGTGTTCAAAAATCTAAGGGCACTATACAATTATTGTTGGTTTGTCGCTTTGGGGGATAGGCCTAGTTGAATATACCTTGGGAGTTGATGAGAGAATTCCGAATTTGGTGGTCGCCGTCACGATCTGTGATTTGAGCGTGGTATATAACTCGGACTTCGCTTCCACAAAACCTGATTAATAATATGTAATGTTGGCTGTAATTATAAAGACGCATCCCTTTCTTCGTCCTGTCATTTACTATGAGTGTGCTCGTTTGATGCATCGGCGCGTGTGCGCGTACGTGTGTGGACACGTGTATAGTTTATAACTACTGTGCATGAAATGTGCGCAAGTAATATCTCTGGTAACCACCATCGAGCCAGCCAATTAGCAAGCTAAGTCATTGTGGACGATGTTCAAGATCAAAATGCCCCTAACGCTCCCCATCCCGGACCAGCGAAACTACAAAATAAAGTCACCTTTTAATCTAATGGATACCACTCTTTGTCATGATGTACAGGCTGTATAATAATTGCAAGAGGCGCAACCGGGTGAACCCGCCACGCAAGACAAGTCAAGCTGCCACAGAATTCTGATTTGTAAATTGAAGATTTTAGAATAAAAGGAACAAAATAATGGAGACACTATCAAGGTATACAGATATGGGATACTAATCATCAGTATGTCGCGACCTAGGCAACTTGCCAGCGAGAGGTTTATTCGAGAATTGTCCGAATGTCTACTTTACGCCTTTAAAATACCGAGTTCTGGTTTAGGCCCACTACCGACGTTTGGTATAGCAATCATTCCAAACAGTCGGCAGAGAGCCGTCCGAAGAAGTTCATCCATCCACTTTCCGCTTTGCCTGTACCGCCAATGGAAGTATCGAGCATACTATTATATTTATGTTTGTCCAAGTGACTATTTAAAGATAAGTGCACCAAAATGCATGTGTGGATCGAGTAAATGTATTAGCAATATTAGTAGAACACACCGGGGAAGTTTTTGGAAAATCGGGCAATCCGTTTAAGAGTTACAGGGGCGGATCCAGGAATTTCGTAAAGGAGAGGCGCCTTAAAAAAAAAAAGGCGGGGGGGGGGGGGGTGGGGCACACGCACCCCCGGTATTCTTTCTTTTTATTTCTTTTGTTTTAAAAAGAGGGGGCGGGTGCCCGGTGAGCCCCCTCTGGATCCGCCTCTGAGTTATGAGGGTTTCCAAGTCTCATTGCCGCCATCTCTTGATGAGAAGACCACTAACAGTTTGTGACATCATCACTGCAGAACAACGATATAGAGAAAATGTGAAGAGAATCAATATCTTTTGATGAAACGTACACATTCACGATACTTGTTACTGACGCATGCTACGAGTATATTGTTCTCTCCCTCCCCCCCCCCCCCCAACACACACACACACACACTTTCTGGAAGAATTAGCCAGTGCTTCACTTTTGTTGAAACATAAAGATATATATATTATGTTGAATTCTGTTTATATTTCGTTCATATCGTTGCCTTGCAACCAAGGTAATGACGTCACAATCTGTTGCAATCTTCTCATCCAGCGACGGCGGCAATGAAACTTTACAAATTCATCCGATACTTTTGTACGGATTGCTCGAGTTTTCCTCAAACTTTTACTCATAATGTTCTACTAATACTGCTCCAATCACTCAATCTACATATGAAAAATTTGGGTCAAACCTGTTCTTTAATGTAAAACATTGGTTTACTGAATTATTTGGTTGGAGTGTTGCGCTGTTCGTATAACGGGCTTTGTCCCTGCCGGTCACGTTCCCCGAACCCCTCACGCTGATGCGCTCGGCTTTGCCTGTCTATACCTCTTCGCTCACGACTGACAGTAAACTGAAAACAACGTGAGCTCTTGTGAAAAAGGCTACTGGATAGCTTACTGGCCCATTAATAGAAGCAATAATAGTTTTCACACATGGCGTGACTTCCGTCCTTCTGCGTCTCATTATACCTTTGCGACGGTCCAGTAGTTATACTATACTAGTATTTCAGAGGCATTCCCATCAGGTCCACAATGAATTATCTTTTAAAACGCTTTAATCATTCTAATTGGGTTTCGGCACTGAGCGAAAGAATATATTCGTAGACATTGAATATTGAATAAGCTCTTTGGTTAATTATTCTTATTCTACCCTATAGATGAAAGGCTATGTTGCTCTACTGTGCCCCGAGGAACAGACGGTATAATAGGTCTGGATAGGTAGCTGTCATTGCATTAACCAATTAAGTCCCGAAGACACATTTCTGCATGGTTTGGATCTGCAGTATGTCTCTCATATAAAACTTTTGCTACTCATTGATAGCGTTCAATAACGTAGAGTGACAAGTTATCCCTCATTCGAGTCCTTCGTTGCTCATATACATGATATATTAACAGGTACAATGTTATTTTTTGGTTTTCTTTCCTTCCTTAGCAGAATTTTCAAAGCCTCTTAATTCTTAGTTTTTTAAAGTGACACTTAAATTGGCAATACACTACCAAAGACTAGACTTTTGAATTGAATAAAAGATGATTTAACCTTGTTATCACTCTGATTCTGTGTAGATTTAATGACTTTATATGATGTTCAATCTAATCTTTCTACATTATGAAATATGCAGTGAAATTCATACGTGCAATCTAATGATGACAATAAAAAAAAAATAGAATTACCAACCCCCGCCCTATGCAATTTCCGCTCCCTCCCCGCATACACACACACACACACCACCTTTTTTTTTTGTTTTTTCAATCATCTTTATTTGATCTCTATAAATTAATTTTTACATGACAAACACACATGCACACACACACGCACGCACACAGACACACACGCACACCCACATGCAACCCCCACACGCACACACACACACACAAAAACAAAAACACACACACATTATACAGGTACACATCTGACGAAGAAAAGTGTCTCGGGCCAGGTAGAAAAAAAAAACCCAGAAAATCCATTTTTCTCGTGCAAAATATAAGCCAGTTTGGAGTTAGCTCATGGATACAAATTTTCTTTCTTTAGTCACGTCAGTTGGTTTGGCACTTCACTCGTTTACAAAGCGACATAATGCGTAGGTTTGCCCTATATATACGTAACAGGTTATATGGAATTCATCAATCATGTTCAAACAAATTAGGATGAACCTCATTAACAAAATGGTCCGACAATGAACACTCGAGGAAAGCATCCATTTAATTATTTCTTGTTGAATGTAAAAAAGGCCGTGTCACACCTTTCCGGGCTTCCGAGCTTGTTGCAAGGAGGGATTTTCCAGCACGCAGGAGAATTTTCCGCGGGCGGACAAGAATGTTTGCGAGTTTCGCACTTGTTTCTTACCTACTAGACGCGCGCTACTTACCTTCTACTTGCGTGTATTCCGTGTGACCTGCGTGAGAGCTTTGAAACCGATCCGTTTTCTGTTATGAGCGACTTCTGGGTACTGAGAAGTACCTGCGTTGGAGTTGCCTGCGAGGTGCTGCCGGTAAGGGTCTCCTACTGGTGTTCTGCGTGTACCTCTGTGAGCGAACCCCCACGACTCACTCGGAACAAGTTTTGAGCATCCTCAAGGCCTTGTCATACCGTATCTGGGGAAGTTTTTCGGTTTGACTTGCGGGGAAACAAATTTGCTACCTGGAGCTCTCCGCAGTTGGTCCGCACCTGACAGTGCCTCGCGCGTATCTCGCCTGTAGTTGCCCGGAGGTGCGCTCGCAAGTCCCATTGAACCGCAGCCAAGTTTTGAACATGACCAAAACTTGTTCCGGGTGAGTCGCGGGGACGCCTGGAGAGGTCCACGCAGAACGCCAGCAGAAGGCCCTTAGCGGCAGCACCTCGCAGGGACCTCCCACGCAGGTACTTCGCAGTCCCTGCTTGCAGCCAAGATAATGACATTCTATGGGACTTCTGCCATTCCTTCAGAGGAATTCCTTAACTGAGTTGCCAGCCCCCACGCGACTGGTACACAGGTCACACAGTATAACCGTAAGTAGAATTTAAGTAGAACGCGTTCAGCAAGTAAGACACATGCACTGATTCGCCCAAATCCTTATCCGCCCTCAGAAATTGTCCGGTATGCTGGAAAATCCCTACACGCAACAAGCCCGCGTAACTTGCCCGGAAAGGTGTGAAGGGCCTAAACATAGTTGCGGGCAAAAAGATTTGTGTGCGCACCTCCGGGCGACTACGGGTGAGATACGTGCTAGGTACTGTCATCTGTGGGTCATCTGCGGGGACCTCCGGGTAGTAAAAATTGTTCTTCGCAAGTCGCGAGCAAGGATTGCCCGGATAGGTGTGACACGGCCTTTAGAAATCTTTTATATTGATATTGCCAGATGCCATTTTTGCTGTCAGGTGGATGTGCTGGCAAGCACCATTTATAAGGATTACTTGAATGATCAGTACATCACAGATGATTATCTCAGTGAATTTGGCTTTTAGAGCTTTTAATAGACTGGCATTATTCTACAGTTTTTACGTCAGATCATAATAATTATGAGTGATCTAACAAGACTCTTTCATCATTATGTCAAAATCTATTAACATATTGCTTCTGCGGTTGGTATCCTTCTATTCGTTTTGGCAATGAAACATAACGAGTTAATGGTGTTAATATACAAATGATGCACAGGATAGAGTGCGTTAGTGGAGATGTTTATAGCGCACTCGAGGATATTTACAATTGTGAAACATGCACGAGGCGAAGCCGAGTGCATGTTGCACTACATTGTAAGTACCCGAGAGTGAGCTGCATCTCCACTAACGCCACGAAATAATCCTGTGCATCATTTGTTTTATAAAATGGGTCGAAAACTAACAGCATTTTTCACGTACATTTGTAAGATGTCCGAAGATGTTCGTCCCAAACATTTACGCACGTCGCACTCGGAAATCCCGCATATATAAGTACTGTACGTACGCCACACATGTTATGCACACAAGAAAGGCCGGCCGCCGGCAGGCAGCCCGAACTAGAAGTTGTTTACAGGATTGACAGCGCGTTATAGTAGCGCGCGACGTACTTGTAATAACTGATTGAGTGCGCACTGCTAGTGTAAACATTGTGACGTCAGGCCGTGGATGTTAGTGAGAAATTAACCCACGCACACGTGACTCATTTCAGCGCTTCCAATTGGCTACATTCTTGAACCCATTTTATAATCGTAAATCACTACATGACGTAGTTACCTAGGTGTGGGATCCACGAGGGATATGCATCTCGCGACCGTCTCTTTGGTATTAGTAGAGTCTACTATGTCGAAATATTGGGTCCCGTGAGATTTTCGGGCCAAAATTGATTTTTTTTAGCTAACTTGGTCAATTTGGGGGTGCTGAATCCAAAAAAAAAACTTTAGTTCCATTTTTTTTCGACCACGTCTTCAGTCGCCATTTTGAATTTAAAAATGGCCGCCATAGCAAACTGTATTTTGACCCAATTCTCATAATGTGAGCATCATAGAAGGTTCAGATTTGATACAAAAAGCATATTTGTGATGTCAGACATACTGATACACCATTTTCTAATGTTGTAGATAGCTTTGATACATTTTTTTAGGCAGCCATCTTGATATTCAAAATGGCCGCTATAGCTAAATATATTTTTACCCATATCTCAGGTTGTAAGCATTATGTAGAGTATAAATTTGTGGCAAAAATCATGCTTATGATGTCAGTCATGCAAATATATACATTTTTTCTTTAATTCAATGATGTATCATTTTCCTTAGCGGCCATCTTGAATTTCAAAATGGCTACCATAACAAATGTAATTGGACCGCTATCTCATATCGTATGCATTGTGTAAGGTTCTAATTTGGGGCAGAGAGCATGCGTATGTTGTCAGACATTCTGAAACATCTTTTTCTGAAACAATGGTTCATTTTGATATTAAAGGTGGCCATCTTGAAATTCAAAATGGCCGCCACACCAGAATTATTTTGACCCATATCTCATGTTGTACGCAATACAGACAGTTCACATTTCGGGCATAAACCGGGCTCATGATGTTGAACATTCAGATGCACTTTTCCCCTCCCTAAAATTGCAGATCACTTTCAAGGCTGCCTTCTTAAAATTCAAAATTGCTGCTTTTCAGCTAATATCTCTGGTTACAAGCAACTTTTAGACACATCAATGTTTATGGTGGCGTACAGTGTACATTGTTTAAAACACACACACACATAGGGCCAATACATTCTCTAATAAGTGATTATTTGTATTGGTCGCCACTATTGAAATTCAAGATGTATTTCGACCATATTTGGTGCTGTAAGATCTTTAAACTGCAAAACCCAAGCATGGTGGACATGTATAAGTCAATCACTTCATTGAATATTGCATAAGCGGAAGTGTTTCCTGTCCTGTGGGTACACTGTTGTGTTGAAATGCAAAAAAAAAAAAAAAAGGCTGCCATGTGAAACATTCCTTTAAAAGCATAGCGTTTGGGTAAAATTTGTGAATGGGAAATTATGTGATTTTGATGTTAAAAACAAATGACTTTAAAAGAACACCTCTTAATAACTGTGTCTGGGTAACTAAATAATGCCCCATTTAGACGATTTGGTTGTAAGAACTTGCAATATTAGCCCTATATACTCTATTCATTCATGGGATAGTCACTTAGATAATTAAATGTTTTCTAGGCTCATTCCCTGCACGTGTTTTTAAAGAAACAGCACAGTTCTAAATTCTTCCAGAAATAATGACTTTTGCATTTCTTGTTTTTGAGCATGATAATGAATTGCTGTCGTTGGTGTAGGAAGCTCGAAGCATTTTATAATAATTGAATAATTTATGCATACGCTTTGAAAATATCTATAATCTGATATAGCATATCATATCTATATGTAATAGAGGCACAAATTAGGTTGTGAGAGTTTACGAGGTTCGTTCGCTGGATATATTGTATCAAGTCTCTACGAGGGTAAAGCGGGAAATTGTCCTGGTTGAAGTCATCCACGCCAAACTTCTGGAAGGCACGGACTGTGTCATAGGACATTCTGCATGATTCAAGGTTTAGATACTTCTTGGTCCATCTGCTCTTGGAGCCATCCTCAAATTTTCAACTTCAGCCAGCACCATGAAAGGCATGAAAAAGCAGACTTTAGTTGTTCCTGTTTTTTTTTCGCAACAAACTGCAGAGCATAATCTCTCAAAATTGTCAATTGTACATTTATCATTTCCTTTTCCAGTGATGGAGCAGACAACATGCAATGCAGTAAGTGAAGTAATTGAAATGTTAGAGTCTACGTAATAATCATCGATATCTCTTATTTTCCCATTGCTCTAATACATACAATGGAATGAGGCTATCCGTTGTGAGTGACGGGTGACAGTAACTCCCATGGCATCTTTGATAAACTCTTTTTTTTTTCTTTCCATGGTGTGGTCTCTGTGTCAGATGGAATTGACTGCTCAGTATTTCAACTTCCAGGCTGATTATTTGGCTCAGTTTTGTGAGTTTCTAAGGCATTGGGTAGGAAAAATGAACCTTTAATAGTGAGAATGAGGAGAAGGCCATGAAACAATGAGATGAAGAGTGATTGTGGAATTGCTTAGAACTCATACCTTTCAATAATTGTATCGTTCAGCCATGACTGTATGATGACAGGTCTATCAGGCTGTAGAATCAGTAGAAATGTTATGAAAAATTGGTGATCCCGTATAAAGCTTAATGACTTTGGATCCAATCTTACATGGTGTATTTTTTTTTCACGAGCTTAATGTCTGGCCTTTCTCACAATATTCCAGAGATTAATATATTTCAATTCTCTCAGATACAAATTCTTAGTACGGAACATTAAAACTGCCCTTTTCATCTCTTTCTAGAGTATCTCCCTTGAATGTTTCTGATACCTGACTGCCAAACACCACATTCATCAGCTTCAAGGCGGTGACAATTTCTTACATTACCCTCGTGTGATGGTCTTCTAAATTGTGGAGGAATTCTGATGCATGTAAAGTGCCACAGAACTGAGCTGTTATCGCTCCTTTGTTGTTTTAGAATCATTGGTTGTACAGCAGTAAGCATCTTGGAAGTCTTGATAACTGAAGATGACCCACTCAAGGGCAACCAGGAAAAAATCCTACTTATTCCTTCTTCATTCTGTGTTATTCCAGAAATATATCTAGCAACCTTAAGTGTTTCAGTTTATGGCCAACAAACAAGATTGCGAATGGGATACCTGGTAGGGTGACCATAGCATTTCTTGCCATTGCGAGACTTTTCCTTGTTTGTCTTCATTCTCTTGAGGCAGCATCAAGTTTTTGAAGATCACCTTCAATTGCATCAATGCTTGCTTTTGTACAAATATTCATTGATTGGGATTAAATATAATCATTAACGAGGTTCCACAACGCAAAATAACGTGTTGCCTGAGAGGCAAAAAAGAACCGTTTTAGCGCGCAGTTTGTGAACCGCACAGGCCTATACCCGCCTGGCTATATGGGATGTAGCGCTTACACGCTTGCCCACACTATCGGACAGTGGTATGCCCCCTCCCCCGTTACGCAGTTTTTGTCCGTCAGCATCTCTTGATGACGTAATTGGAACCTCATTCATACATTTTGAATTTATGGCGGCCATTTTGAAATGAGAGATGGCTGTCATTCTGCGTGAACTGGAAATCAATTCAGTCTAACTAGGACAATTTTGGCACATTCATCTAAGGCGCTTACCACAGTACTATATGTTTTCTATGGCGGCCATCTTGAATTTCAACATGGTGGCCTATCTAATGATCCACAATTAGAAAACAGCTGTACTGGACCGTTGGACACCACAGGCATGTGCATTCGTGAAAATTTGATGCTTCTACAATAATTGCAAACTGATATATTATTAAAAAACGCTATGGCGGCCATTTTGAATTTCAAGATGGCGGCCTACAAACTGTACAAAGCAATCCACAAAATCAGAAAATGATATATCAGAGTGTCTGACATTATAACGATGTATTTTGCACCAAATTTGAGGTTTCTACAATGCTCACTTTATGAGATATGGGTAAAAATACAGCTTGCTATGGCAGCCATTTTGAAATTCAAGATGGCAACCTACAAATTGTATCAAAACAATCCACAATATCAGAAAAAGATTTATCAGAGTGTCTGACATCACACCCATGCATTTTGCACCAAATTGTAAGCTTCTACAATGCTCACTTTATGAAATATGGGTCAAAATACGGTCTATTATGGCGGCCATTTTGAAATTCAAAATGGCGGCTGAAGACGTGGTCAGAAAAAATGGAACCAAAGTTTTTTGAATTCAGCACCCCCAAATTTACCAAGGTGGCGAAAAAAATCAATAAAAAAAAAACTCACGGGATTACATAGTAGCCTCTACTATATGTAATGTATCAAGCTGCTTTTACACCAAATCCGGCAGGGGTCACGGAATGGGGTTTTTGCTATGATGCGCCAAAAGGAACCATGTCTGGTTCTGTTACAATATTACTTCCCGACTAATAATTTTGTTACAAATTGAATATTCTACTGTTTGATTTGATTTGATTTGATTTATTGGTTTCTGTATCATCATTGTACATACACATTCATATACAAACATAAATATAAGTTGCATTTTCTTCTTCATTGCCTTTGTACAATGTACAGCAAGAATATAACAAAACATACAACAATGAATAATACAGAGGGGCTACAGCATAAGCGTGGCTGTTGATTTTGTTACTCTTGATTTTGACATGAGAATAACATTTTGGGTGACTTTGTACCGAATTGCTTTTTTTTTTTTGTAACAGAACCAGACAACCCCGGCCCGTTGCCCGTACCGTGGTCGGTGTAAACGAGCCATTTAAGTGCAGTAAAACATTAGTCTATGCAAGGAGGTTTAAGACTGAGATGGAGTTTTCTCGACTGGCTGTGTTATTATTCAAAGAGTTGTCAGTTTTCTATTGGTGTACGCAAGAATCACCCGGGTGCATTGACGCCTTTGATTTCGCTGGCAATTCCCCTCCCTCCCTGCCGTTGTGTTGCAAAGAAACTTTAGATAACGCGAAAACGCAACCTGTAAAAAGTAAAATGCCCCACTATATTATTATCAGTTCATCAAGGGACTCCCTGCGTCGTGAATTGAGCAAACGCAAACATGGCCCAGAACGCGCAGTGATAACTCAGACGACATGAGATCTATTTTGATAAGCAATTTTGCCCATGCGCAGAACAGTTTTTTTTTCTTTTTCCACGTTGCGGAAATCTACTCATCCCTATTTATCTTTCATGAAAACATACAGGCCGTATACAAACCTATCGAGTGAGATGCGATAGCCTTCGTATGACTATAATTATGAATCATGAAGTACAATTTTAATATCAAAATAATGCTTTGGGGGCATCTTTTTAAAATTTGAGATTCTACTGTCGGTAAGAAAAGAGACTGAGGGAGAGTTAGCGTTTTCAGGATATTTTGTTGTTGTTGTTGTTGTTGTTGTTGTTGAAATAACAGTAATCTAAATTTGCTTGTTAGTATCTCGTTAACTTGCACAGTGGCTGCATTTCAATGGCAAGAAATGAGCTGTGTAGGCCCGCGTACAAGAGTTGGACCACATGACCAGAAGTTACTGTTTTGCTTTGTCAGCATCCTTTGCAGCTTGGTGGCAAAAACAAACAACAACAACAACAACAACCAGGAAAAAACCAACAACATCAACAACAGAATGCTGTATGCTGGACGGTGTAATGTGTACAGGAACGTAGGGGGCGCACTTATGATACTGAAATCCGTCCCATCAAGTAAGTGCCATCTATGATAGGGCTTATACCTGTAAATAAAATGGAATGTCCCAGACCCCTTCACAAATTCGTACCAAAGATACCAAAATAAATGAAGAAAAATATTGATTGAAAATCAATAATGCAGTTTGGTAAAAAAAAACTGAATAGCCGCAGATATTGAGTATGAATTCTTCTACAAACTGCATTTTGATTGGAAGATGAAAGCTTTTCTCATGGGATTTGAAGGGACTCTATTGCATTGGGTGCATGTACAAAATATAAGTGATATTTTGAGTGAAAAGAATTCGTAGTCTGGCTTTGCGGAACCTTGGACAGAGTTTGAGCTGAAGAACCCGCCTTGGGAATTTGATGGATGAAAGGATTTATCTCACTTGTCACACCTCAGTTGAGTTGAGTCGAGTTTATTAACAACATATTTTGTACATATACATGTGAATATGATAACATGAAATTTCATAAGATAAGATAAACATGAAAATGTTTTATGAGAATACAATGACATTATATAAGGTACTTACAGCTGTAGGTGCATGCATATAATATGTACACACTTAATCTATTTTACATAAGAATACATGTGTAATTTGATTTAATTTCATGATGATATATTTATCACTGAAAAGACAACAAAAAATGAATAAGTCTGTAATATAGACATATATGCATAGGCAAAGGTTCTGAACAAAAAAGCACAGACAAAAACAAACAAACAAACAAACAAACAGAAGATAATGTTGTTAAAGAGGGAACCAAAAGTTAGCACAAGTGCTAGTCGAGAATGGTTCTCCCGTTTAGCTACATTTCAAATACTCATTGCAAGGTCTCTCCTTCTAAAGTAACTATATTTAAAAAGTACATTAAACTAAACATTTAATTATTCCTTTCATCACTAAACATTATTTAACAAATGATTTTTTCGATTTCTTCGAAATTAAGATCTTGTTCTTTCCTCTTGAACATTTTTAGGCAAACTATTCCAGAACTTTGACCCGACAAAAGATATAGAAAATGTTACATGTGTCGTTTTACATTTCGGGAGTCTAAGCATGGAATGATCTTTGCCTCTAGTCCTGTATGCATGATTCATTAGCTCATAACATTGCGTTACAGAATGTGGTAAATGTCCCTTGTGTAGATCATACAAAGGTTGACACTGCAAGCTTATGCAGGTCAAAAACATCTAACACTCCTATATGTGACAGTGCACCTCAAAACAAACAAAAAGTCGCCAGGCATGAATTTTTAGTTTAGACCATTTTCTGAAAGAGCAGACTTTAAGCATTACAATGATATATAACTCAAGTCAAATGGACTCTCCTAACCTATCTAAATATTGGAAAGAAAGCACAAACTCAGGAAAAGTGTGAACTGAGAAAAGAGGCTCTGAAGTACAGTGTCTATTCAAGCGCTTAATCTTTACCAAACCGTGCTGGCCGTGGTATGAATGGGACAAGAAACAGGAAGTAAACCACCAGAGTAACAACAATGAAGGGATTATCAGATTAAACTGAAATTAAGCATGCCTCATTAACACATTCTGTCCATAATTAATGCCAACTTTTAAAGCACTAGCGCTATCCTTTCAAAAGTTATTAGAGTTGAAAGTGAAGAGTGTGGACAAGGTTTTTCAGAAATGAAAAAGGGATTCTAAAGACACACCTAATCACTCTATCTACCCAATATGTTCGAGATAAACTGCTAAAAAAAGCACACTTTCCTGCCCGTTTTATGATACCAAATTTTAGCATAATGTAAAAGAAGACCCGCTCTTTCAGAAAATATGAAAAAGTCAAGTTCGGCTAGGTTGACCCGATTAACTTATTTTCAGTCCTCCCGCAAAATCAGTGTGTGCGACTTTATGTTCGTTTTGAGGTGCACGGTCACATATAGACTGGTGAATAATGACCCAGAACTTGTTCTCTAGGAGGAAAATGTAATTGCTCTCATGGCCATTTTCTGTGCTAAAAATATACAATTAACGTGGCTTCTGTAGCAACTTCCCCAGACTTCAATTCCATGTGATTGTTTAAAGAATTTATATAAAAGCATGAGTACATGCCTTGGAACAAAATATCTTATGCAGAAACTGTTAACACACCTTTAATTGCAATGGGTCGTTTTGGTCCTTTTATAATCATATAATTTGTTTTCTTCAAATTAGTAGTTGATCTACTCACAATACACCATATTTGTACCTCACTCAATTTTCCACTTACGTCATTCATGTCGTACCTTTGGGAAACGTATGAAAAATCTAAACTGAAAATGCTTAGATGAGCAAGGTAAATCATTAATGTCTAATAGAAACAGTGTGGGTCCCAGCACTGATCCTTGTGGTACGCTACATGTAATCGTTCTAATACTGGGTATTTCATCCTTGTAGCACAATACCTGTGATCGGTTTGAGAGGTAATTTTGGAAACACTGCAACACGATGCCTCTTATGCCATAATATTAATTTTGCTGACAGGATGCGACGATTGATTGTGCCAAACGCCCTTTTGAAATCTATAAATATACCAAGGGTTTATATTTCACCTTTATCATTTGAATGTAATAATGTATTAACCGAATTGATTAATGATAACTTTGTACTGTATGTCTTACGAAACCATACTTGTGTCCTTACAAAATTTTAGTTGACTCCAAAAAAGTCCATTAGACGACCATCAATAATTTTTCAAAAACTTTTGCAATTACTGGCAGAACTGAAATAGGTCTGTAATTACCTGGGTCATCTTTCGACCCTTTCTTAAACAAAGGCGTCACTTTTGCTATCTTAATTGCATCTGTTAATTGGGCCGTTTCTAGTGACAAATTAAAAATATAAGTCAATGGGGGAAAATATATATGGTGCTGCATCCTTGATCAATCTTATTGACAAATTATGATAACCATGAGACTTTGTAGCATCAAGAACATATAAAATATCCATAATTTCTTCATATATTATGGGTTTCCAAGCCAAAGATATTGTATTTCTGGCACCCAAATAATCTTGAAAACAACTATTAGGAGGCCCATTTGGTATTTGTTCCGCCAAATTTGACCCAACAGTACAGTGACAAAGTAGGTGTTGAGTTCTTCGGCTATTTCTTTTTCAGAAGATACAACTTTATCAATTCCACCTTGATTGATGGCTAACTCTTCTATATCCAAATTTTTATTCTTACTCTTTTTACCAATTAGCTCATAAATGGTTTCCCAGGTCTTTGTCATATCACTTTTGTTACGATGAAAAGAATTGTAATAATACAATCTCTTTGCATTTTTATAACTGTTACCAAAGAGTTTCGATACCTTTTATACTTGTTTCCATATTCGTTACTAAAATTTGATGACCTGTAGTTTTTGTATAAAGTGTGCTTCTTCTTGATGGATTTAAGAATCGCTGATGAAATCCAAGCCTTTCCAGGACCGTTCTTTTTCCGGGATACATTATATTATATTGTAGGTGCATGCTAATCACATATTTTCTCAAACATATCCTAAAAAACTTTATAAGCTGTGTTTACATCTTTGTATCTAAATACATGTGCCCACTCAATTTTCCCTAGATCCTCGTGAAATGACTGGGTATTGACTTGTAGGATCGGGCAATTTTCCGCACAAAAGCATTCATATTTTTATTCATTTCTCCCAGCTCTTTTAGAGAATTTTTTGAATTGTGAATTTTAATACACGTCTCTATGGGGAATTATTTACCCGTGTGAGCCCTATAGAGTATGCATGTAATACACACAAGTCAATGAGAAGTATCCATCCCATACAAGTTCTGCTAGTTTATGTTGATCTATTTTGTCAAATCTTTCCCTCCCTCCCCCTTCCCCCTCTCCTCCCCCCCCCCCACACACACCCCAACTCTGCTTAACTACAATTTGCTTTCTTATTATGTTCTTGTGGTATTAGATCTTAGTACATAGTATAGTCATCAGTGTCACACAACTTTTAATGATTGTTGTATTTTAATATATTTCTTTGTTTTGGCTACCACTGAAACAGCTCAAAATGCACACACACACACACACACACACACACAAACACACACACAACATTATTATGAGGAAACCTCTCGCATTCTATTGGTCTGATATTGCCAAACAAATCTCTTAAAACCAATCAGAAAATGATAAGGAAATGAATCTAAATGATCAAGTGCTTAAATACCGCATGACCCCTAGCTCTATCATCCACTGTCTTGTTTGATGTCATTAGAACTCACGACTCACAAACACTCGTATGAAATATGCTGTTCTCACAGATTACCCATGGGAAAATAATATCATCAATGATGGTCAACAGACCGCACGTACTATAGATGTTTGCACTCCCAAAATTCGAAGTGAAATATATAATTCAAGGATCCATGCTGTTACGTATAAAGTCAAACGTAATTTGTTTTCGTTTGGTAGATACTTTATTTTCTGCAAATCAATATATACATAGATCGAATAATCGTGAATAGATTGAATAATCGTGAACATGGGAAACATACAAAGTATATTTGAAACAGAGTCGTTTGACTTGCATAAACAACGATATAAAAGGAAATTAATGATATTACAGTATGCATGTCTATGCAGCTGGGATTACAATAACAATATTATATTTAAGAAGTGATAATGCAGAGGGCCACCATTGTAAGCATTGCTTGAAAAGATGGCCGGCCCGAGGAAACGGTAGGTGAATTGGTAACAATACAAATTCTGCTGCGAAGATAGCAGGGGAAAATAAACTCTGATGTGTGATGGTGGTGAATGTGCGTGCGAGTGCTTTCAAAAGTGCACAGGGGCAGATAGGCTGGGATTTAGAATAATAAAATTAGTTTGCTGGAAGAGGGAATGACTTACGATGTTGCTACTATCGGGAGACCAACATGAATCATATAAATTATTCGTGCTTAATTCGTATTTGAAGTATACTGTGATAAAATATGTTTCTTTAAGTTTGCTTTGAATGAAAACAAGGAGGCACACTGTTTCAACTCCTCAGGAAGAGTGTTCCATGTATCCAGACCGTGATGTCTAATCGACTCTTGAGCAAGTAAAAGCTTTGGATTACTTAAATGAAAATCATGGGAACGAAATTTCAAAATGATAACCTAATGATTATTTCAGCACGGCACATGATTCAGCTAGATAAAAGTGACATATACTTATTTCAAAACATATACATATGTACATGAAATATATATACAACATACAATTAGATATGGAAACAAATCAGAGCAAAAGTGAATGAAAAAAAGAAAAAATATATTTACAGAAAAAAAATGAACACATGCTCGGTTTACTTGAAAACAAAAATGAGGGAGGGGTACAATATCATTGTGGTGTCAGATACAAATTTAAACTCCGTCTATAACCGCTAAAAATGTTTGCTGTTTTACGCATGTTGGCAATGTATTCCATAATTTTGGGCACTTGATAACTAAAACTCCTCTGCCTAAAGCAGGTTTTGAAAATTATATGGTAACTTCAATATTAGCGTTGTATTCCTTAAATCATGATAAAAATTGTCAACTCAAACATTTCACTCATACATCTAGGGGTTAGATTACAAGCGACTTTATACATTGTGCAAAATATATGTTTGTTTCTTCTCATTTCAAGTGTGTCAACATTAATTTGCATACTCATTAGTATAACAAGTTAGTTGGATATCTCGAATTTACCTGCAACACTGCTCTTAGAGAACGATTCTGGAGAATTTGAAGACGATGAATATATCTATGTTTAATATTTCACCATATAACATCACAATAATCAAAATTACTTTGAATGGCGGATTTATAAAATGTAATAGCCGTTTTCACTGAAATAAAAAATGTCTTAACCTCTTTAACAAATACAAATTTCTGACCCTGCGTTTACACAAAATAATGTTCAATATGATGGCTCCAGTCTAGGGACTGCTCAATATACTAAAAAGTACACACCAAAATATTTACAATGAGGAATTTCAGTTATTTTAACATTGTTTACACTCACATTCAAATTCACAAGTTTAACCTTTTTCTTAGACCCTATTAGCATAGTTCAATATTTTTCCAAATTAAGGGCTACCTGATAGCCAATCTGCAATTGATACGGACCATATCACGGTATACATTTTTTTTTCAATCTATTTCACGTTTTTACCAGACACATGAATACACGTGTCGTCAGCATAAAATGCAACCGATGAACGTTGTAAGCAGTTAGGCAAATCATTAATATAGATTGTTAACAAGAGTGGCCATACGAACGTGAACGTAATTAGTGATAAGAGTTGAAACTGTTGGTCTGCACATAGATCCAAAGTAGGGATTCAATTAGGACCTACAATGTATTACCAAGAATGTCTACCTTGAAATACGCCATCAATATAAAAACTTTAATACGTGGCATTTCAATACTTCCGAACTTGAGTTCTTCTCAATGCAGAAATTATCAGAAAAGAAAATCATTTATTCATACAAAGATTTTACACAACAGATTTTTACTGATATGCATTATACTGTCGAAAGTGCGTCATTTAAATCAACGACTTTCAAGTTTGCTGAAGCATGTTAAGATTGCGTTTAACAATCAAAATAGCCCCATTTGAGTTTTTGTGATAATATACGAATACATTTCAAAATGAAAAGCAACAATAAAGCAGCAGCTTACGCGGTAATGTTGCAGCCAACCATGCTGAAAAGAACACAATGTCCCACCATGTGAAACACAATGTGAAACACACTTTGAACACACTGTGAACTTGCAGTGTGAAATATCTTGATTCACACTGTTAAATTCGAACGTTTTAACAGTGTGAACACAATGTGAATCATTACTATGTGAATACCCTGTGAAAAACCACACCAAAGTGGAAAATAATCTTCACACTGTTAAATTCGAGCGTTTTTTTTTTTTGATAGTCGACTGTGTGAATACAGTGTGAACACACTGTAGGATACTGCGTCCTTTTCAGCAGAGGATGATAATAATTCATGATATAACATGTACTTGAACATTTCAGGCACACAAGACAAGAATTAAGTCGACTGTCAATATATATTCTATATTTATGTCAATAAAGTAATGTGGTCTATAGTCTTCACATTTTTCAAAATGTTATTTACATTATATATATATATATATATATATATATCTGTCAAATGTGTCATGCATATCAACAATTTTCAAGTTTGCTGAAGCATGTTAAGATTGCGTTTAACAATCAAAATTTGAGCTTTTGAGCTTTTGTGATGTACGATTACGTTTCAAAATGAGAAGCAACAATAAAAAGCAGCAGCTTACGCGGTAATGTTGCAGCCGACCCTGCTGGAAAGAACACAATGTCCCACCATTGTGAAACTCAATGTGAAACATAATGTGAAACACTGTTTGAACACAGTGTGAACTTGCAGTGTGAAATCTCTTAATTCACACCGTGACAGTGTGAACACAATGTGAATCATCAATTCATAGTGTAAATGATTAATTCACGATGTAAAACAGAACATTACTATGTGAGTAGCCTGTTAAAAACCACACCACAGTGGGAAATAATCTTCACACTGTTATATTCGAGCGTTTTTTGCACATAGTCGACTGTGTGACTACAGTGTGAATACAATGTGGGATACTGTGTTCCTTCCAGAAGGGGATGATATGTAAATTCATGATATAACATACCTGAACAATTCAGGCTCAAGAAAAAAAATCTACTGTCAATACAAATTCTATATTTATGTCAATAAAGTAATGTGGTCTATAGAGGAATTCAAAGTTTATTTGATCAAATTCGGTTTTGGAATGGCTGAGACATCCAAAAACAAAGTAAATCAAAGCATTCATAATGAAAGGTGGGTCCCACCTTCTATTAGGATCCCTCTGTTTCGGATATCTCAGCCATTTCAAAACCAATTTTCATCTAAATAATAAACATCGAATTCCTCTCTGAATTACACGCTCTTTCACATTTCATGAGATGTTTCTTCTCATCCCACCCAAAAAAAAAAAAAAAAATGTTACAAACCCGAAGTTAGGTCTCAACCAAAACTATACGATCCCTTTAATGTTACAGAGGTGTATTGACATAGATTATACGGACATCTAAATATCAATAATGCACCTAAGTTTGTAGCATCATCCGTTTATGCAGTTTTTAAATTGTAAGAACGCATGACATTATAGATTTATTGACTTTGTTCGTATACTACAATCAATGGTATTTCCCTCATAATTTGTCATGTCAACTATAAACGGCAACGTAACTTCTTCAAACAAAAATGTCACTTACATGTTCTTGCTGTTCACCATGCATCTAATATCAATGTTATTACAGCCCATGAGTCAAACAGCCCACGAGTCATACTAATAGCCTATGCCGGTTCGACACTAGATTATAAAATAAACAAGGCCAACGAGACCGATGTCACGTCGAACTCGTGGACTGTTTTAGTGTCGAAATCATGGGCCTTATTTGCCTCGGATCGAACGCATGGGCTGTGCGACTCGCGGCTGTATGACTCATGCAATATGTCAAACAGCCCATGAGTTCGACACTGAAAAATAATGGACCTTTTTTCAATGTAGAACTTGTGGGCTGCATGACTCGTGGGTGTCGGTCTCGTGTGATATGATCCCGAGTTTGTACCATCTGTGGTATCATGGTATGGCGGAGTATCATGGGGGTTGCAAACCTGGTAAGCTGACATCAAAATGTAAATAATACTCAATCATTGAAGATCACTTATATATAGTTCCATGCGTAAACCGCACCAAGAGAGGCACTCTGTCGGCATGACTCGGACGTACCGGCAGACCAGTGGCTCGGGAAAGCGGTTGAACACCACTGTGTTACGATCACAGTTGGCTCGAAAGATCTGCGATAAAGAGAGTAACAGAGCTTGTTCAAAAACAAACAATAACCAGAAACGATGAAAATAAAGCACGATGAATGTTTCTACAATTCATTCTTTACAAGGCAGCAAGAGAGTTGTGAGAAGCTGGCACAATCGCCTCCTTTGTCCGTGTGGCCATGGAAATAATTTTTGTCACATCAAAATCACACAGGAACAATGTGAAGGGAATAGAATGCCGACCAATGTAATGTTGTACACTTACGAACATTATAATATTATATATATTGGCAGCAAAACTTGCACAGTATAATAATTAATATATGTGTGTGTGTGTGTGTGTGTGTGTGTGTTATAACGTAGCGTAAGCTAAATGCTCCACGGTTGTAAACTTTTAACCTTTTATTACCCTGCCGGAAAGAAGACAGTGCGAACACAGTGTGAAATCTGCTCACACTGTTAAATTCGAGCGTTTTTAACATTGTGAACACATTAACAATCATCAATTTACGGTGTGAAACAGAACATTACTATGTGAACACTGTGTGAAAACCAACATCACAGTGTGATATCATCCTCACACTGTTGAATTCGAGCGTTTTCAAATAGCCGACTATGTGAACACACTGTGAACACGCTGTGGGGACAATGTGCTCTTTCCAGCAGGGCAGAGCGGATGTGATGTTCATTATTCCGAAGGTTCGTTATTCTGAAAGACACGTATTCCGTATACTGTACCTTCCTTTTTGTTAGCCCGAAAATGAAATAGGGTTCGTTAATCGGAACCACTGAACTCTATAGATCGGAACATTTGTGACATTTTTCCAAGGTTCGTTAATCCGAAAATAAAGAAATTCGAAACCGCTCACCATATCCTCATCAGGATTCTCGCTTCCTCGGACTGTAGTAAAGGTGTCTCCGTCTGAACTAAAGCTGACCTTGTAGAACTTAACCCGTTGGTCAACATTGTGTCGCCCTTGCGTCGCCACTCCGACGACTGTACGGGACGTTGTGAGGTTGACCTGTCAGGGTGCGTGACCAAAATCTTGTAATCAATATCAACTCGTTAAAGGAAAATATTCCCGGTATGTGGATTCTGTGAATGCAGAAAGTATTTGTAGAACACATCGAGTTTGGTGCCACTAGATCAGTGTGCATCATTGCTGGATAAGAAGACTACAACTATTGTGAATTCACGAGTTGTTGCAGCCTTCTTTTTCAGAGATGACAGCGCATGGACTTACCCCAAAACACTCATAACTTCTGCACGTATTGATTTTCCAAACTTCCCTGGTATGTTCTATTTTTTTTCACTGAATTCACATACAGTTTGGAGCAAATTCGAAACACAAAACATTCCTAATACGAGAGGGGGCTAGTCCGGGAGGCTGGATATTACAAGACTGCGGGATACGTCTCAGAGAACGTTATTCCTCCTTGCAAGTTGATATATTTGGGGAAAATCCGGTTATAGTGTGGAAGGAAAATTTTGTTAGCCACTAGAATAATAAATGTATATTCTGATTGTAAGTTTCCAGAACACTGATTCATGTCTAACAGCATGGTTGACAAGTAATCGCTGAACACATCGTGGTACCAGACAGATTAAATTCAATTTTCCGAAGAGGGACAGGTTAATCCACAATGGGTATACGATTTCGGCCGGACTGATGTTCTGGAATTACCGATTTATATGTACATACATACATCGATAAATTTGACGAATCCTTACAAAGTCAAATGCTAGGAATATACGCGGCATCCAATATCGGGAAGCTTTAATTGTTAGTGAACAGAGAAGCCAGTTGTACCTGGATCCAGCGACTCGAATCTGAGTTACTAGCCACCCACGCTGTATCCGAGTTGAGTCGCCCTTGTCGAGCCGTCGTCCGTACGTTAGCACGAGACGATGACGTCATTCTTTCGTCGGGGACGCGATCCCGGTCTGCTATCCCAAGCGCAGAAACATTTCCCGGAATGTCAACACCTGTTTGACGATAAAGGACGGGAATGCATAGAAATACATTAAAGCATACAGTTAAAGGGTAAATCCAGTCCAAATATAAGTTACTCTGATAAGAAGGAGTAAAATATTACGAGTTCAACGGTATAAATTTGATCGAAATTGGATGAAATATAAGGAAGTTATGACATTAGTTCTTGAACAGTCAATATGAATATGCAAATGGCAAAGTGAGCTTGTCATTACCTCAGAACTTACCATAGCCTATAGTTTGTACATAAAACTTTGAAATTTTCTGTTTTTCATTCAAACGCAATTATGCCCGAGGCTCAAACCCTCATATACCTAACTGATCACTATTCTGAAGTCATTCAACCAGGAATAACGTCATGGTTCAGACTGCAATGACAGAAACATTGAATTTTCGTCATTTCTTTTTGTACACGATCAATGCAAATTGTGAGGGTATGACATGGTTAGCTAACTCATTTGCATATTCATACGCACTGTACAAGAACTGTTTTGGAGAAATTATCAAAACTTCTTTGTAAAATTTCATTAACTTCCTTATTTTTCTTCCGATTTCAGTCAAATTTTTACCGTTGAACTCGTAAGATGTTACTCTTTTTTATCAGACTAACTTATTATTTGGACTGGATTTCCTCTGTAATGCAAAACTCTTTGGCCTCATCCTTTCCATTGAAATTGCGATAAAAGTGGACTTTGTTAGTTTTCTGTCGTGCACTCATTCGTAAGAACCTGTTGAAGCAGAATAAAGTATAAAGATATCGACCCGTTCGAAACTGTAAGGGTAACAAAAGAACCATGGTCTCTTGGGTTATCACAGTTCTTCTTGGCTTCGTCTCACAGGGAGACCAGCTTTCATTGCGGTTTCAATATCTGCATCTTATAATTTTCACCGCAATGTCAAAAATGATCACAGCTGATTCGTTCGTTGAAAGACTGACCTACTCCTACTTACTGCTTAGCAATCATCGTAAATACTTCTATGAAGTGTAGGGTGAAATCGGATTCTGATGTACTCCCATTCTTCTTACCTTTATACCAACTTATTGACCCCTCCCCCCCCCCCTCCAGCTACCATCACGCCCTCACTAAGCCGATATTTCTTTGTTTGCATGACCAAGTTTAAATTTTCTACCACCTCCTATTCTATCCTTTTCGATACACACATTATTACTATTTCTTTCACGCATTTATACACAGACATTTTCACTAACCTTTGACCTTTGAATTCTGATCCCATGGCCCAAAACTTTCCTTGGAGAATCTTTACGTGGTGATACATGTATAAGCTGAGGTTCATGAAAATACCCTCAGGCATTGCGATATGGGCAAAATACTGAAAGTTTAAAAATTTGACATTCACCGTTGACCTTTGGCCTTCAGCGTGTTTACCCAAAAGTTGATAGGCATGTATAACTTCGTCCACTCGTTCGTACATATGCCAAGTGTCATTATAGGATACCTCAACCGATTCTTAAGTTATACGCTGTCCACAAAATCGATTAGGGAGGGAAGGACAGACGGACGGAAGGACGAACGGACGGATGGACAACCCGAAAACATGATTGCCTCCGGCGACATTTCGTGGCAGAGGCATAAAAAGTTAACGACGCATAACTAAAGATTTTTTTCTTCATGTTTTTGTTTTTATCGCAGTTGATACCTCTCCATGTTGCACACGAACTCTCGGATGACGTAGGGCCGGTAGAGCCAGCTCGGATAGTGGGCATGGCTACGGGCTGTCCAAAGAGTGACGCAGAGGACCGACCCGTGCTGATCCCGTCCATAGTTTGAGTGAGGTGTCTTGTGATGGATGGAGTGGTTCTAGTGCTACCCATGGCGTCCTCACCCGTCGCGGTTGTCATTGTGCCGGTATCAGTCGCCATATCGGACATTGTAGCAACCGATCCTGCCGTCAGATAATAATTACAGTGAGCAACAGTGAAAAGGAAAAAAAAATCACATAAAAACTGTCAAAACGCTACGGACTGTATTAGATTAACATTGTGACATGCATAGGGTGCTTGATGATGCTCTGAATAGGTAGTAGTTACTGATACTTCACTGGCTAAGTTGGCCACAGAATATTTCAAATTCAAATAATGAAATTCTTCCGTGGGGATGTATTCATTGCAACTGATTGACAAATTGCCCTACATCGACGTAAATGAGCACTGAATTGATCAGTGTTTTAGTAGCAGCCATGATCAAAAATCATGGGCATATATACTCGAGCAGGATTCGAACAGGATGTGGGGGGGGGGGGGGGGGGTCAATCAGGAGGCAGTAGGTTCGAATCCTACTCGAGTATGTACGCCCATGATTTTGATCGTGGCTACTACTAAAACATTGATCAATGCAGTGCTTATTTACGTCGATGTAGGGCAATTTGTCAATCAGTTGCACAGAATATTTGGTCGGAATTCACAAAAGTAGTTGACATCGTAAGCTTGGATTATGCTAATTATGATCTTGTAAATGCGCGTGACGCGCAAAGCGCGCCAAGAGACGTTCAATGATGGATGAGCCCTATTACACGCATGTGCAACTTATACACCGTTATACATTGTACTGTAATATATTATACACATTAACCTACAAGTACATTATTAAACACAAATGATGAATAAACGACGATCGAATGAAATATAATGAACACAAACCACATAATAGTTTCGTAGATGATTATGACGGGTTAAAGTTGCATTGTAGTGTGATTCAAAGCATAACATCTACATACAGAATAAAAAGTACGTCATGAAGACAAATGGAACCAATACTGATTATCCCCATATATAAAGCCTAAATGTATTTCTATTATACGTAAATAACTTCGGTAGTGTTTCATGTATAAGCAGTGTGTCACTAACGCCTTTGAGCCACAGTTTCTCTGACAGTTAACTGATCTAAAATATCCAAGGTCTTTGTGAGGTCAAGGTAAAGTCCAATCAGAACGATTTTATTTTGGACTACAAATGGTACGTACTATATTGATGCGTCTTACAAATTCCATTTTGGCAGTATACTAGTAGGGCAGATATGTAGCAAAAATTGGTCGAGATGCTCACATCCGGCGGAAAGTATGAATTTTGCATATAGGGGTATTCTGGGGCGCTGATTTCAAAATATTACCGGATCCAAGAGAGCTGACCACGGGGTCGGCCGCCATTTTGAATTCCAATATGGCCGCCATCACAAAACAAAATTAAAGATCCCTATATCCAGCTCTGAATGACCAGTGGCACCAAAATTTGGCACACATGAGCGTTTTGACATGTTGAATTTGATGACAGATTGAATTGAAGTGTCTGACAAACATCGAATGGCCGCCATTTTGAATTCCAATATGGCCACCTCGACGAAATATTCGAAATCCCTATCTCGATTTCTAAGTGGTGAGTGACGCTGAAATTAAGTGTACACAAGTATCTTAACATACTGAGTTAAAATATCAACTAATGTGATGTGTCTGCCTGCTATTTTGAATTCCAATGTGGATACGAAGACAACCATCACGACTAACATTCACGGGCATGTCAAAAAGTGCAGCAAAAAGGAAGCATAATGCACCTTTCACTGACGTCACAATGTAAATACAGCAGCGCGCACTCAATCAGTTACAAACGCGCGCTCAATCAGGTACCCTAATTTACAAACCCGAGATAAATATTTTCAACACTCCAACATGGCAGCTATGTTTAAAAATTCAAATTGGCGGCCGTGCAGCTTGTCAGACATATCAAATAAGTCTGTTATTGAAGTCATCATATCACCATGCTTTTATGTATCAAATTCCAATGGCCTATGTCATTCAGAACTGAAGATAGGGATTTTTGACGGCGGCTATATTGGAATTCAAAATGGCGGCCGACCCCGTGGCCAGGGGGGGGGGGGGGGGGGGCATTTCATGAAGCGTTTTGTCAGATATTTCATCTGACAAAATGTTAAAAGCTACTGAAATCCTTGCATCTGATTGGCTGAGAGCGCTTCATGAAATGCCCCCCAGATCTCTTGGATCCGGCAATTTTTGAAATCAGTGCCTCAAAATACCCCTACATGCAAAATTTCATACTTTCCGCAGGATGTGAGCATCTTTTTCACATATCTGCCCCACTATATGAGGAGTATTTAATGGCAGATAGGGGGGGGGGGGTCAGTAATTAATTACTTTATTATTACTTAATTAATATGTCACTGAATCTGGCTGATGAAAGGATTATAAACAGCTCTCTCTGTGTAATATCCTTAAGAATGGCTTCGGTGTCCGTGATTTCGTACGTTCCTGGTTCTACGAAAACAGTTAACTCACGAATATCGCAGCTTCTTCCACCAAAGCCTGGCGGGCAGTGACAGGTAAAGTTGTACATTGTCTCTTCGCAGAAACCGTTCACACAAGGCTTCGCCAGACAGTCTGAAACATTGGGAAAGGATATATGCGACTGTAAGACAGTAATCGCCAATCTTCGTAACCTTCTGAAAAGGCCCTCGTGCTATTGCCATCGCCTACAAAATCGCGAGACGAAGATAGCCGAAGATAGCCGAAACACAGTGTGTGTGTGTGTGTGTGTGGGGGGGGGGGGGGGGGGGGGGACTGCTTCTGGCCACTGTTGGCTTCACTCTCTCTTGGGCAATGTTTGCCCAAACCTTGCGTAAGCAGTAAGGCGTCTGTAGATAGTAAACAAGTCGTTACAAGGAAATTAACAAAAAGACCGGTTCTGTAATGCATAAATAATCTTTAGTGCAATGTAAAGACTTTATGCATGCTTTGTTCACAAAGCTGCCCTTAACAATAGGATTACCGGAGACTTGCCCAACCTATAGCAACATCTACGTGAATTCCCAGTGGCGGATCCAGAGGAGGGTGCACCGGGCGCGCGCCCCTCTCTTTATTTTTTTGTTAAAACAAAAGAAATAAAAGGAAAATGGGGGGGGGGCGTGCGCCTAATCTTATTTGGTAAAGGCGCCTCCCCTTTACGGAATTCTTGGATCCGCCCCTGATTCCAGCCTATAATGAGACGGAGCAGGTGAATGAAATTACTATAGGCTGTAAAAGAAATATCTATGAATAATCGCAGAAACAGTCTATTCAAGGTAATGATTTTTAGCAGAATTTTGTACCGCATATAGCCCGACCAGACGCCGTGCGGTTTTTACAGCGATTGGGCTGTGTATAGTTATACCGCATATAGACCAGTTCGGTTTGGGTACTATTATTTCTTTTTTCTAACGGGGGAGGGGGGGGGGGGGGCCTTCAAGTATGCACTGACATAGCAACGCAACTGGCTCATTGCTTAACCCATTGAAAGTGCTTTTGTTCTTCATGTGGAAGCCACCCAGCTTGGGGCCACCACAAGATACAGTTAGTGCATGCTTTGCAGTCGGATTCATCTCCAACGACAAGCGATCGTTCTCTTCCATTAACGTGTCTTACCTGGTATGCCGCAGACTCGGTCGCCAGATGGAAATAGGCGGCTGGTTCTCCTTCTCGAACAAGAGGACGACTCGCGGACACTGTAAGGTATGAGCTTTGGGATGAGTTGCACATGCTGACCATTCAACAACCTCACTGGACATCGCCTCACCATGGGAATGGTGTAATTGAGATTGTAGCCATCATGACCATGATGACACTTTGTAGTGGCTGGAGAGTGAGCGAGAGAAGGCGAGAGTGAGCTCAAGATGATTGTAGGTGGATACATACGAAACTTAAAAAGTCATAACATTTATAATGTACTGTACATGTATTGTATAAATGTGTGTGTGTATGTGTTGTACTAGTTATATATATATATATATATATATATATATATATATGTATATATGTATATATATATAGTACGTGAAGTGGGCTTGGCCTCGTTCGTTGTGGGTCCTGCATTATCACTCACACACATCCCTCTGACACCACACCACACACAGCAACCATATCCCAACGCCCAAAGCCCTTGAAAAAGGCTGGTTACACAGTCGAAAGCTTGGGAAATAAAGGCTATAGTGAACATTACTGCAACGTCTGCAAGTCATTCTTCCGTCACACACACATATATATAAAATTACATAATATATATATTTGTCTATCATGACCATTTTTTTTGTGTGTGTGTCTATCTATATGACCTATCATGTTGATTTCCGTGCTTGGTCTGTGTGTTTTGAATATTTTGCTTTTTGTCATTTTCAGATTTCTGGGGATTTCCCGTCTTCAACCATATACCACTTTACCTGGATGACCGATATTACCAATGACGACGCCCAGCAAGTTAAAGACTTGTAGAGGGCCATTCAAAAGGGGACAAATGGCGCTATTTAGACGCTATAATTCATCATTATCATAGTCATTATCAGCATTATTCTCTGTCCAGGGTCAATGTCCTTTGTGTTGCAAAGCTATAGATATCCTTTGGCACGCCCTTGATGGCTTCCAATGGGGTGTTGCAAGAAAGTTGCAATCAATTGCAAATAATTGCTGATTTTGAAACAACCATTCTGATTGGCTCAGGGTCTCCCCTATTAAGAAGACATGCATGCAACAATGATTTTGATTGGCCAGTGACAATCAGTTGCAAGTTGCAATTAATTGCAACTTTCTTGCAACACCCCGCAAGACAGGCACTTAAGCATGCAATTTAGTGTGTACTACTAATAAAAGACGGGCATTACTAATTTGTCTGTTTGTTTGTTTGTTTGCAGTTACTTTTCCGCCTTCATTTCAGAACATTTAGTAATAACAACAGTAATGTGATATAATTAATGACGACGTGCATGATCAGGGGGGCATTTCATGAAGCATTTTTGTCCGACAACTTGTCGGACAAAAATGCTCTCAGCCAATCAGATGCAAGGATTTCAGTAGCTTTTAACATTTTGTCGGACGAAATATCTGACAAAACGCTTCATGAAATGCCCCCCAGGTCATAAACAAGCCAGTAATATACAGTATAAGTTATGTAAATAAAAACTTGTTCCATATAGGCATATAGGGTAAGTACAGTTTGATTAATGCAGACGGTGAGACCATCAACAGAAATAGTGCTTGAGGCAATAGTATCCCCCAAAATAATCCTATTAAATTTGTAGAATAAAGGATCTATTCTTGCTACGGTAATAATGTGTGTGTGTTTGTGTGTGTTTCTTTTTCCTTTTTTGTCGGGAATAAAGAAAAGGGAAAATTTTCCTCCTTTTTTGCCGAAAAATTATCTAAATTGCGGTCACATAGTTATAAAGAGCGCATTGTACAGTGAAGAAGGTTTTTTTTGGGGGTGTAATTCAGTTTGCTAACTGTTATCTACTCATTTTGAGACATTGGAAATCATAATGATTCTTCCACGCTAAATCTGAATCTATTACTACACCTATAGGAATTTGGTTGAATCTTTTCCAGTCAGGGTATACAACACGGCCAGCAATCATTACACCATCGCGGGCAATATTTGGCGCACAGGCAGTCCAGAAATACATGAAAGTTATGTTATTTACATTTGACGACAACATATAACATTTTAACCAATAAAAGATACACACTTAATTCTTGCCCTCTAACTCACCTGCCCTCATTGAGTCACCTCTTGTTAGGAGCACATGCGCAGTCACTCCGGTCATCACGTACCAACAAAAACCCCGCAACACACGTGTCTGTAGAAGTCCGAATGAAATCACTGAGAGAATAAGTTTTTAATGATGAGACACATGATAAAACTTTATATTCTTTCAAGGCTAGATTGAAAACTACATTACGGTCAGATTACAATCTATGAATATAGCATTTGAATATACATTTTGTTTTGTTTGATCACATTTCTTTTCCTGTGAATTGGATTTAAAACTACTATAAATATACGCAATGTTTCTGTGCCTATCATTTTTCATTTCATTCACATTATCTTCAGCATCACCACCATCACTTTCATCTTCATTATCACATTTTTCCTCACCATTACCCTGTCAACATCATCATACATCATCATCATCATCATATTTCACGTTACTCTTATTCGTATCTATGCACTATAGGAATATGAAAACATGATTTATTTACAGTGTCTTATATTTTGTAGTATTTCTCCATTCCGCAAACAATATAATTTTGTGTGTGTTTGTATTATGTAGATAGGTCCCTGGGCTGCCACGTGCTCAAGCTTTTGCTTATAGTGGCAGCCCTTCTTCCTCATAATTTCTCAGATAATTATTTGGAAATTTGGTCATACGAGTTATATTTTGTTAATGAAATTAATTCACACATCGATTTTCCTTCTTTGAATCATGTACTTGTAATCTGCTTACTGATATTCCATGTGATATTACTGAAAATAATCTTGATTTATGTATGAAATTGTGTTGGAAGAAAAATAAATCAAACAAACAAAAAAAAACAACATTCTTTAAGACGTACGCTGAATCATGAAGTACCATACCACTTACACAGATTATATACAAGTAAAACCAAGTGTACGAAGAGCACTGAAAAAACAAGACTTACAATATGTGCAAGGAGTCGCTTACACTGAAAAGTAAGGACGGGACTATCTTGGATATAGCAGGGCAAACTATTCCAAAAGGTGCGTGGAAGCAATACTATAACATATTTCTGATCAAGAGAAGATGAGTTGTAGGTAAAATGAATAATTTTTGTCAGTAATCAAGGTCCTATATTGTATGAGGAATCTACATGGTCAAAACCTCCAAAAAAGCAGAAGTCGTGAACCCATTCCAAAACTTTGAACACGAAGCAGAGTTTCAATAGCACATATTTGTCAATGGGTATCAGAGGCCTATTATGCCAGAATTTACCAAAAAGAGGGTGTCTGAATGGGTCATATTATTATAAGTTTTCTTGTTCCTGCTCACGCCAGTATACAACTATAATGGATTATAATTATGATATTATTATTTGGATGTCATAAGAAAATAATTATGCACGCATGAGTCTTTGGGCAAGTACATCATTTTCAACGTATTTGGACCTCTCGCAATGTTCATAATACATGTATATCATACAAAATAATGCACGACCTCAAACGAGGTAGCGGTTTGCTATGCATGATATAACTACATTGCTGCTAATTGTGATGCGTGAGACTAGAAAAAATAGGATTCACTAAAAATACATTTTCCAACTATACAGCTTCCAAGGACTTCGCGCTGTCGATCCATATCTAATCAAAAAAAGTATGATAGAAACTTTTAATAAACAATTGTAATTGACGAAAAGTGGAAATGAGGGACATGTATGGTGTTATAGCTATTTCCATTACGTTGATTGATTCCTTTCCCCCACCAATTGCACACTCTGAATCATCAAAAGAGAGAACCATATTATAAAAGAGAACATGTTAAAGGTATAGAGCAGACATATTCGGCAACACAGTTTTAGGGTTTTGATAATGATGGGAGAAATAAATGAAAGAGTTTCATCGCAAAATTGTCTGAGCGCCGTTTTCAAACATAATGTAAGTCTATCATCAGACAGAGCCTCCCCCCAAAAAACAAAACAAACAAACAAACAAGGAACAACACAAAAACAAACTTTCTAGTGATACCTCACTTGAAACATTACAAAGAATATTCTTGAGGATATTTTCCCAGTACTTTCGTTTTTTTTAACATCATTAATTGCAAATATTTCAAGTCAACAAAAATGGAGTTAGCACGTTTTGAGATAAAACTCTCCATCACAGTGCCATAGGTCTGTAACTTGCCTAATCCTTTTATTTTTTTATTTGTTACATTAATATGGAGTGTACTCAGATATTTCCATTACATTAATTGTCTGCCTTCCCCACTGTATTCACGCCCTGCTTTACTAGAACAGAACACAATTTATCAAAGAACGTCTTAAAGGCCACGCAGAATATGTTGGGGTCATCCCACTACACCGACACCCACAAGTCATACGACCCACGAGTTCGAAGTTGGAAAAAAAAAAAACAGGTCCATGAGTCATACAGCCCACGAGTGCGACACTAGGCAAAGAAAGTCCATGTGTTCCACACCAGGCAACAAGGCCCACGAGTTCGACACTGAGCAAAAGCGGCACACGAAACCGACATTACGTCACGAGCCTTTAATGTGCCGATATTGTGGGCCTTTTTACTTAACGTCGAATTCTTTGGCCGTATTTGCCCAGTGTCAGACTCATGGGCCGTATTTACTTAGTGTAGAATTCATGGGCTATATGACTCGTAGGCTGTAAGATTCGTGATTGTCGAACTCGTGACGCGCACTCGATATTTTCAGCAACAAAGTTATAGGATCTTGATAGTGATGGGATAACCAACTGCTATAGACAAGATGAATTACCATGCTAAACATTATTTTTGTTTCTTTTCCATTTTGTTACATTCAGTATCAAGACCAGAGTCTTGATACTGCCACTGAATGAAAGTTTGAAAAGAAAAAGAAACACAAGCAAACATACATTTCAATATGAGAACTCAAAGAAGAGAAAAATCGAGAAATGAAGGCTGGAGGAAAATAGGACACTTCCTTAAAATTGTTAAAAAGTTTGGTTTTATTTACATGGTTAAGTTTTAGCTGTGTCCATGTGCTATCCCCTCTAATATTCAAAGGAAACCAAACTCTAAATTACATTTTTCATGAAAAAAATGCTTACTGAAAGAGGTATTGAAGTTAAGTACTCTTTCATTATTCTGGACAAGTGAAAATAGTTCAGTCGCATGACTCTGAGGCCTATACTTTCCTGCCACCCTCCATCTTTATACACCATACTCCATTAATACTGTGTCTTCCATTCAAGTTTCTCCCGTTTTCGTTTTCAGCAGGAATTGTGCTTGTCACATATTGATTTAGTGGCATCAATTAAGACTGTTAGTGATCATGCCAAGCTTTTGAAGGATTATCTGAATTCTATAGCTTGAGTACGGGGTAAGCAATAACATGCCCGTGGTATAAACCGTACAATCGCGGCGGGTCTCCCAACCCTACCACTGTGGGAGGCAGTCCCGGCGAGTTAAAGGCACTGTTTACCATTGGGAGTAGTGATTAAGAAAATGTTCAAGTTTTCACATTTGATGTGCATGGTTCAGTTGTGCAACGAAACATCCTACACTGTGCATATGTCTTTTCCTCCTGTGTCACTCCTTTCCTTTTTAGGCAATTTACCTTATTTTTGTTAGTTCATATTCACTGACTAGCACTGTCTCTAACGTGTCCGTATTGTGCATGCGTACCCTCTACAGGGCTATGCATGATCGCAAATTCACATATTCCTGAAACGAGGCTAGCAACCGCTTGATTTGAACGATGCTTGTGTTTAAGCATTCACTGCCAAAATTGCGCAGGGTTGATGATCAAAATTAAACATGGTCGTTATTAAGAAGTTATTTATTGATATAACACATAAGTGAAAATTAGAATTGTCTACCTTGCGCATGATTTTAGGTGATTATTTCAAACCGACACGTCTCACAGAGGAGGAACAAGTCCATTCACTTTGTACAGGAGCGAGACACGCACCGAACTGAGAGGCAAGCATGAATAATTCATGACTGTGCAAAATCCCGCTTTTCCGACATAATTCGCAATCTCGGAAAAACGGGACTGTCCGTCACTGATATTGGTTACTAGTATTGTTCATGAGGGGACTGCAAATTAAATTATAAGTCCTGCTTTTCAGCAGTTCCCTTAATTTCCGCAACAACTTTGTTTTGGTATAACTATAAAAGTCACGGTATATTATTGCAATTCAGTCCATAATAGTTACTTTATCACAACATTGCATTGATTTTGTAAAACGATTTATACGTATCACTGTAAATGCATTTTGTTGGAAACGGAATGAATGAAATGAAATTAACGCCATTTCCATTATGGACACAGGACTCAAGAGACTGACGCTGTGTACATTATACTCACGGAGTAAGCCCTGTTATGTGATGTCGGTCTATAGTGAACCTTTTTTACGTAGTGTTGAGCTGGTGAACCGTATACTGCAGCTCGTGGGCCTTTATTACTTCATGTTAAGATCATGGGCTTTGTTCACTTTCGTGTACAGCTCGTCGACTGTAAGACTCGTGGGCTGTACAACTCATGGGCTGTATAACTCGTGGGCTGTGTATGACTCGTGAGTTGTGTTATGACTCGTGGACTGCAATGCATGACTCGTGTCTGTCGAGCTCATGACGCTCACCCTAACTATCTGGCATTTAATTTCGTTTCTTAATGATCACCAGTCTCATAAAGAACAGCCTGCAATGGAATAACTGCTGCCTTGTTGCGCCGCAAATGACATCCAATCATAATCTGTGTACTCCAAGAGTGTACATTCATGTGCGGCGATGCAGTATCAATTATACAAATTATTCCCCTAACTTGTGAGCAATATAATTTTCCTATGGAATGGATATCATGTGTAATTCGGGTTGCCATGGCAGAGTGAATCAATACCACGGAGCAAAAATGTTTTTATTATACCATGAATGTGAAGGTGGGAGGGGGGGGGGGGGGTGGGGTGGCAGCGAAGAGAAAGAATATGACATATTCTTTCTCTTCATTACCAAAGTGAAATACGACTCCCGTGCTAAGGGGAGAGAGTTATTATCAAAAACTCATAATATCATAATTATGATGTCACGCATAAGAACAAGTTAGACTGGTTGATGATGTTATTATCCCTGTAAAGTTTCCCACTGACCTGCACACAAATCTTCTCAAAATTTCAATCCAACACAATGAAATAGAAGACAATTCTATCTTTCCAACGATATCATTGAAGAGTTTCAATGAGCTATGGTGACAAAGTATAGGTCAAGGTAGGTTTTTGTAGTTGATGAGTGATAATTTTATAATATTATTTTGTTGTTGTTTCTTCTCAAAATAATAAATAAATCCTCATAATCCTGGCATCATCTCATATGCATTGCAATGATCAGCGAAAATATAACATTCTTCTTATTTCAAAGTTTGTGTCCGACGTTGATGCAGTATACTACATTCTCTTTCTTGATATTTACGCTGTTTCTTGGAGTGAAGTTTTACACGGAGTGACCATACATGGACGTTTAGTTTTGAAAATCCACATATTTTTTTTTTTCAAAATGAATATTAAAATGAAGTGATATGCATGCCATATAATGCATGATTATATACAACTGCGACTAGTCTCACTGTTCGGTAAACCCTGTAAAATTTAGAAACCCTATAATTTCAAAACCTACCGATATTTTACACTATAACCTTACGTAATAACACACACCAACACAAATATCAAAATCATAAAACATTGTAGCTTGTCACAAATATCAAATTCATAAAACATTGTAGCTTGTTTATCTGAATGTATTTTGTTTTTTCTTCAAACTCCGACATTATTTACCCATGTGACACTTTTATCACTGACATGTCTACTTTTGACAGTTTTACAGCGATCCGCACTGTGGTGCATATTGTTAATTACATTACATCAAATATAAAGAATGATAAAACGAATAGAGACATTTTTTGTATTATATGTATTCAAACAAGAAGGAAACAAAAAGCAACACTGCGTCGAGCTCTCTCTCTCTCTCTCTCTTCGAGATTACAAAGGACGGAATCAGTACACAGAGTAAAAATGCGTTAATTTATAGATAACGAACTTACCATTCTGAAAATTTAATTTCGCTGAAATGTTAGAAGGATTCGCGATGGTCGCGATGGACAGAATCGTTGGCGAGGTTGAGGGAATCGACCCCACTATCCCCAGCAAATGGTGCTCCAAGAACTGTGCTGCATGCGTCAAACAAAGTTGCTCCAGAGCCACTGTGTTCAAAAATCTAAGGGCACTATACAATTATTGTTGGTTTGTCGCTTTGGGGGATAGGCCTAGTTGAATATACCTTGGGAGTTGATGAGAGAATTCCGAATTTGGTGGTCGCCGTCACGATCTGTGATTTGAGCGTGGTATATAACTCGGACTTCGCTTCCACAAAACCTGACTAATGATATGTAATGTTGGCTGTAATTATAAAGACGCATCCCTTTCTTCGTCCTGTCATTTACTATGAGTGTGCTCGTTTGATGCATCGGCGCGTGTGCGCGTACGTGTGTGGACACGTGTATAGTTTATAACTACTGTGCATGAAATGTGCGCAAGTAATATCTCTGGTAACCACCATCGAGCCAGCCAATTAGCAAGCTAAGTCATTGTGGACGATGTTCAAGATCAAAATGCCCCTAACGCTCCCCATCCCGGACCAGCGAAACTATAAAATAAAGTCACCTTTTAATCTAATGGATACCACTCTTTGTCATAATGTACAGGCTGTATAATAATTGTAAGAGGCGCAACCGGGTGAACCCGCCACGCAAGACAAGTCAAGCTGCCACAGAATTCTGATTTGTAAATTGAAGATTTTAGAATAAAAGGAACAAAATAATGGAGACACTATCAAGGTATACAGATATGGGATACTAATCATCAGTATGTCGCGACCTAGCCAACTTGCCAGCGAGAGGTTTATTCGAGAATTGTCCGAATGTCTACTTTACGCCTTTAAAATACCGAGTTTTGGTTTAGACCCACTACCGACGTTTGGTATAGCAATCATTCCAAACAGTCGGCAGAGAGCCGTCCGAAGAAGTTCATCCATCCACTTTCCGCTTTGCCTGTACCGCCAATGGAAGTATCGAGCATACTATTATATCTATGTTTGTCCAAGTGACTATTTAAAGATAAGTGCACCAAAATGCATGTGTGGATCGAGTAAATGTATTAGCAATATTAGTAGAACACACCGGGGAGGTTTTTGGAAAATCGGGCAATCCGTTTAAGAGTTACAGGGGCGGATCCAGGAATTCCGTAAAGGAGAGGCGCCTTAAAAACGCACCCCCGGTATTCTTTCTTTTTATTTCTTTTGTTTTAAAAAGAGGGGGCGGGTGCCCGGTGAGCCCCCTCTGGATCCACCTCTGAGTTATGAGGGTTTCCAAGTCTCATTGCCTCCATCTCTTGATGAGAAGACCACTAACAGTTTGTGACGTCATCACTGCAGAACAACGACATAGAGAAAATGTGAAGAGAATCAATATCTTTTGATGAAACGTACACATTCACGATACTTGTTACTGACGCATGCTACGAGTATATTGTTCTCTCCCTCCCCCCCCCCCCCCCCAAACACACACACACACACACACTTTCTGGAAGAATTAGCCAGTGCTTCACTTTTGTTGAAACATAAAAATATATATATTATGTTGAATTCTGTTTATATTTCGTTCATATCGTTGCCTTGCAACCAAGGTAATGACGTCACAATCTGTTGCAATCTTCTCATCCAGCGACGGCGGCAATGAAACTTTACAAATTCATCCGATACTTTTGTACGGATTGCTCGAGTTTTCCTCAAACTTTTACTCATAATGTTCTACTAATACTGCTCCAATCACTCAATCTACATATGAAAAATTTGGGTCAAACCTGTTCTTTAATGTAAAACATTGGTTTACTGAATTATTTGGTTGGAGTGTTGCGCTGTTCGTATAACGGGCTTTGTCCCTGCCGGTCACGTTCCCCGAACCCCTCACGCTGATGCGCTCGGCTTTGCCTGTCTATACCTCTTCGCTCACGACTGACAGTAAACTGAAAACAACGTGAGCTCTTGTGAAAAAGGCTACTGGATAGCTTACTGGCCCATTAATAGAAGCAATAATAGTTTTCACACATGGCGTGACTTCCGTCCTTCTGCGTCTCATTATACCTTTGCGACGGTCCAGTAGTTATACTATACTAGTATTTCAGAGGCATTCCCATCAGGTCCACAATGAATTATCTTTTAAAACGCTTTAATCATTCTAATTGGGTTTCGGCACTGAGCGAAAGAATATATTCGTAGACATTGAATTTTGAATAAGCTCTTTGGTTAATTATTCTTATTCTACCCTATAGATGAAAGGCTATGTTGCTTTACTGTGCCCCGAGGAACAGACGGTATAATAGGTCTGGATAGGTAGCTGTCATTGCATTAACCAATTAAGTCCCGAAGACACATTTCTGCATGGTTTGGATCTGCAGTATGTCTCTCATATAAAACTTTAGCTCCTCATTGATAGCGTTCAATAACGTAGAGTGACAAGTTATCCCTCATTCGAGTCCTTCGTTGCTCATATACATGATATATTAACAGGTACAATGTTATTTTTTGATTTTCTTTCCTTCCTTAGCAGAATTTTCAAAGCCTCTTAATTCTTAGTTTTGTAAGTGACACTTAAATTGGCAATACACTACCAAAGACTAGACTTTTGAATTGAATAAAAGATGATTTAACCTTGTTATCACTCTGATTCTGTGTAGATTTAATGACTTTATATGATGTTCAATCTAATCTTTCTACATTATGAAATATGCAGTGAAATTCATACGTGCAATCTAATGATGACAATAAACAAAAATAGAATTACCAACCCCCGCCCTATGCAATTTCCGCTCCCTCCCCGCATACACACACACACACACACACCACTTTTTTTTGTTTTTTCAATCATCTTTATTTGATTTCTATAAATTAATTTTTACATGACAAACACACATGCACACACACACGCACGCACACAGACACACACGCACACCCACATGCAACCCCCACACGCACACACACACACACACAAAAAAAAAACAAAAACACACACACATTATACAGGTACACATCTGACGAAGAAAAGTGTCTCGGGCCAGGTAGAAAAAAACCCAGAAAATCCATTTTTCTCGTGCAAAATATAAGCCAGTTTGGAGTTAGCTCATGGATACAAATTTTCTTTCTTTAGTCACGTCAGTTGGTTAGGCACTTCACTCGTTTACAAAGCGACATAATGCGTAGGTTTGCCCTATATATACGTAACAGGTTATATGGAATTCATCAATCATGTTCAAACAAATTAGGATGAACCTCATTAACAAAATGGTCCGACAATGAACACTCGAGGAAAGCATCCATTTAATTATTTCTTGTTGAATGTAAAAAAGGCCGTGTCACACCTTTCCCTTACCTACTAGACGCGCGCTACTTACCTTCTACTTGCGTGTATTCCGTGTGACCTGCGTGAGAGCTTTGAAACCGATCCGTTTTCTGTTATGAGCGACTTCTGGGTACTGAGAAGTACCTGCGTTGGAGTTGCCTGCGAGGTGCTGCCGGTAAGGGTCTCCTACTGGTGTTCTGCGTGTACCTCTGTGAGCGAACCCCCACGACTCACTCGGAACAAGTTTTGAGCATCCTCAAGGCCTTGTCATACCGTATCTGGGGAAGTTTTTCGGTTTGACTTGCGGGGAAACAAATTTGCTACCTGGAGCTCTCCGCAGTTGGTCCGCACCTGACAGTGCCTCGCGCGTATCTCGCCTGTAGTTGCCCGGAGGTGCGCTCGCAAGTCCCATTGAACCGCAGCCAAGTTTTGAACATGACCAAAACTTGTTCCGGGTGAGTCGCGGGGACGCCTGGAGAGGTCCACGCAGAACGCCAGCAGAAGGCCCTTAGCGGCAGCACCTCGCAGGGACCTCCCACGCAGGTACTTCGCAGTCCCTGCTTGCAGCCAAGATAATGACATTCTATGGGACTTCTGCCATTCCTTCAGAGGAATTCCTTAACTGAGTTGCCAGCCCCCACGCGACTGGTACACAGGTCACACAGTATAACCGTAAGTAGAATTTAAGTAGAACGCGTTCAGCAAGTAAGACACATGCACTGATTCGCCCAAATCCTTATCCGCCCTCAGAAATTGTCCGGTATGCTGGAAAATCCCTACACGCAACAAGCCCGCGTAACTTGCCCGGAAAGGTGTGAAGGGCCTAAACATAGTTGCGGGCAAAAAGATTTGTGTGCGCACCTCCGGGCGACTACGGGTGAGATACGTGCTAGGTACTGTCATCTGTGGGTCATCTGCGGGGACCTCCGGGTAGTAAAAATTGTTCTTCGCAAGTCGCGAGCAAGGATTGCCCGGATAGGTGTGACACGGCCTTTAGAAATCTTTTATATTGATATTGCCAGATGCCATTTTTGCTGTCAGGTGGATGTGCTGGCAAGCACCATTTATAAGGATTACTTGAATGATCAGTACATCACAGATGATTATCTCAGTGAATTTGGCTTTTAGAGCTTTTAATAGACTGGCATTATTCTACAGTTTTTACGTCAGATCATAATAATTACGAGTGATCTAACAAGACTCTTTCATCATTATGTCAAAATCTATTAACATATTGCTTCTGCGGTTGGTATCCTTCTATTCGTTTTGGCAATGAAACATAACGAGTTAATGGTGTTAATATACAAATGATGCACAGGATAGAGTGCGTTGGTGGAGATGTTTATAGCGCACTCGAGGATATTTACAATTGTGAAACATGCACGAGGCGAAGCCGAGTGCATGTTGCACTACATTGTAAGTACCCGAGAGTGAGCTGCATCTCCACTAACGCCACGAAATAATCCTGTGCATCATTTGTTTTATAAAATGGGTCGAAAACTAACAGCATTTTTCACGTACATTTGTAAGATGTCCGAAGATGTTCGTCCCAAACATTTACGCACGTCGCACTCGGAAATCCCGCATATATAAGTACTGTACGTACGCCACACATGTTATGCACACAAGAAAGGCCGGCCGCCGGCAGGCAGCCCGAACTAGAAGTTGTTTACAGGATTGACAGCACGTTATAGTAGCGCGCGACGTACTTGTAATAACTGATTGAGTGCGCACTGCTAGTGTAAACATTGTGACGTCAGGCCGTGGATGTTAGTGAGAAATTAACCCACGCACACGTGACTCATTTCAGCGCTTCCAATTGGCTACATTCTTGAACCCATTTTATAATCGTAAATCACTACATGACGTAGTTACCTAGGTGTGGGATCCACGAGGGATATGCATCTCGCGACCGTCTCTTTGGTATTAGTAGAGTCTACTATGTCGAAATATTGGGTCCCGTGAGATTTTCGGGCCAAAATTTATTTTTTTAGCTAACTTGGTCAATTTGGGGGTGCTGAATCCAAAAAAAACTTTGGTTCCATTTTTTTTCGACCACGTCTTCTGTCGCCATTTTGAATTTAAAAATGGCCGCCATAGCAAACTGTATTTTGACCCAATTCTCATAATGTGAGCATCATAGAAGGTTCAGATTTGATGCAAAAAGCATATTTGTGATGTCAGACATACTGATACACCATTTTCTAATATTGTAGATAGCTTTGATACATTTTTTTAGGCAGCCATCTTGATATTCAAAATGGCCGCTATAGCTAAATATATTTTTACCCATATCTCAGGTTGTAAGCATTATGTAGAGTATAAATTTGTGGCAAAAATCATGCTTATGATGTCAGTCATGCAAATATATACATTTTTTCTTTAATTCAATGATGTATCATTTTCCTTAGCGGCCATCTTGAATTTCAAAATGGCTACCATAACAAATGTAATTGGACCGCTATCTCATATCGTATGCATTGTGTAAGGTTCTAATTTGGGGCAGAGAGCATGCGTATGTTGTCAGACATTCTGAAACATCTTTTTCTGAAACAATGGTTCATTTTGATATTAAAGGTGGCCATCTTGAAATTCAAAATGGCCGCCACACCAGAATTATTTTGACCCATATCTCATATTGTACGCAATACAGACAGTTCACATTTCGGGCATAAACCGGGCTCATGATGTTGAACATTCAGATGCACTTTTCCCCTCCCTAAAATTGCAGATCACTTTCAAGGCTGCCTTCTTAAAATTCAAAATTGCTGCTTTTCAGCTAATATCTCTGGTTACAAGCAACTTTTAGACACATCAATGTTTATGGTGGCGTACAGTGTACATTGTTTAAAACACACACACACATAGGGCCAATACATTCTCTAATAAGTGATTATTTGTATTGGTCGCCACTATTGAAATTCAAGATGTACTTCGACCATATTTGGTGCTGTAAGATCTTTAAACTGCAAAACCCAAGCATGGTGGACATGTATAAGTCAATCACTTCATTGAATATTGCATAAGCGGAAGTGTTTCCTGTCCTGTGGGTACACTGTTGTGTTGAAATGCAAAAAAAAAGGCTGCCATGTGAAACATTCCTTTAAAAGCATAGCGTTTGGGTAAAATTTGTGAATGGGAAATTATGTGATTTTGATGTTAAAAACAAATGACTTTAAAAGAACACCTCTTAATATCTGTGTCTGGGTAACTAAATAATGCCCCATTTAGACGATTTGGTTGTAAGAACTTGCAATATTAGCCCTATATACTCTATTCATTCATGGGATAGTCACTTAGATAATTAAATGTTTTCTAGGCTCATTCCCTGCACGTGTTTTTAAAGAAACAGCACAGTTCTAAATTCTTCCATTTTATAATAATTGAATAATTTATGCATACGCTTTGAAAATATCTATAATCTGATATAGCATATCATATCTATATGTAATAGAGGCACAAATTAGGTTGTGAGAGTTTACGAGGTTCGTTCGCTGGATATATTGTATCAAGTCTCTACGAGGGTAAAGCGGGAAATTGTCCTGGTTGAAGTCATCCACGCCAAACTTCTGGAAGGCACGGACTGTGTCATAGGACATTCTGCATGATTCAAGGTTTAGATACTTCTTGGTCCATCTGCTCTTGGAGCCATCCTCAAATTTTCAACTTCAGCCAGCACCATGAAAGGCATGAAAAAGCAGACTTTAGTTGTTCCTGTTTTTTTTCGCAACAAACTGCAGAGCATAAACTCTCAAAATTGTCAATTGTACATTTATCATTTCCTTTTCCAGTGATGGAGCAGACAACATGCAATGCAGTAAGTGAAGTAATTGAAATGTTAGAGTCTACGTAATAATCATCGATATCTCTTATTTTCCCATTGCTCTAATACATACAATGGAATGAGGCTATCCGTTGTGAGTGACGGGTGACAGTAACTCCCATGGCATCTTTGATAAACTCTTTTTTTTTCTTTCCATGGTGTGGTCTCTGTGTCAGATGGAATTGACTGCTCAGTATTTCAACTTCCAAGCTGATTATTTGGCTCAGTTTTGTGAGTTTCTAAGGCATTGGGTAGGAAAAATGAACCTTTAATAGTGAGAATGAGGAGAAGGCCATGAAACAATGAGATGAAGAGTGATTGTGGAATTGCTTAGAACTCATACCTTTCAATAATTGTATCGTTCAGCCATGACTGTATGATGACAGGTCTATCAGGCTGTAGAATCAGTAGAAATGTTATGAAAAATTGGTGATCCCGTATAAAGCTTAATGACTTTGGATCCAATCTTACATGGTGTATTTTTTTTTCACGAGCTTAATGTCTGGCCTTTCTCACAATATTCCAGAGATTAATATATTTCAATTCTCTCAGATACAAATTCTTAGTACGGAACATTAAAACTGCCCTTTTCATCTCTTTCTAGAGTATCTCCCTTGAATGTTTCTGATACCTGACTGCCAAACACCACATTCATCAGCTTCAAGGCGGTGACAATTTCTTACATTACCCTCGTGTGATGGTCTTCTAAATTGTGGAGGAATTCTGATGCATGTAAAGTGCCACAGAACTGAGCTGTTATCGCTCCTTTGTTGTTTTAGAATCATTGGTTGTACAGCAGTAAGCATCTTGGAAGTCTTGATAACTGAAGATGACCCACTCAAGGGCAACCAGGAAAAAAATCCTACTTATTCCTTCTTCATTCTGTGTTATTCCAGAAATATATCTAGCAACCTTAAGTGTTTCAGTTTATGGCCAACAAACAAGATTGCGAATGGGATACCTGGTAGGGTGACCATAGCATTTCTTGCCACTGCGAGACTTTTCCTTGTTTGTCTTCATTCTCTTGAGGCAGCATCAAGTTTTTGAAGATCACCTTCAATTGCATCAATGCTTGCTTTTGTACAAATATTCATTGATTGGGATTAAATATAATCATTAACGAGGTTCCACAACGCAAAATAACGTGTTGCCTGAGAGGCAAAAAAGAACCGTTTTAGCGCGCAGTTTGTGAACCGCACAGGCCTATACCCGCCTGGCTATATGGGATGTAGCGCTTACACGCTTGCCCACACTATCGGACAGTGGTATGCCCCCTCCCCCCGTTACGCAGTTTTTGTCCGTCAGCATCTCTTGACGACGTAATTGGAACCTCATTCATACATTTTGAATTTATGGCGGCCATTTTGAAATGAGAGATGGCTGTCATTCTGCGTGAACTGGAAATCAATTCAGTCTAACTAGGACAATTTTGGCACATTCATCTAAGGCGCTTACCACAGTACTATATGTTTTCTATGGCGGCCATCTTGAATTTCAACATGGTGGCCTATCTAATGATCCACAATTAGAAAACAGCTGTACTGGACCGTTGGACACCACAGGCATGTGCATTCGTGAAAATTTGATGCTTCTACAATAATTGCAAACTGATATATTATTAAAAAAAAACGCTATGGCGGCCATTTTGAATTTCAAGATGGCGGCCTACAAACTGTACAAAGCAATCCACAAAATCAGAAAATGATATATCAGAGTGTCTGACATTATAACGATGTATTTTGCACCAAATTTGAGGTTTCTACAATGCTCACTTTATGAGATATGGGTAAAAATACAGCTTGCTATGGCAGCCATTTTGAAATTCAAGATGGCAACCTACAAATTGTATCAAAACAATCCACAATATCAGAAAAAGATTTATCAGAGTGTCTGACATCACACCCATGCATTTTGCACCAAATTGTAAGCTTCTACAATGCTCACTTTATGAAATATGGGTCAAAATACGGTCTATTATGGCGGCCATTTTGAAATTCAAAATGGCGGCTTGAGACGTGGTCAGAAAAAAATAGAACCAAAGTTTTTTGAATTCAGCACCCCCAAATTTACCAAGGTGGCGAAAAAAATCAATAAAAAAAACTCACGGGATTACATAGTAGCCTCTACTATATGTAATGTATCAAGCTGCTTTTACACCAAATCCGGCAGGGGTCACGGAATGGGGTTTTTGCTATGATGCGCCAAAAGGAACCATGTCTGGTTCTGTTACAATATTACTTCCCGACTAATAATTTTGTTACAAATTGAATATTCTACTGTTTGATTTGATTTGATTTGATTTATTGGTTTCTGTATCATCATTGTACATACACATTCATATACAAACATAAATATAAGTTGCATTTTCTTCTTCATTGCCTTTGTACAATGTACAGCAAGAATATAACAAAACATACAACAATGAATAATACAGAGGGGCTACAGCATAAGCGTGGCTGTTGATTTTGTTACTCTTGATTTTGACATGAGAATAACATTTTGGGTGACTTTGTACCGAATTGCTTTTTTTTTTTTCGTAACAGAACCAGACAACCCCGGCCCGTTGCCCGTACCGTGGTCGGTGTAAACGAGCCATTTAAGTACAGTAAAACATTAGTCTATGCAAGGAGGTTTAAGACTGAGATGGAGTTTTCTCGACTGGCTGTGTTATTATTCAAAGAGTTGTCAGTTTTCTATTGGTGTACGCAAGAATCACCCGGGTGCATTGACGCCTTTGATTACGCTGGCAATTCCCCTCCCTCCCTGCCGTTGTGTTGCAAAGAAACTTTAGATAACGCGAAAACGCAACCTGTAAAAAGTAAAATGCCCCACTATATTATTATCAGTTCATCAAGGGACTCCCTGCGTCGTGAATTGAGCAAACGCAAACATGGCCCAGAACGCGCAGTGATAACTCAGACGACGTGAGATCTATTTTGATAAGCAATTTTGCCCATGCGCAGAACAGTTTTTTTTTCTTTTTCCACGTTGCGGAAATCTACTCATCCCTATTAATCTTTCATGAGCACATACAGGCCGTATACAAACCTATCGAGTGAGATGCGATAGTAGACTATTATTTATGAATCATGAAGTACAATTTTGATATCAAAATATCTACACTTTTGGGGCATCTTTTCAAAATTTCAGATTCTGCTGTCGGTTAGATAACAGACTGAGGGAGAGTCAGCATTTTCAGGATATTTTGTTGTTGTTGTTGCTGAAATAACAGTAATCTAAATTTATTTGTTGGTATCTCGTTAACTAGCACAGTGGCTGCATTTCAATGGCAAGAAATGAGCTGTGTAGGCCCGCGTACAAGAGTTGGACCACATGACCAGAAGTTACTGTTTTGCTTTGTCAGCATCCTTTGCAGCTTGGTGGCAAAAACAAACAAACAAACAAACAACAACAACAACAACAACCAGGAAAAAACCAACAACATCAACAACAGAATGCTGTATGCTGGACGGTGTAATGTGTACAGGAACGTAGGGGGCGCACTTATGATACTGAAATCCGTCCCATCAAGTAAGTGCCATCTATGATAGGGCTTATACCTGTAAATAAAATGGAATGTCCCAGACCCCTTCACAAATTCGTACCAAAGATACCAAAATAAATGAAGAAAAATATTGATTGAAAATCAATAATGCAGTTTGGTAAAAAAAAAACTGAATAGCCGCAGATATTGAGTATGAATTCTTCTACAAACTGCATTTTGATTGGAAGACGAAAGCTTTTCTCATGGGATTTGAAGGGACTCTATTGCATTGGGTGCATGTACAAAATATAAGTGATATTTTGAGTGAAAAGAATTCGTAGTCTGGCTTTGCGGAACCTTGGACAGAGTTTGAGCTGAAGAACCCGCCTTGGGAATTTGATGGATGAAAGGATTTATCTCACTTGTCACACCTCAGTTGAGTTGAGTTGAGTTTATTAACAACATATTTTGTACATATACATGTGAATATGATAACATGAAATTTCATAAGATAAGATAAACATGAAAATGTTTTATGAGAATACAATGACATTATATAAGGTACTTACAGCTGTAGGTGCATGCATATAATATGTACACACTTAATCTATTTTACCTAAGAATACATGTGTAATTTGATTTAATTTCATGATGATATATTTATCACTGAAAAGACAACAAAAAATGAATAAGTCTGTAATATAGACATATATGCATAGGCAAAGGTTCTGAACAAAAAAGCACAGACAAAAACAAACAAACAAACAAACAAACAGAAGATAATGTTGTTAAAGAGGGAACCAAAAGTTAGCACATGTGCTAGTCGAGAATGGTTCTCCCGTTTAGCTACATTTCAAATACTCATTGCAAGGTCTCTCCTTCTAAAGTAACTATATTTAAAAAGTACATTAAACTAAACATTTAATTATTCCTTTCATCACTAAACATTATTTAACAAATGATTTTTTCGATTTTTTCGAAATTAAGATCTTGTTCTTTCCTCTTGAACATTTTTAGGCAAACTATTCCAGAACTTTGACCCGACAAAAGATATAGAAAATGTTACATGTGTCGTTTTACATTTCGGGAGTCTAAGCATGGAATGATCTTTGCCTCTAGTCCTGTATGCATGATTCATTAGCTCATAACATTGCGTTACAGAATGTGGTAAATGTCCCTTGTGTAGATCATACAAAGGTTGACACTGCAAGCTTATGCAGGTCAAAAACATCTGACACTCCTATATAGACTGGTGAATAATGACCCAGAACTTGTTCTCTAGGAGGAAAATGTAATTGCTCTCATGGCCATTTTCTGTGCTAAAAATATACAATTTACGTGGCTTCTGTAGCAACTTCCCCAGACTTCAATTCCATGTGATTGTTTAAAGAATTTATATAAAAGCATGAGTACATGCCTTGGAACAAAATATCTTATGCAGAAACTGTTAACACACCTTTAATTGCAATGGGTCGTTTTGGTCCTTTTATAATCATATAATTTGTTTTCTTCAAATTAGTAGTTGATCTACTCACAATACACCATATTTGTACCTCACTCAATTTTCCACTTACGTCATTCATGTCGTACCTTTGGGAAACGTATGAAAAATCTAAACTGAAAATGCTTAGATGAGCAAGGTAAATCATTAATGTCTAATAGAAACAGTGTGGGTCCCAGCACTGATCCTTGTGGTACGCTACATGTAATCGTTCTAATACTGGGTATTTCATCCTTGTAGCACAATACCTGTGATCGGTTTGAGAGGTAATTTTGGAAACACTGCAACACGATGCCTCTTATGCCATAATATTAATTGTGCTGACAGGATGCGACGATTGATTGTGCCAAACGCCCTTTTGAAATCTATAAATATACCAAGGGTTTATATTTCACCTTTATCATTTGAATGTAATAATGTATTAACCGAATTGATTAATGATAACTTTGTACTGTATGTCTTACGAAACCATACTTGTGTCCTTACAAAATTTTAGTTGACTCCAAAAAGTCCATTAGACGACCATCAATAATTTTTCAAAAACTTTTGCAATTACTGGCAGAACTGAAATAGGTCTGTAATTACCTGGGTCATCTTTCGACCCTTTCTTAAACAAAGGCGTCACTTTTGCTATCTTAATTGCATCTGTTAATTGGCCCGTTTCTAGTGACAAATTAAAAATATAAGTCAATGGGGGAAAATATATGTGGTGCTGCATCCTTGATCAATCTTATTGACAAATTATGATAACCATGAGACTTTGTAGCATCAAGAACATATAAAATATCCATAATTTCTTCATATGTTATGGGTCTCCAAGCCAAAGATATTGTATTTCTGGCACCCAAATAATCTTGAAAACAACTATTAGGAGGCCCATTTGATATTTGTTCCGCCAAATTTGACCCAACAGTACAGTGACAAAGTAGGTGTTGAGTTCTTCGGCTATTTCTTTTTCAGAAGATACAACTTTATCAATTCCACCTTGATTGATGGCTAACTCTTCTATATCCAATTTTTTATTCTTACTCTTTTTACCAATTAGCTCATAAATGGTTTCCCAGGTCTTTGTCATATCACTTTTGTTACAATGAAAAGAATTGTAATAATACAATCTCTTTGCATTTTTATAACTGTTACCAAAGAGTTTCGATACCTTTTATACTTGTTTCCATATTCGTTACTAAAATTTGATGACCTGTAGTTTTTGTATAAAGTGTGCTTCTTCTTGATGGATTTAAGAATCGCTGATGAAATCCAATCCTTTCCAGGACCGTTCTTTTTCCGGGATACATTATATTATATTGTAGGTGCATGCTAATCACATATTTTCTCAAACATATCCTAAAAAACTTTATAAGCTGTGTTTACATCTTTGTATCTAAATACATGTGCCCACTCAATTTTCCCTAGATCCTCGTGAAATGACTGGGTATTGACTTGTAGGATCGGGCAATTTTCCGCACAAAAGCATTCATATTTTTATTCATTTCTCCCAGCTCTTTTAGAGAATTTTTTGAATTGTGAATTTTAACACACGTCTCTATGGGGAATTATTTACCCGTGTGAGCCCTATAGAGTATGCATGTAATACACACAAGTCAATGAGAAGTATCCATCCCATACAAGTTCTGCTGGATTATGTTGATCTATTCTGTCAAATCTTTCCCTCCCTCCCCCTTCCCCCTCTCCTCCCCCCCCCCCCCCCCCACACACACACCCCAACTCTGCTTAACTACAATTTGCTTTCTTATTATGTTCTTGTGGTATTAGATCTTAGTACATAGTATAGTCATCAGTGTCACACAACTTTTAATGATTGTTGTATTTTAATATATTTCTTTGTTTTGGCTACCACTGAAACAGCTCAAAATGCACACACACACACACACACACACAAACACACACACAACATTATTATGAGGAAACCTCTCGCATTCTATTGGTCTGATATTGCCAAACAAATCTCTTAAAACCAATCAGAAAATGATAAGGAAATGAATCTAAATGATCAAGTGCTTAAATACCGCATGACCCCTAGCTCTATCATCCACTGTCTTGTTTGATGTCATTAGAACTCACGACTCACAACTCACTCGTATGAAATATGCTGTTCTCACAGATTACCCATGGGAAAATAATATCATCAATGATGGTCAACAGACCGCACGTACTATAGATGTTTGCACTCCCAAAATTCGAAGTGAAATATATAATTCAAGGATCCATGCTGTTACGTATAAAGTCAAACGTAATTTGTTTTCGTTTGGTAGATACTTTATTTTCTGCAAATCAATATATACATAGATCGAATAATCGTGAATAGATTGAATAATCGTGAACATGGGAAACATACAAAGTATATTTGAAACAGAGTCGTTTGACTTGCATAAACAACGATATAAAAGGAAATTAATGATATTACAGTATGCATGTCTATGCAGCTGGGATTACAATAACAATATTATATTTAAGAAGTGATAATGCAGAGGGCCACCATTGTAAGCATTGCTTGAAAAGATGGCCGGCCCGAGGAAACGGTAGGTGAATTGGTAACAATACAAATTCTGCTGCGAAGATAGCAGGGGAAAATAAACTCTGATGTGTGATGGTGGTGAATGTGCGTGCGAGTGCTTTCAAAAGTGCACAGGGGCAGATAGGCTGGGATTTAGAATAATAAAATTAGTTTGCTGGAAGAGGGAATGACTTACGATGTTGCTACTATCGGGAGACCAACATGAATCATATAAATTATTCGTGCTTAATTCGTATTTGAAGTATACTGCGATAAAATATGCTTCTTTAAGTTTACTTTGAATGAAAACAAGGAGGCACACTGTTTCAACTCCTCAGGAAGAGTGTTCCATGTATCCAGACCGTGATGTCTAATCGACTCTTGAGCAAGTAAAAGCTTTGGATTACTTAAATGAAAATCATGGGAACGAAATTTCAAAATGATAACCTAATGATTATTTCAGCACGGCACATGATTCAGCTAGATAAAAGTGACATATACTTATTTCAAAACATATACATATGTACATGAAATATATATACAACATACAATTAGATATGGAAACAAATCAGAGCAAAAGTGAATGAAAAAAAGAAAAAATATATTTACAGAAAAAAAATGAACACATGCTCGGTTTACTTGAAAACAAAAATGAGGGAGGGGTACAATATCATTGTGGTGTCAGATACAAATTTAAACTCCGTCTATAACCGCTAAAAATGTTTGCTGTTTTACGCATGTTGGCAATGTATTCCATAATTTTGGGCACTTGATAACTAAAACTCCTCTGCCTAAAGCAGGTTTTGAAAATTATATGGTAACTTCAATATCAGCGTTGTATTCCTTAAATCATGATAAAAATTGTCAACTCAAACATTTCACTCATACATTTAGGGGTTAGATTACAAGCGACTTTATACATTGTGCAAAATATATGTTTGTTTCTTCTCATTTCAAGTGTGTCAACATTAATTTGCATACTCATTAGTATAACAAGTTAGTTGGATATCTCGAATTTACCTGCAACACTGCTCTTAGAGAACGATTCTGGAGAATTTGAAGACGATGAATATATCTATGTTTAATATTTCACCATATAACATCACAATAATCAAAATTACTTTGAATGGCGGATTTATAAAATGTAATAGCCGTTTTCACTGAAATAAAAAATGTCTTAACCTCTTTAACAAATACAAATTTCTGACCCTGCGTTTACACAAAATAATGTTCAATATGATGGCTCCAGTCTAGGGACTGCTCAATATACTAAAAAGTACACACCAAAATATTTACAATGAGGAATTTCAGTTATTTTAACATTGTTTACACTCACATTCAAATTCACAAGTTTAACCTTTTTCTTAGACCCTATTAGCATAGTTCAATATTTTTCCAAATTAAGGGCTACCTGATAGCCAATCTGCAATTGATACGGACCATATCACGGTATACATTTTTTTTTCAATCTATTTCACATTTTTACCAGACACATGAATACACGTGTCGTCAGCATAAAATGCAACCGATGAACGTTGTAAGCAGTTAGGCAAATCATTAATATAGATTGTTAACAAGAGTGGCCATACGAACGTGAACGTAATTAGTGATAAGAGTTGAAACTGTTGGTCTGCACATAGATCCAAAGTAGGGATTCAATTAGGACCTACAATGTATTACCAAGAATGTCTACCTTGAAATACGCCATCAATATAAACACTTTAATACGTGGCATTTCAATACTTCCGAACTTGAGTTCTTCTCAATGCAGAAATTATCAGAAAAGAAAATCATTTATTCATATAAAGATTTTACACAACAGAGTTTTACTGATATGCATTATACTGTCGAAAGTGCGTCATTTAAATCAACGACTTTCAAGTTTGCTGAAGCATGTTAAGATTGCGTTTAACAATCAAAATAGCCCCATTTGAGCTTTTGTGATAATATACGAATACATTTCAAAATGAAAAGCAACAATAAAGCAGCAGCTTACGCGGTAATGTTGCAGCCAACCATGCTGAAAAGAACACAATGTCCCACCATGTGAAACACAATGTGAAACACAGTTTGAACACACTGTGAACTTGCAGTGTGAAATATCTTGATTCACACTGTTAAATTCGAACGTTTTAACAGTGTGAACACAATGTGAATCATTACTATGTGAATACCCTGTGAAAAACCACACCAAAGTGGAAAATAATCTTCACACTGTTAAATTCGAGCGGTTTTTTTTTTTTTTTGATAGTCGACTGTGTGAATACAGCGTGAACACACTGTAGGATACTGCGTCCTTTTCAGCAGAGGATGATAATAATTCATGATATAACATGTACTTGAACATTTCAGGCACACAAGACAAGAATTAAGTCGACTGTCAATATATATTCTATATTTATGTCAATAAAGTAATGTGGTCTATAGTCTTCACATTTTTCAAAATGTTATTTACATTATATATATATATATATATACATATATCTGTCAAATGTGTCATGCATATCAACAATTTTCAAGTTTGCTGAAGCATGTTAAGATTGCGTTTAACAATCAAAATTTGAGCTTTTGAGCTTTTGTGATGTACGATTACATTTTAAATGAAAAGCAACAGTAAAAAGCAGCAGCTTACGCGGTAATGTTACAGCCGACCCTGCTGGAAAGAACACAGTGTCCCACCATGTGAAACTCAATGTGAAACACAGTTTGAACACATTGTGAATGATTTTGCAGTGTTAAATTCGAACGTTTTAACAGTGTGAACACAACGTGAATAATTAATTCACTATATGAAACAGAACATTACTATGTGAATAGCCTGTTAAAGACCACACCACAGTGGGAAATAATCTTCACACTGTTATATTCGAGCGTTTTTTGCACATAGTCGACTGTGTGACTACAGTGTGAATACAATGTGGGATACTGTGTTCCTTCCAGAAGGGGAGGATATGTAAATTCATGATATAACATACCTGAACATTTCAGGCACAAGAAAAAAAAATAATTCGACTGTCAATTATTTATTTTATATTCTTTTTTTATGTCAATAAAGTAATGTGGTCTATAGTGTCTCGCATTTTTCAAAATGTTATTTACATCATATATGTATATATATTTGAGTTCACAGCATCCTGCATTAATTCTCTTTAAAAATTTTCTTACGATTTCTGAACGTATGACAAATTATTTCATTGGCAATGTCAAAAAGCCTTTGGAATTTATGACTTAACCGCGGTAACTGCTTCAACGAAAATGTTCCACACATCCTTGTTGTTCTGTACTTAGATGCCAATAAATCAAACATGATAATGTGTCATCATCATTCAACGCTTTCTAGAATACATGGCATGCATGGGGAGGAGAAGGAAAGAAGAAGAAAGACGACTCCATATTTTTATATTCACATGTATAATACCCTGAGGTGGCGGTATCCCGTATTTTCCTTTTAATGCTATAATATCAATTAAGTGTGGCAGTTATATGTACGTCACTCTATGCAATTTTTATGTGTAAGAAGGTATGACAAATCATTTTATTATTAATACTATTCTTGCCTTATTCCATGATATGTATTTTCCTTGTGTCATGATATACCTATGGTAACGTAACTATAACTTCAAGCAAATACTATGTTTCATACATGTTCTTGCTGTACACGATCTCAAAGTAGTTAAATCAAACTTACGCGTCTTTACTTTTTAACACTTTCTACGATACACGGGGAGGAAAAATGAAAGAAGAAGAAAAGTGACAAAAGTGACGGAGAAAAAGGAAATGAAGTAAATCTGTGTCTTGCGATATAAATCAAGTTCATTCATTTTATTTCAGTACGGTACAGGTTCCAGCCAGGGCTGTTCTTCATAAGTTAGGGGATGAATAAAATCTAGATGCAATGATAGAATTTTATAAAGTGATATTATACAATGAACTTCTATACAACATATAGATTTTAACACGAAAAGAGGAATTAGGTAGAACAAATCTTAAATTTAATCAGTGTAATATGAATATCTCTCCGATTAGTGGTCATAATCATTGATGTTCACCATGTTCTACGACGTGATTCTGCAATAAACGTTTTCAAAATATTGATCTAGTCTCTCTTAAGCATCAAAAGTGTGTTATGACTTAAGGTCTGAAGACGAATTATTCCGCGATATAGCCCCATGAAAACTGAAACTTAATGTGTGTTTATCTCGGGCAACGAGAATCCTAACATACTTTTTAAATCATAAGAAGCGTATCTATAAGATCAAATTTCAAAAACTTGAAACGCTGTTTTATTCTATTTACATGTAACTAACTTAATATTTACATAGATAAATTAGGACGGTGATATCCCGTATTTCCATTTTTAAAGGGATGGTATAGTATTGGTGGCGATGAGGATTGGGCTTTTTGATTTTTGCAAGGTACCAATTAAGAAACCACTTATAAGATAGTACAGAGCATACAATTCTAAGAGGAATTCAAAGTTTATTTGATTAAATTCGGTTTTGGAATGGCTGAGACATCCAAAAACAAAGTAAATCAAAGCATTCAAAATGAAAGGTGGGTCCCACCTTCTATTAGGATCCCTCTGTTTCGGATATCTCAGCCATTTCAAAACCAATTTTCATCTAAATAATAAGCATTGAATTCCTCTCAGAATTACATGCTCTTTCACATTTCATGAGATGTTTCTTCTCATCCCACCAAAAAAAAAAAAAAGTTACAAACCCGAAGTTACGTCTCAACCATAACTATACGATCCCTTTAAAGTGATCCCTTTAATGTTACAGAGGTGTATTGACATACATTATACGTACATCTAAAAATCAATAACGCACCTAAGTTTGTAGCATCATCCGTTTATGCAGTTTTTAAATGGTAAAGAACGTGTGACATTATAGATTTATTGACTTTGTTCGTACACTATAATCAATGGTATTTCTCTCATAATTTGTCATGTCAACTATAAACGGCAACGTAACTTCTTCAAACAAAAATGTCACTTACATGTTCTTGCTGTTCACCATGCATCTAATATTAATGTTATTACAGTCCATGAGTCAAACAGCCCACGAGTCATTATAGCCTATGCCGGTTCGACACTATATAAAACAAACAAAGCCAACGAGACCGATACATAAAGCCCCGTGTTGCAATGTCACGTCGAACTCGTGGATTGTTTTGGTGTCGAAATCATATTATTTGCCTTGGGTCGAACGCATGGGCTGTGCAACTCGTGGCTGTATAACTCATGCAATGTGTCATACAGCCCACGAGTTCGACATTGAAAAAAATGATGGACCTTTTTTTCAATGTCGAACTTGTGGGCTGCATGACTCGTGGGTGTCGGTCTCGTGTGATATGATCCCGAGTTTGTACCCTCTGTGGTATCATGGTATGGCGGAGTATCACGGGGGTTGCAAACCTGGTAAGCTGACATCAAAATGTAAATAATACTCAGTCATTGAAGATCACTTATATATAGTTCCATGCGTAAACCGCACCAAAAGTGGCACTCTGTCGGCATGACTCGGACGTACCGGCAGACCAGTGGCTCGGGAAAGCGGTTGAACACCGCTGTGTTACGATCACAGTTAGCTCGAAAGATCTGCGATAAAGAGAGTGAGTAACAGAGCTTGTTGAAAAACAAACAATAACCAGAAACGATGGAAATAAAGCACGAGGAATGTTTCTACGATGCATTCTTTACAAGGCAGTCGGAGAGTTGTGAGAAGTTGGCATAATCGCCTCTTTTGTCCGTGTGGCCATGGAGATTGTGACATCAAAATCACACAGAAACAATGTGAAGGGAATAGAATGCCGACCTATGTAATGTTGTACACTTACGAACATTATATAATATTATATATATTGGCAGCAAAACTTGCACAGTATGATATATATATATATGTATATATATACAAACGTTGTATGTGTGTGTGTGTGTGTGTGTGTGTGTGTTATAACGTAGCGTAAGTTAAATGCTCCACGGTTGTAAACTTTTAGCCTTTTATTACCCTACTGGAAAGAAGACAGTGCGAACACAGTGTGAAATCTGCTCACACTGTTAAATTCGAGCGTTTTTAATATTGTAAACACATTAACAATCATCAATTTACGGTGTGAAACAGAACATTACTATGTGAACTCTATGTGAAAACCAACATCACAGTGTGACATCATCCTCACACTGTTGAATTCGAGTGTTTTCACATAGCCGACTATGTGAACACACTGTGAACACGCTGTGGGACGCTGTGTTCTTTCCATCAGGGCAGACCGGGTGTGATGCTCGTTATTCCGAAGGTTCGTTATTCTGAAAGACACGTATTCCGTATACCTTCCTTTTTGTTAGCCCGAAAATGAAATAGGGTTTGTTAATCGGAACATTTTTGTGACATTTTTCAAGGTTCGTTAATCCGAAAATAAAGAAATTCGAAACCGCTCACCATATCCTCATCAGGATCCTCGCTTCCTCGGACTGTAGTAAAGGTGTCTCCGTCTGAACTAAAGCTGACCTTGTAGAACTTAACCCATTGGTCAACATTGTGTCGCCCTTGCGTCGCCACTCCGACGACTGTACGGGACGTTGTGAGGTCGACCTGTCAGGGTGCGTGACCAAAATCTTGTAATCAATATCAACTCGTTAAAGGATAATATTCCCGGTATGTGGATTCTGTAAATGCAAAAAGTATTTGTAGAACACATCGAGTTTGGTGCCACTAGATCAGTGTGCATCATCGCTGGATAAGAAGACTACAACTATTGTGAATTCACGAGTTGTTGCAGCCTTCTTTTTCAGAGATGACAGCGCATGGGCTTACCCAAAAACACTCATAACTTCAGTGATCTGCACGTATTGATTTTCTTGAAACTTCCCTGGTATTTTTTTTTTTTTGCTTTCACTGAATTCACACACAGTTTGGAGCTAATTCGAAACATAAAACATCCCTAATACGAGAGGGGGCTAGTCCGGGAGGCTGGATATTACAAGACTGCGGGATACGTCTCAGAGAACGTTATTCCTCCTTGCAAGTTGATAATTATATTTGGGGAAAATCCGGTTACAACTATAGTGCGGAAGGGAAATTTTGTAAGCCACTAGAATAATTAATGTATATTCTGATTGTAAGTTTTCGAAACACTGATTCATGTCTAACAGCATGGTTGACAAGTTAACGCTGGATACATCTTGGTACCAGACATATCCATTTAACCTTCCCGAAAAGAAACAGGTTTATCCACAATGGGTATACGATTTGGCCGGACTGATGTTCTGGACTTGCCGATTTATATGTATACATCGATAAATTTGACGAATCTTACGCTGCGTTTACACCATGTTCCCAGCGGCCACGGCAGTCACGTTTCAGACTACCGTGGACAAAACGGAATGGACGTAAGATTACGCGGTGAGACGGTACAGGCAAACGTGCACAGGGCCGTAATTGCCGTGGATGTCGTGTTAGATTTTTAAACTGTCAAACAATTTGCCACGGAATGAGAAATATTGTTTGCCGTGATAAAACGTGGAAAAAGCAAAAAAAAAAAAAAAAAAATACGACGGCACGGAATATTTGTAACAAAACTTGGAGGCTGTCTGTAGCGGGATGCGGTGGAATATAATTGATAGTGTCGCCTGACCAGACGCTGTGAGAGCAGCGTCTGATAGCTCTTTGTTCAGCTGAGCAAGGACTGAAACGAACAAGACTATAGAATACGAAGAGGGGACAACAGGAGACTGTCTTTTACCCACGGCGCACTACGTTTCAGGCAAACGGGGCTGCCGTGGCCGCCGGGAACTGAACATGGTGCAACCGCAGCAATAGTACCGTCAAATTCTAATATATGCGGCATCCAATGTAGGGAAGCTTTAATTATTAGTGAACAGAGAAGCCAGTTGTACCTGGATCCAGCGACTCGAATCTGATTTACTAGCCACCCACGCTGTATTCCAGTTGAGTCGCCCGTGTCGCGCCATCACATTATTGTTAGCCTGAGACGATGACGTCATTCTTTCGTCGGGGACGCGATCCAGCTCTGCTATCCCAAGCGCAGAGACATTTTCAGGAATGTCATCGCCTGTTTGACAATAAAGAAGGAAAATACATAGAAATACATTAAATTATACACTTAATGCAAAACTCTTTGGCCTCATCCTTTCCATTTGCGATAAAAGTGGACTTTGTTAGTTTTCTGTCGTGCACTCATTCGCAAGAACCTGTTGAAGCAGAATAAAGTATAAAGATATCGAACCGTTCGAAACTGTAAGGGTAACAAAAGAACCACGGTCACTTGGCCTTGGCTTATCACAATTCTTCTTGGTTTCGTCTCACAGGGAGACCAGCTTTCATTGCGGTTTCAATATCTGCATCTTATAATTTTCACCGCAATGTCAAAAAAGATCACAGCTGATTCGTCCATTAAATGACTGACTACTCCTACTTACTGCAAATCATCGCAAATACTAAAATAAGGCGTAGGGTGAAATCGGATTCTGATGTACTCCCATTTCTTCTTACCTTTATACCAAATTATTGACCCCTCCAGCTACCACCACGCCCTCACTAAGCCGATATTTCTTTGTTTGCATGACCAAGTTTAAATTTTCTACCACCTCCTATTCTATCCTTTTCGATACACACATTATTATTATTTCTTTCACGCATTTATACACAGACATTTTCACTAACCTTTGACCTTTGAATTCTGATCCCATGGCCCAAAATTTTCCCTGGAGAATCTTTACGTGGTGATACATGTATAAGCTGAGGATCATGAAAATACCTTCAGGCATTGCGATATGGGGAAAATATTGAAAGTTTAAAAATTTGACATTCACCATTGACCTTTGGCCTTCAGCGTGTTTACCCAAAAGTTGATAGGCATGTATAACTTCGTCCACTCATTCGTACATATGCCAAGTTTTATTAGGATACCTCAACCGATTCTTAATGGCATACAATCGTGGCGAGTGGTTTGTGCGGCACGGAGACAAACGCAACACGCTACCTCCCCCATTCTGTATCAAATGTAGTGACCCCGAATGAGAATAGCGCTGGCTCAATGGGTCAGCGAGCAACACGCTAGACTACAAGAGCTCTGTGCTACAAATCTCCCCACACAAAATGGCTGTCCGAGCGAGCCACGAGAGCTTCCGAATGGACGCACACTCTCAGTGCGCGTGCGCATGAAGAGAGGCCAAAAGAGCCACGCGTCTTCTGGCCTCTCTCCTCCAATCACCGCAGCTTGCGGTGACAATGTTTGTGTATGATGCGTACACACACACGCACACACACACACGTATCTCAGTCAGTGGCAGCATTGTCCCACACGTTTACGGATGTAGCACCGAGTCTGGCATTGCGCAATTGCATGCACAAACTTCGGTCGTTCGGAGTTTACCTACCATAAGGGATGACGATCGTATGCCTTTAACCCTATAGAGCCCGAGCTATTTTGACCCCTTCCAGGCCCAAGGGGGGGGGGGGGGGGCACATTGTGCCCCCCCCCCCCCCTATATAACTTCTTTATTATGTATGACCGTCATACTTGGCACATGGGTAGAGCAACTCATACTCTACATGACCCATCTTTTGAAATTTCTCAAGGTCATCCACTGAGGGCGCTATTTACCAAAATATAAAGAAATACATAGGAAATACGCTAAAATCATGTTTTTTCTTTTTATTTCTTTATCCCCAGTATATATGTTTTTATTTTATATCAATCATTTTCATATTCACCACAAAGGAAAAGCAAGTCAACCTTGACTATTAGTTATGGTTGACATTTCTCAAGGTCAACATGTGGGAGCGCCATTCCTTACAATGTAAAGAAATATAATGAAACCCATGCCATATTGCTTGGAATGGGTATGGGGTATATATATTGGTATCACATTTCATATTTCCAAAATACTGAATTTTGAGTTTGCAGATAGTATGATAAACAAATGATATTATAGGCGAAGCTTGTGTGAAGATAACACAAAATAAAAGGGTAGTCTTTGAAAAATGCTGTATTTTCGATTATTTCTGTTATATCTGTTGTGTGATGCCTATATGTCATATAAAAAATAAAGGAAATAATAAGAAGACCATTTTCGGGTAATTCACAACCATAATTACATCACATTTTGGTCCTTCAGCAAATTAGAGCCAAGAAAACCCCCATTTCATCCATTATTACATTGCTAACTGAAATTGGAACAGGAAATCATGCAAAATCTGACGAACATAGTTGTCAGTTTACGGTTGCCATGGTAACCAGCAATATCGTACATAGCTGAATTATATATCAAAATGTTCGTAATAAGATTTTAGGAAAAGTCACCAAATTTGGTTGAAATCTAAAGGGTGTAGGCGTGGCAAACGAAAATATGGTAGGGGGCACAATGTGACCCCCCCCCCCCCTTGGGCTTTATAGGGTTAAGTTATACGCTGTCCACAAAATCGATTAGGGAGGGAAGGACAGACGGACGGAAGGACGAACGGACGGATGGACAACCCGAAAACATAATTGCCTCCGGCGACATTTCGTGGCAGAGGCATAAAAAGTTAACGACGCATAATTAAAGATTTTTTTTCTTCATGTTTTTGTTTTTATCGCAGTTGATACCTCTCCATGTTGTACACGAACTCTCGGTTGACGTAGGGCCGGTAGAGCCAGGTTGGATAGTGGGCGTGGCTATGGGCTGCCCGGAGAGTGACGCAGAGGACTGACTCGTGCTGAACCCGTCCATAGTTTGAGTGAGGTGTCTTGTGATTGAGTTCATGGATGGAGTGGTTCTAGAGCTACTCATTGCGTGCTCGTCAGTCTCGGTTGTCATTGTACCGGTATCAGTCGCCATATCGGACACTGTGGCAACCAATCCTGCAGTCAGTTAATAATTACAGTGAGCAACAGTGAAAAAGTAGAACAAAAGACAAAAATAACATAACAATAATGTCAAAACCCTGGAGTAATAACGTGCATGATCGCTTAGTGATGTCTTAGTGGTAGTTAATGATACCTCACTGCCTGAGGTTGATGGCAGACTCTTTTGGTCAGAATTCACAAAAGTAGTTGAAATCTTATTCATGGATTATGCTAATTATGATCTTGTAAATACGCGTGACGCGCAAAGCGCGCCAAGAGACATCCGATGATGGACGAACCCTATTACACGCATGTGCAATGTACACCGTTATAAATTGTATAACCTACCTTATTAAACACACATTTTGAATAGACGATCATCGAATAAAATATAGAGCACAAACCAAACAATAGCTTATTTGGATAATAATGACGGGTTAAAGTTACATTGTAGTGTGATTCACAGCATAAGATTAAAATACAGAACAAAAAGTACGTCATGGAGACAAAATGGAACTACTGATTATCGCCGTTTAGGCCTACATTGTCGTTAAAATATGCAAATAACCACGAACAACTGAAGTTGTGTTTAATATAATCAGCAGTTTGTCATTAATACCAGGCATAGGGCTACAGTTTCCCTTACAAATGATAAATATTGAAGGCCTTTGTAAAAATTTTGTATTAAAACGTATGAAAAATTCCACTTTGGCATTACGAGGAGTATCAGACGGGGGGGGGGGCAGTAATTAATTACTTAATTATTACTTGATTAATATGTCACTGAATCAGTAATTAATTACTTAACTATTACTTAATGAATATGTCACTGAATCTGGCTGATGAAAGGATTATAAACAGCTCTCTCTGTGTAATAAACTCAAGAATGGCTTCGGTGTTCGTGATTTCGTATGTTCCATGTTCTACGAAAACGGTTAACTCACGAATATCGCAGCGGCTTCCACTAAAGCCTGGCGGGCAGTGACAGGTAAAGTTGTACATTGTCTCCACGCAGAAACCGTTCACACAAGGCTTCGCCAGACAGTCTGAAACATTGGGAAAGGATATATGCGACTGTAAGACAGTAATCGGCAATCTTCGTAACTTTCTGAAAAGGCCCTCGTGCTATTGTCATCGCCTATAAAATCGCGAGACGAAGATAGCCGAAGGCCGGAGATACGAAACACAGTGTAGGGGGGGGGGGGGGGAGGGGACTGCTTCTGGCCACTATTGGCTTCACTCTCTCGTGGGCAATGTTTGCTATTCCGGAGGTTCGTTAATCCGAAAACAAAATGAGGTTGGTTATTCCGAAGATTTGTGATTCCTAAACATAGATATTCCCTATACCTTTATATCTATATATTTGTGAATCCTAAAATGAAAAGGGGTTCGTTAATCCGAACATTGTTTTGTGGCGTGATTCAGAAAATTCGTTACCTTTCCATTTGCATAATTGAATGCCAATCTTGAGCGTACGTAGGCCTATATAGCTTTCTGCAAGGATGGGTAAAGTCTTATCATACGCATTGATAATTGTGAATCGTCGTTGAAAAGTATTTGTGTCAATCAATTCGATGAGGTCTCTCATGATAATATTATAAGAACGTATTAGTTTAAGACGCTGTGTCCATCAAGGCTCAGGTTCAGTCTCAAGCAGAAACAGTTCAGCGAAAAAAAAATACATTGCAATTGCATATTATATATACCGTCAATCAGCAGCCTTTGAGATTTTATAGGTCTCGTTTCGTAGGGGTTGGCCTAAGCCCAGGTCGAACCCGGTCCTCCTCCCCCCCCCCCCCGAGTTTTATGTTTTCAATATGGCGCTAAAACTATATACTTCCTACAATAATTTCATGTTTTCTGCCATACTGACGCATGAGAAGAGATGGAACGGACGAAATCAAATTCTTGGTGAAACATAGACCTATCTTTAGCAACAAGATCTTACTTGTACAGCATAACCTTGCGTCAGCAGCAAGGCGTCTGTAGATAGTAAACAAGTCGTTAAAATATACAAGGATATTGACAAATTGAGACCGGTTCTGTAACGCATAAATAATCTTTAGTGCAATGTAAAGACTTTAAAATGCATGCTTTGTTCACAAAGCTGCCCTTAACAACAAGATTACCGGAGACTTGCCCAACCTATAGCGATATCTACGTGAATTCCGGGAGGTGAATGAAATGACTAGGCTGTAAAAGAAACATCTATGAATAATTGCAGTAACAGTCTATTCAAGGTAAGGATTTTTAGCAGAATTTTGTACCTCATATAGCCCGACCAGACGCTGTGCAGTTTTTACAGCGACTGGGCTGTGTATAGTTATACCTCATACTAGACCAATTCGGTTTAGGTACTATTATTTCTTATAGGCCCTAGTCACTTTTTTTCGAACGGGGGAGGGGGGGGGGGGGGGCTTCAAGTATACGTAACAAAATATGATTTAAATGCACTGACATAGCAACGCAACTGGCTCATTGCATAACCCATTGAAAGTGCTTTTGTTCTTCTTTGGAAGCCACCCAGCTAGGTTATGGCCACCACAAGATACAGTAAGTGCATGTTTTGAAGTCGGATTCATCTACAACGACAATTGATCGTTCTCTTCCATTAACGTGTCTTACCTGGTACCCTGCAGATTCGGTGGCCAGATGGAAATAGGCGGCTGGTCTTCCATCTCGGACAAGCAGACCACTCGCGGACACTGTAAGGTATGAGCTTTGGGATGAGTTGCACATGCTGACCATTCAACAACCTCACTGGACATCGCCTCACCATGGGAATGGTGTAGTTGAGATTGTAGCCATCATGACCATGATGACACCTTGTAGTGACTGGAGAGTGAGCGACAGAGGGCGATATTCAGTTCAAACGATAGTTGGAGGATACATACAAACACTCATGCATTCATAGAATTTATCATGTGCGGCACATAATTATGTAAGTGTGTGTGCACGTGTGCTGTACTATTTGCGCTATATATATATATTTTTTTGTGTCTATCATGTTGATTGTCGTACTTATAGTCTGTGTGCTTCGAACATTCCCTTTGTTCTTTTTTTCAGATTCCCATCGATATGGTCGATGTCCCGTATTAATGATACCTCTTTACTTCAATTACCTGGATTGCATATTTTCTCACAGAAGTTTTGATACCCTTGTACAATGTAAGTATGCTAAGCAGCAAATTATTAAAAATTCATTAATGGTTTAAAAGTAACAGATTGTCATTGAATATTTAAACAAGGCAAGTGCCAAAATGTGTCCCGCCGTTTCGCGTAGAAGAAATAAATGTTTTTCTAAATCCTGAAAGTTCATTGATCCCGCCTATGAACTTTGACCTTGTGATGACCTTCAACTCCCCAAGGGGCATTCACCAGCCAAGTTTGGTAACAAACAGACGTATAGGGATCAAAAGTTTTGAATCCTAATCGAAACCCACCGTAAAAACTTAACATTGGGCCCTAAAAGTTCATTGACCCCTGTCTGTGACCTTTGACCTTGTGGTGACCTTCAACTCCCCAAGGGGCATCTACCATCCTAGTTTGGTGCCAAACGGACATATACATCAAAAGTTATGAGCCATAATCGAAACGTGCCGTAAAAACTTAACATTGGGCCCTAAAAATTAATTGACCCCCGTCTGTGACCTTTGACCTTGTGGTGACCTTCAACTCCCCAAGGGACATCTACCATCCAAGTGTGGTACCAAACGGACATATACATCAAAAGTTATGAGCCAAAATCGAAACGCGACGTAAAAACTTAACATTGGGCCCTAACTTTTAAAGTTCATTGACCCCTGCCTGTGACCTTTGACCTTGAGGTAACGTTCATTTTTGATAAAATGTGTAACTTTGTATAACCACTCTTCCCTTCAAGTTTGATTGAAATTAAAGTCCTCAGTAGAGAGTTATTCAAGTTTTTGTAGCGTTATGGACGGACGACGGACGTACAGACGCCGCAGGCGATCCCTTCAGTCTCCCCGCACTTCCGGTGGGCTCGACAAAAACTAATTATAATGTATTTTGACGGTTCACATTCTCAACCTGATGAATGTAAATTTGTTTTGATGGAAAATTGTTAATTGGACGAACGTCTACTAATTTTTTGGAAGTAATTTTGAATAATGAATTGACTTGGCATGATCATATAAGGAATATAACAACTGTTGTATCTAGACATAGTGGTACAGGTGTATATTATAGTTTAGTTTAGTTTAGTTTATTTTATTTAATCACGGCAATTTGCTTCAGCAAAGCTGTTCTTCTGCAAATCCGTGAACAACATAAAAATAGCAGAAATACATACAAACTGCATATACAATGATAAAGAAAGGAACAAGTGTCAGGTAACAACAAAAACAACGATAAATTAAAAATTGTACTATACAAAAAAAAAGAAAAAAAAAAAAAAATTATATAAATTGCGATATTTATTGTCATCTGAATCATCACATAACATATGTTTTACAATGCATTTATTGTCCCTCATATGGTTTATTGTAATATTGTTTGGAGTTATTGTAATAAGACGCAGGTAAATTATTTGATGTTCTTATTGCAAAAGGACGCAATCAGAATATGTTCCCACTACATATTCAGCGCATAACACGACCCCGATATTTAAGGAGCTAAATGTGTTAAAAATTGGTGATAAACAAAAGTTTTAAACTTCCGTATTTATGTATAAATATACCCAAAATTTGTTACCACAGTCCTTTTAAAACCTTTTTGATTACAATGCAAACATTTACTCGCATCCTACAAGACACTTAGCAGATTTCATTTACATAATCAAAAATCCCTTACAGCTCACAGGTCAGTGAGGCATCACGGACCTGATACATGGAATGCTTTACCTGACTACTTAAAAATACGAACATATCTGTTTTCTTTCAAAGCTAGTTTAAAGAAATATATTTTAACTCAAAATATTTAGTTAAGCTATGCTTATGCTAACTGTCTCCTGCTTCCTTATTTAATCAATGTACTGCCTTATCTGTATTATATGTAACTATAAATGTTTTACAATTTTTTTTTCTTATGCTTGTAGTATAAACAGCATTTTTGTGTTCCTCTGTCATTTGGTTATGTTTTGTTTGAATTTGTCATATTTATGTAATTCATTTTTTTATTTGATTTGATTTGAGAAGCAAAATATATACGAACGAACGAACGAACGAACATAATGACGACGCCCAGGGGCGTAGAGGGCTATTCGACAGATCCAATCCTGAGCCTGAATAGTTTAATGTGATGTATCCACGAGATGGTCAATCTACGCAATCTAGATTAAATCTATAAGGCCTATAGATGGATGCTTCTGTTTCACGTGATCACTGAGCTTAGACTTGAAGGCGTTCACTAATGTTGCCTCGACAGTATCAGCACGTCAGCACAATGGCTATTCCAAAAATTCACTACTCTCTTACTATAGTGCAACGCCTTGCTTTATACAACTTATAACCTTACGACAGCGAGTAACTTGATCATTGATAACAAAGAGAACAGCTCGATCAAAGTCTTCCATATAAAAAGTGTCATGCAAAAGAGCAATTCCAGTCCAAAACTATGTATTCACCAAAATATCAAAATCTAGTGTTTCCATTCAATATAGACACAACTTCAGTACATCCACATAAAATCTGGATAATTCTACTGTCACCTGGTTATTTGTCGCTATCTAGCAGAACGTTTTCGAACAGGGCTGCTGGCGTGATGACGCCAGCTGAATATGGGCTATCCAGCCATCTTCTCAGATGGTAATGAACAAACAAACAAACAAACAAACAAACGCACTATTTAGACGAGCAGCTCAATAGCGAGTTTAGATTGCATGGTCCATCAGCCCCTAAACTGTATTACACGTATTATAGTTTTTATAATCAGTCAGTCCGCAGCGCGAGCGAAAACGCACGTATTTATTCAAGTCGTATGCACGGCTGAGCGGTGCTTGCATACGTAATGAGATACATGGTCATGAATAAATCCGTGTAGAACGAGTATTTCTTGTCAGTTTTCCACACTTTTAATATCGACTGAAAGAGAAAACATTAGCAAATATGCTCATGATCAAAATAAAACGGAAAAGAAGAATATAGAGTATCAAAATCTCTCTCGAATTCGGTATTGTATTCAAAAATATTCCTTCACGTTTGACGCCAAAAAACTAACCTGAAATCTTTCATGCCCCTCTAAAATATGGTGAAGACTATGCCCGCTAAAGTATATAGTATCACAATAAGGGCAAGTTTTCTCATCTTCATTTCAATACGGGTCAGGAACTAGCAAAATTCAGAGACATGTCTAGCGTCGAGTTTACAAATATTATCCTCGCGTTCGCACCGGAATTCCGGGTCCTGTGATTGGTCGAAATCTGTCGCAAGACGCGGCGTGTCGCATTGCGTACTATCCATTGGCTGCTGACTCAATGCTGTGAGTTCAAAAACTATGTATCAGGTAAAAGTGTCATTGATATGAGTAATAGCTGAATATTGTACAATTCAGTTGGAGGTAATTTGAAAATGAAAGCCTACATTAGTTTTATGAAATCCATGATTTTTTTAAATGTTAGCTTGGCAGATTGTGATCGAATTTTCACTCTCTATACAAAACTTGAATTTTACGCAGGAACCAATGATGTGTATGTGAGTGTGCACTTACAATGACCCTGAACAATGGACCTGGCTACCACCTGTCCCGAGCTCTGCTGCAAGGCACATGAATGCTTTATCAATTATTCATGTGGATTGCCCTGAGCACTGCTAGTCTGAATTCTTGACACAGGGTGAAATGCATGCACATGAAAGAAGTAAGCACATATTTCCATGTGCTTGCACACACCACATTTCAGAATGAACAAAGACTAGCTGCGATAGTGGAATTCCTCATGAAGCATTCCAATCCTGGTCATTGTCCACGACCATTGTCTGGGTATCAACAACACACTCAAAGCGTGTTCATTCGCTACTCCACTTCCGGTAAGAAAACATAATTTGCCTTGTTTTCAACAGGAAAATTCACAACCTTAAAAAGGGTGCCCCTCTTCGTTTTTTAATTGATCATACTCGCTCAAGTTTCACGATTGTGAAATCGAAGAAATTACGGAGATCTATTTTCAATACCAGTCAGGAACTAGCAAAACATCAAACTATGATCTAAAAGCTTCTTGAACACTGGCAAAATTTTTATAATCGTTTACATTGATGCTAAAATGGACTACTATATTGAGATCAAAAAATAGGGAAATTAGGTATCAAATTAATGAGCATAATCAGCTCTATAACCTACCCAACCATCCTGGGTCAAACAATGGGCCGAATGCATAAAAAAAGCAATTGCTTGTAAGCAATTGCTTCAAGCAAAAGCACAAGCTCGTCTAGCAAAAGGTGTAGCTCAAGCAATTGCTTAAATCCATATGCATAACCTTTTGCTTATGCTAATACCTTTTGCTTGTCCCGCACAAGCAATTGCTAGCGTTTTCAACAAAAGGGACGTCACGCCTGTGCGAACACAAGAACAAAGGCGAGTGTGGCAGCATGTACAATTGTATTTGAAAGGGCATGTCTGTGTGGAAACATTTCCTGACATAGCAGAAGAGCTATGAAATGCACACACAGACACATACACACACATCTATACACACACACACACGTATTGCTGGCTGATTCCCATCACTGCAGCTTACAGTAGCCCGGATCTGCAGATCGCACGCGGAGAGAGGTCTCCTTGCTCTCCACCGAAGTCAGACATCCTACCTGTTTTTCATCACATTTTGCGTGCTAACCACTGGAAATTCCTGTTGTTGAAATGAAAAAGTTTCTTACGCTACTTATGAGTAATTTCTTGTAGATTTATACCACTCCTTCACAAGTGTGGTCTTTCTTTCATAAATATGAAAAGGACTCTTAAAAGGGTACGTTCCGGTTAAGCAAAAGCTCAAGCTCATTTTACAGAGCTTGGAAAATCGTAAGCAATTGCTAGCAAGAACGAGCAAAAGGTATGTTTTATGCATACGTTTTTAAGCAAATGCTTGGTCTCTAAGCAATTGCTTGCGGGCAGCAAGCAATTGCTTGTGCTTGCTAGCAAAAGCTTCTGCTCGCAAGCAATTGCCTGTTTTTATGCATACGGATTCGAGTAAAGGGCTAGTACAAGCAATTGCTGGCGTTTATGCATTCGGCCCACTGCACTGCGAAAGCTATGAAAGCTGTTGTTGCGACCTCTGCAAAAACTCGCAAAGTATCGTGAAATCTCGTCAGTCTCAAGGGCACAAACTGCGCAAACGTGATTCTGAATAGAATTGTCGTTCGTGCCTCATTATCGCACGCGCTGCGGACTGACTGTAATCCACCTTTTTAAAAACTTTCAATTAAGATTGGTTTTTTAAGGGGGGGGGGGAAGATTGGCATGCACTTCAGTATAAGTTTTCATCAAATTGACTACCGTGACTGCCGGGAACATGGCGTAAATGCAGCTTATGGCGAAAAGAAAGCCTAACTGCGAATCAAGACGAGGACTTCCGGCGGACCCCTTCCCGGCGACCGCGACACTAACCACTCACAGGAAGTCGCGACAGGAGAAAGCATCGAAATTGGTGAATCTACGGCGTCTACCCAATGATAACACCCACAGTGCAAGAATTCCTATTGTCGAGAGACAGCTTGTCAGTACTCCTTGCGGGCTGCGGGAACACTTCCTGAAGGCTGCATCACAGATAGTGATAAATTTGTTGCATTTTCTTTGACCAGGTCAGAGTCATATCTTAACGTGTTGCAATGCGAGAAATGCTTGGTCATGCCCTTGATGATTCCCAAGACCTGAGCAATATGCATTAATAGCGTGTAGGATTAATTATTACTAGTGTAGTAATTAATGACGTGTATTCTGGGAAAGTGGGGTAAGTGGGGTAAGTGGGGTAAGCTCGAGCACATTCCTAGTCACGTCAGTATACTGAGGCACAATCCAAGTGGGAGCTTAATAGCGTATCTGTCAAGAGTTTTGTGTTGTTGTTGTTTTTTTTTCAAATACAACATGCATGCATTGAGAAGGCTATTATTTCATTACTGAGTGATGGTTAAATTCGCGTTGTGAAATGTCTTGAATCACACTCCAGAATGTGGCACTGAAGGTGCAAACCAAACAACGCATGCAGGTTTCATTAATGGCTATACGTATATCAGCCCAGCTATACCGTGGTTTTATATGCCCGGAAAAGGTTTTAACAGTATACATACTTTAGGACCGTTCATCGTGTAGTTTTCATAGTCTGATTTCAAATCAGCACAGAGTGTCACACTTTTAAGGGATCATTTAGAAACAATTATTCCAGGTTATGTTACTAACCTCATAAATATATACATGAGGGGTTGTATAAATGCACGATCGCAAGGCAATTCATCTGCAATTATGTCGATGGTTATCATTATTATTTAAAGAATTCGTTTTTTTTTATTATCTTCGTTATTAGTTGATTAAATGTGAAATTCTCCAATAATGATTAATACAGATTGTCGCACAATATAATTTGGAAATACATGGATAATTTTTACTGTACGGTATGTTGTAGAAATTTGTAAACTGGAAGCTGTTCCTTTTTTGTTTATATTTCCCTCAAATTTTAAAGTCTTTTTCTAGGGGGGCGGATGGCGGTATCACTGTCGATTCGTCCGTTTGTACGTTTCTGACTAACTTCTAAATCTAAAAATGCTCTGTGTGGGTAACAATGAGAAAATACTAAAGCATATATTGTTTTCCTATCGTCGCTTTCAGCTTCACACCAGCCTAAACCCACCTTACTCCCAAGCATGCATGCACACAAACACACACATAAAACGTCAGGAAACGAAACACAGTGCAGGAATCGTCTGTTGAATTATGCACCCCACACGCTTCATTCTGCACCAAGTCAAAATAATGGAAGTTCGTACTCGTGGACTTTGACTTTTCCCCACCTATCTCGCCGCTGCGATCAATTCAGTGTAGGTTGAATTCGTGGGAAATCCCACCGTTGTTCATATATCCCACATTTTGTTTTTACGTCGTATGCATTTGGACCAATCAGATGGCAATATATTGGCTCATAGTTCACACCATTTGTATGAGTGTATTCAAAAACAACAAAAAAGACCCCCAAAATAATCCTATTGTGTTCATCGAGTGGGGACAGAGCAGAACAAATACAGACCTACAAATCGCTCACGGCCAAAAGTCTGATCGTGGCCACGGTTTTTAGTGTTTAATACTGAAAGATGTTAACTTATATAGCAGCCATCTGTACGTGTTCTGGTTACAACGATCCATCGGTCTGACGCCAATTAGTGTGCCATCTATAATATTGAAAATCTCGCAGTTGCAAAATGGCGGCTTACGATGACGCCATAGCAGGACACCTTGAATGTCCAGTATGCATGGACACTTTAAAAGATGCCAGAGACCTGAAATGTCACCACACCCTTTGTGTAAAGTGTATAGAAAAACTTGCAAGTGGAAGAAATAATATCAAATGTCCAGAGTGCAGCTAAGAAACGATTATCGATGGGAAATCCGGGATATCCATGCTTAAGCAAAATATCTTGGTTAATAAGATGGCCGATGCGTTGAATTGTAAGGATGCCCCCACTAATCAAAAGGGTACGAATGAGAGAGAACCAACCTGTAAGAAGCATCGGCCAATCCGCAAGAAACACTTCTGCGAAAAATGTCAGGAATTCATCTGCAGTGAATGTGTGATACAAGATCATAAAAACCACGCAACCGAAGCTAGTAGCGTGAAGAACATCGTCTCCGCGAGAATCCAGGCAATGGAACAGATCCTTGTCGACAGCATAACCAAGCAGAAGCGCCTACGGGACACTGTCTGTCAGCTACCATCATAACTATCAGCGAAAACAAGATCAAATTCGAGGAGTCATTCAGTTCGCTTGCGATCCTACTGCACAAAGTCGACGGTAAAATACAGGAGATAAAAAAGTCGAGATAAAAAAGTTGAGGAGTTTTGTAAATCCTGTAAGAAGGATGGGACTTGTTAGCTCGTGGTGATGAGGTGGAAATCATCACAAACTTCCAGCAGTGGTCAGAAGAGATGAAGGTTAATGACATACGAGTGTCGACGATCCCGAGTATGAAGAGAGAGTCCAAAGCTCTTTTTAAAGACACGGCTCGCACATGCCTCATTCATCTTTGCTAGAAAACTCGAAGCAGTACTGTCAAGTAAGATTAAGCTTCCCGGACGGCGTATAACTACGATTCGAATCATCTTTACCTCGTTGTGTTTCGTATTAAGTTAGTGAGCTGTGTCATGAATAGCCAAAGCCCAAGGTTGAATAATGTAAAGCCTTTTTAATACGAAAAACGTTTACACTGTAAATATCACATACATGTGACTATCTTAGTGAGAATTACTCCGACCTCAATCTGTACTTTCGTACCACACTTTTGGGGGACTTTGTTATGTAATTATTTGACATGGATTCAGATTTTTACTATTACATCAATACATGCTCTTGGAAATAATCGCTTATTGCAATTTTATAGCGATATTGTAAATGGTATGCCTATCAGGCAAGGAAAGCAAAAACCATAAAACCTCGTCTGTATTAATTTTGTGAACTATTTGTGTTTAAAGAAACATGTTATCAATCAAATTGATAGGATTAATACGCTGCACTTAAACCCTAGATTTCGTCAAATTTGGAGTCTTAATTCAAATCTCCCAATATCTTTGTTTTTTTCATAGCTTTCTAAAGGATATCTAAAGTACAGATAAAAACACGTCTTATCAGAATGTGTTATACATTTGTAGTTTTCATTAAGCTTGACTCTGGCGATAAGGATATAGGATGTTAAATTTTTTATGTTGTTCTTCCCGAGTTACTGTCAGTTACACTGCAAAAATTCCGGTGTTAAATAGTGAACACCGAGCTGGTGTTAACTTTTCGGTGCTCATTTACGGTGATGAATTAACACCTCCGGGTGTCATTTCCAAATATAAAACTGTTTTTTGAAGAGTTTCTTAGTAAGTGCACTTCTTGTTGATTTTTAATTTAAACAAGGCGATCAAGAATTTTACATTAAAATACTAGATTTTTGAAAAAATGTGAAAATAAATTTACACCACAGTAACACCAGCTGGAATAGTCTCTTATTGAAGCTGGACGGGTGTTAAACCATTGATATTAACACCAACAAATATCAAATCAACACTATGTGGTGTCATTTTTAATTAACACCAGTACAGTGTCAAATTAACATCACGAAGTGTCAGGTGAACACTTTTCAACACCATCACAGTGCATTTTCTACACCTGTGGGTGTGGTCCTCTATTGAAGTTTGATCGGTGTTAGATTTAACACCCATGGTGTTAAATCTAATACCGATGTTTTTACAGTGTAATATCATCTCGTCATTTCCAAGCATCCCGGGTAAAACGTTAAATCGTATTTCAATTTGTCATGCGTTAAGACAAAAGCCGTGAATATAATATATACAGCTGTATATATGTATATATATATATATATATATATATATATATATATATATATGTTGGTAACATCATTATTGTCATGTTTGCTTCTTTCAGATCTGCAAGCTGACGATACCTCTCCACCAGGGGCACCAGACGAGGCCACTGGAAAAAAAAACAGTTTACAAGAGGCTGGTTCATCACCACCAGGGAGGCAGCGTCAAAATGATTCATTGTCACACGCGAGAAACATGGATGAAAGAACATCCCATGCTTTATCGAGTGAATCGATATCACAGCAGACACACCCTTCTACCACGGGGCAACCGACAAGTGCATCCGGTAGCACATCATCCACGCAAGCCACCATGAGAGATAACTTGGATGCTCATGAGCGTATGAATGTTATGTCACCCGATATTCTTGCAGCCCACCCACTCACACAATCATTTTTGTTATCATTATTGTGGTTATTATTTCATTTTGGTCTTATTTATACAGAATGCATAGCCACTTGCGTGATCTGAGCAGTGTTCTCCCAGTGAACCCTGTTCACATGAAACTCAGGAATGAAAATGCAATCAACAACTATCAAGTACACATAAATACTACTTACGAGCATTTTTCAAAAAGCTCTCTAGATATTTACCTAAGTGAATTACCTATGCATGTGGGTAAAAGGTTCCAGAAGACTGCTCTAGAAAACGAAAAGGCCTTTTCTCTGTTCTCAGTACTGGCTTTTGGTAACAAGGAGTCCGTTATTTTGTGAATTTCTTGTATTGTAGCCATTAGTTAGTCTGCGCTGATGAAATGCGTCAGTGAGATAAATTGGTGAACTGCCTAAAAAGGCATCATGCATGAATATAGCTATAGATAACCATATTTCTCCCATAGAATCCATCCTAGAACTTTCAGCAGCTGGAGTTGAGTTGGAGTGCAAACTGTTGGAGTTTGCATATTTTGGTCATTTGCTTATGTTTTTAACAAGGATTTCCAGACATTGCAACAATATTCAAAGTAGTAAAAAGCAGTAAAAGGATATTTGCGAGCAATTTCGCACTGTCCAGAGCAGAATATTTCCTTACTCTTCGAAAGAGAGCTAAACTGGAAGCTGTTTTCTTCGATGTGTATACATGCATGACCTTGCTAAGCCAATGTTTGGTCGAGTGTCCCACCCAAGAATTTCAGTGTGAACCTGCTTAATTTGTACATTGTCCACCATAATGTTAACTTCTTGTGTGTTAAGACAAAATTAATTAAAAATTAGAAATGCAGTTTGGCAAAAAAAAAAAAAAGACTGAATAGCTGCAGGTATTGAGCATGAATTTCTCTACACTGTAAAAACATCGGTGTTAGATTTAACACCACGGGTGTTAAATCTAACACCGATCAAACTTCAATAAAGGACCACACCCACAGGTGTTGAAAATGCACTGTGATGGTGTTGAAAAGTGTTCACCTGACACTTCGTGGTGTTAATTTGACACTGTACCTGGTGTTATTTTGACACTGTACTGGTGTTAATTCAAAAATGACACCACATGGTGTTGATTTGATATTTGTTGGTGTTAATATCAATGGTTTAACACCCGTCCAGCTTCAATAAGAGACCACACCAGCTGGTGTTACTTTGGTGTAAATTTATTTTTACATTTTTTCAAAAATCTAGTATTTTAATGTAAAATTCTTGATCGTCTTGTTTAAATTAAAAAACAACAAGAAGTGCAGTTACTAAGAAACTCTTCAAAAAACAGTTTAAAATTTGGAAATGACACCCGGAGGTGTTAATTTAACACCATAAATGAGCACCGAAAATTCAACACCAGCTCGGTGTTCACTATTTAACACCGGACTTTTTGCAGTGTACAAACTGCATTTTGGTTGGAAGATGAAAGCCTTTCTCATGGAAGTTGAAGGGACTATTTTTCATTGGGTGCATGTACAGAAAATATGTGATTTCAAGGTTTTTTTTTTAGTAAAAAGAACTTGTAGCCTGGCTTTGCGAACCCTTGGACAGAGTTTGAACTGAAGAACCCCCCTTGGAAATTTGATGGATGAAAGGATATATCTCCCTTTTTCAGGTTTAATGAAGACGAAACACCTCATTTCTCCCAGCTATTTCAGAGAATTTGTTGATCTTTTAATTTCAACACCCGTATCTATGGGGAAATATTTTCCCGTGTGAGCCCTCTAACTCACCTGCCCTCATTGAGTCACCTCTTGTTAGGAGCACATGCGCAGTCACTCCGGTCATCACGTACCAATAGAACCCCCGCTGCACACGTGTCTGTAGAATAGTTCGAATGAAATCACTGAGAGAATAAGTCTTTGATACTGAAAGACTGACTATGAAAGCATCTTTTTTAAAGACGTGCGTTAAATCATGAAGTGCCATACCATGCACTTACACAGGAGTATACAAGAAAACCAAGGCTACGAAACCAAGTCTGTAATAAAAACAGGAATTACGAAGAGTCTCTTATCACACAGAAAAGTAAAGGCGGGACTATTCAAAAAGGTGGGAGGCAGCAATACCATAACACAATTCTTATCAAAAGAAGATTGATTCTAGGTACGATCAAAAGATTTCTGTCAGTAATCGAACTGAATCGATCCTGAATATACTATTTCTACTCTGCCTATATCCTTCATATCCGGAGTAACTGCTTTTGTACTGATTTTCAAAAATGAAACTAGAGGCTGATATGCGCTTCTTTTGATGAAGAAACACAGGCGAACACTCATTTTCGTCAATAGCATTAATTCTCAACTCTGTAGTAATTTTCAATTCTGTGTAATCAACACTATTCACCTTTACTTCCTTTTCATATCTATGCATGCAATAACTACTGGTTAATTATCTTTCCTCCTTTACACAGCGTCAACGCTGTGAATTGTGTAGGAAATATACAGATATCAATGAGTACAACACGAAATCTTTAGAATGCTGGATGAACGGAGGAGGGCGCTAATATGCCAGTTCGTAGTTCTACTTTGCGCATGAGCAGAAAAAGGCCATTTGTACCAAAACGCATGATGGTTTCTAAATTCACTGAGATAAGCATCTGTCATATAATGATTATTCATGCAATGATTGCAAATGGTACTTGCCAATACATCCACCTGACAGCTAGGAAGCCTGGATTTGGCAATACGAATAAAACATGTCTTAATGCATTCAATACAAAAACAACGAAATCCTCGAGGGTTGTTTGAAGGACCGTTTTGGTCACCTGGGCCTCATTTCATAAAAGGTTGATACGATAACAAGTCTTGCTGGAATGGCAATTGTCATGGTAACAACAAGAATCCAGCTTTCTGATGGCTATTGCTATTGGAAGTTGTCATTCCAGCAAGAGTTGCCATCCTAACATCTTTTATGAAACGGGGCCCTGGTCTCGCTATGCAAGATCATTTTTTGTTTAACACGAATTCCATAAATTGTTACGCTGAGCAAGCTTACCGGTACGCATCACGTTGCTTTAAAATTAAGTGATGTGCCTCACCAACTAAGAAAAAAGAAAGGTCATTTGTACCAACGTGCACATGAGCTAGTTACGAACTGGCTTATTGTGATGCGTCAGACTGGAAAAAAGAGGATTCACTAAAATACATTTTCCAACTATACAGCTTCCAAGGACTTCACGTTGTCGATCCATATCTAATCAAAAAAAGTATGATAGAAACTTTAATCTATTGTAATTTGACGAAAAGTGGAAGTGAGGGACATGGTGTTATAGCTATTTCCATTTCGTTGATTGATTCCTTTCCCCCACCAATTTCACACTCTGAATCACCAAAAGAGAGAACATATAAAAGAGAACATGTTAAAGGTATAGCGCAGACATATATATTCGGCAACACAGATTTAGGATTTTGATAATGATGGGAGAAATAAATGAAAAAAGTTTCACCGCAAAATTGTCTAGGCGCCATTTTTAATCATTTAAATGTAAGTCTATCATAAGACAGAGCAATACAAAAACAAAAACTTTCCAGTGATACCTCTCTTGTAACATAACAAAGAGCATTCTTGAAGTTATGGTGGAAAATATCCTGTATTTTCTCAGTATTTCCGTTGTTTTTGACATCTTTAATTGCACATATTTCAAGTCAATAAAAATGGAGTTAGCACGTTTTGAGATAAAACTCTCCGTCACAGTTCCATAGGTCTGTAACTTACCTAACCCTTTTATTTTTTCATTTGTTACAATGATATGGAGTGTACTCAGATATTTCCATTACATTAATTGTCTGCCTTCCCCACTATATTCACGCCCTGCTTTACTAGAATAGAATATAATTTATCAAAGAACGTCTTATAAGGCCACGCAGAATATATTGGCGTCATCCCACGACACCGACGCCCACAAGTCATACGACCCACGAGTTCGATGTTGGAAAAAAAAAAGGTCCATGAGTCATACAGCCCACGAGTTCGACACTATGCAAACAAGGCCCACGAGTTCGACATTGAGCAAAACGGCCCACGAAACCGACATTACGTCACGAGCCTTAATGTGCCGATATTGTTGGCCTTTTTGCTTAACGTCGAATTATTGGGCCTTATTTGCCCAGTGTCGGACTCATGGGCCTTATTTACTTAGTGTAGAATTCATGGGCTATATGAATCGTAGGCTGTAAGATTCATGGTTGTCGAACTCGTGACGCGCACCCGATATTTTCAGCAACAAAGTTTTAGGATCTTCATAGTGATGGGATAACCAACTGCTATAGAAAAGATGAATTACCATGCTAAACATTATTTTTTTTTCTTTTCCATTTTGTTTCAAGACTCTGAATGAAAGTTTGAAAAGAAAAAAAAAACCGCAAGCAAACATAAATTTTAATATGACAATTCAGAGAAGGGGGGTAAAATCTGGAAATGAAGGGTCTGAAAACCAGACTATACCAAATTGCGTTTGTTTACAAGCAGAGCGCCACTACGACAAAATATAGAAAAGTTTCAATTTAAAGCGCGGCCGAGCCCGGCAGTGTAAGCGGACAAAATTGCGGGGCTCGGCCCCGCAATTGAGGCTGGGCTCGGCCATGGCTCGGCCCAGCCCCGCACTGTAAACGGGGTCCACGTCTTCTTGTGTTTGTGACACAGATTACTCGTGACGCTTCTTTCTCACCTGTGTGTCACACGGAATTTTCCTTTATTTTCCGTCTGTCCCTCGACATTTTGTATTTGTCCATCCCTAAAGAACACGGTTTCATTATTCACTGCGCATTCCAGTTATTACCAACTGCAAGGTCATTACCTCATGTGAACGCTGTGTGTTATGCATATGTTTACCGACTGAATGTTGTTTTTGTAACTCGTTTCCAAGAGACGTACGGTAATCTAAGTCATGAACACGTATTTCCGGTAAACAACTCATTAATCAACTCGTGTTTGTTCACCTCTGATTATGGATGCATTCATAAACGCTATTTCTTCTTCTGTCACAGATAACGATGCAAATGATTATCAGCCAGCTGCACTGAATCCCTCTTAAATTCTTATGACAGAGAAGAAGGTGAAGATTCCGATTTTGTTACTTCTTTAAACACAGAAATTCAAGATCTGAAGCTTGATTTTGGCACTAATGATGCTTCTGCTCGAAATAAAGGCCAACTTTCTAACTATCACTTGGAAAAAGAAATGATTACACTTTCTCATTCACACTCTAATGAGCTTTTTGTTTCACATTTCAACGTTAGAAGCCTTAATAAGAATTTTGATCAATTACTCATATTTCTCAACGAATTACAATTCAAACACAGCATTATCGGTCTCAGTGAAACTTGGCTCAAGGAAACGTCACCTTCTTCTCTATTTACCATTGACGGTTTTAAATTAGTTACCAACAACAGGATTATCAAAAGAGGCGGTGGTGTTGGTTTGTACGTCACGCAAAATTTAAACCACAAACTGTTAAATGAATATTGTATTATGTCTGAAAGCCTTGAGAGTATTTTAATCGAGGTCATGACCCCTAACAAGGGGAATATCATCTTCGGGGAAATTTATAGACCTCCATATTCCAACCTTACTGAATTCATTGAGCTGTTTCACAATCTTCTCTCTAATGATTACTTTGATAATATGACATGCTTCATTATGATTTTAATATAAATCTTTTAAATTGCAATGACACTTTAAGCTGTCAAGACTTTCTTAATATGTTGTCAAAATCCTTCATTCCTCTTATCAGGAAACGTACTCGGATATCTGATGCTATACTTCTGCTCCCATTGATAATATATTCGTTAATAATCTATTTACTGATGTTACTTCTGGTATTGTAGTTTCTGATCTCACCGATCATTTCCCGATATATGCGCTTGTATCACAGTTTTCTTCTAGGAAAATGCCAACCCTTAATTCAGGTTTTCGTGACATGTCCGAATGTAATCTTGACAGACTTAAAGGACAAGTTCACCTTCATAAACATAAGGATTGAGAGAATGTAGCAATATTGGTAGAACACACCATTGAAAGTTTGAGGAAAATCAGACAATCCGTTCAAAAGTTATGAATTTTTGAAGTTTTTGTGCAGTACCCGCTGGATGAGAAGACTACTGCAGTGTATGAATAACTTAGATGTCACATGCGTACAACAATATAAGGAAAATATAAAGAGAATTTCACAAAATTCCATCTTTTGAAAAAAGTACACATTCCCCTGACTCGTTACCGACAAATGTTATGGGTAATAATATTCCCCCTGCCTTAAGAAAGAGGCAAGTCAAGTGCTCTTTTATTATGCGAAAAAAGTGAAAATATGTTGAATTTTCTTTTACATTTTCTTTATACTGTTGTACGCATATGACTCACAAGCTGTAGTAGTCTCCTCATCCAGCGGTTCCAACACAAAAATTTAAAAAATTCATAACTTTTGCATCGATTGTCCAATTTTCCTCAAACTTTCACTGATGTGTTCTACTAATATTGTTGCATTTTCCATGACGCAAATCTCTCGTTTGAAGAGGCTACACCCCCGTAAATAATGCCAGTGTATACCTTGGCAATCAATGACTTAAAAACCTAAGATATAAAACACCTGTTTCTTGACCCTGGCCTAATTTAAGCATCAGGCATCGCCACAGCGCCACAGGGGGGGGGGGGCACCGCGAGAGGAGGAGACTGTTTTGGTTTTGGCATGGGCTATGTAGCTCCATGGTGCGTGTGTGTGTACGTGTGTGTACGTGTGCATTACTTGTCAGCACCGGCAAACTGGCAATGCTCTCCTTCTTATTCCTTATTTTCGTTATTAATGGGTCAATTTTTTTCGTTCGAAATGTAAAATGGATGACCATAGAATTTCTCAATAGAATATAAAATTTAAAACTTTAGAAAGGATAGAGAAAATTGAGTTCACTTTGAATGGTCTGCCACAGGCAGATATCCTTATCATGCTCTTACGTAATACGACAGCTGCTGTAGTCATTAAACCCTGGCTTGGCCTCCAGGTTTGTCACGCCTGAGCAGAAAGTTAATTTGCAATGGACAAATACTTCGACTCCCAACTCCCAAACGAAAAATCTTTAACGAGGTATAGCACCCCATCAGCTTCGTGGAAGTGGGGTCTCGCCTCAAACGAGGGATTGACGGCATGTCTCAATCCTTATGTTTATGAAGGTGAACTTGTCCTTTAAGGAGGGATTGAGGCCAGTTGATTGGTCCTCTGTTTATAATCAAAGAAATGTAAATTCGTCCTTTGATGTTTTTATGAACATCCTTATAAATACTTGTAATGTTTCTATACCTTTATCAAGACGATCCAGATCGAATTATAAGAAAATACCAAAACAACCATAGATCTCAAAGTCCCTACTTAGGTCTATCAATATAGGAAGAATAAACTGTTTTGCAAATACCGAAGATCTCCAAATGATATATTTAAATCCCGTTATATTCGTTACCGTAATACACTTACTTCTTCGTTGCGTTTAGCCAAGCAACTGTATTTTGCTAATCAGTTTGAAAATGCAAGTTTGACATAAAGAGTACGTGAAGGGTGATAAACACAGCTTTGAAATCCATCACTGTTACTAATTCCCCTACTCATATTTTGAATGTCGATCATCAAGTTGATGATCCACAGGAAATGGCTGATGTATTTAATGATTACTTTGTTAACTTAGGACCTGATCTTGCCAGCAAAATACCAAATACATAGACAACTTTTGATTCTGAAAAGACAGGAATGCACAAACCATGTTTTTCATTCCTATTGTTGAAGAAGAAGTTAAAGAAATTGTTGATAACTTAAATATTAAGAAAAGTATAGGTAATGATGGTATTTCAGCTTTTATTTTGAAGAACATAATAAATGAAATAATTTCTCCACTTACTTACATTTTCAATCAATCTTTATCTAGTGGCAAAGTCCCAGATAAAATGAAAATCGCTCGAGTTGCTCCCATATACAAAAAGGGTCCAAAAGAATCTGTGAATAATTACCGCCCGATATCTCTTTTAACCTCAGTTTTAAAAATTCTGGAAAGGCTTGTTTATCAACGAACTCTTAGATTTCTTGTTAACATGGTTAACTGCAAATTCTTTCCAATTTCCAATTTGGATTCAGAAAACAACATAGCATCACTCACGCATTATTAGCCTTCATTGATAAAGTATCTCATGCTTTAGATGATGCTCTCCACACCATCGGTGTTTTTCTCGATTTTTCGAAGGCTTTTGATACCATTGACCATTACACTTTGCTTTATAAGTTAAGCCATAACGGTATCCGTGGGAGGGCTTTAGAGTGGTTTGCAGACTACCTCACAAACAGAAAACAATTTGTTTACATAAAATGGTTATGAGTCAAGTATGACGTCAACTTCTTGCGGTGTCCCCCAGGGTTCTCTTCTTGGCCCACTTTTATTCATCCTGTACATCAACGATCTCCAAAATTCGTCATAGATTCTTTCTTTTATTTGTTTCGCTGATGATACAAATTTATTTCTGTCTCACCGCAATCCCAATACGCTTGTAAGTATGCTGAATAATGAATTGAAATCTGTTCAGTCCTGGATTTGACGCTAACAAGTTATCATTGAATGTTGATAAAACACAGTATATGTTATTTAGCAATTCCCTGCAAGTTATTCCTAATGATGTTAAGATTAATGACATTAATTTAACCCGAGTAGATAGTACAAAGTTTTTAGGACTTTACGTCGGTAGCGACCTCTCCTGGAAAACTCACTTTAATTTTTTAAGCAAAATTTTGTCACGAAACACAGGAATCCTAAATAAACTGAAACATGTTTTGCCCAACCATATTTTGCAGATTGTATATTCAACCATGATTTCCCCATATCTTAACTATGGAATTCTTGAGTGGGGTAACGCATCCAAATACTTGCTGGATTCGCTTTTTCTTCTTCAAAAGCGAGCGATCAGAATTATTAACCGTGCTGGGTATTATCTCACACAAACGTCTATTTCAGAAAAATAAGATTTTAAAACTGATAGATTTGTTTTGCTATAACTTAGGTATTTTTATGTATTAACTTTCCTCCAAAGATCTTCCTGATTTTTTTTTTTTACAGATGTTCTTAAGAAATTTATTGTCCACCACTATCCAACTCGCCAGCGTGACGCTTATCACCTTCCACGCACTCGAACAATTTTCGTTAAAAACACAATTATGTATACAGGTCCAAAATACTGGAATGATCTCCCAACAGAAGTTAGAAACTGTTTGTCATTATTATCCTTTAAGCGCAAACTCAGACAGCATGACTGAATAGCTACAACACACAAGTGCACTAACATTTCTTTTTATTATGCCCATGGATGTTCTGCTATACTGCGCGGTTGTTGCCATGTGAACAGACTTATGCATATATATGTAGTCGCATGCTCTCTCAAATTCCTGCCAATCGGTGTTTTTCCTTCCTCTTCTAGTAAGACTTTCGGTCGTGTCGCATAGCGTCATAGTTCCCCCTTCTTTCTTTCCTTTTTCATGCGGCATTGCAGCTGGCTGGTAAATGACACGTAGGAATTGCAATTGATTCATGTCTGCCATTTTCCGACTCTTTCCCCGTGTCAATGGAAGCCGGAATGTTTAAACCTAAAATTATGTCGTATTCACATTATCACTCCCATGTCAAAACTGCTATTAGAGCAACTGCTAGTGTGCAGCATGTGGTGACTTGTTCTAATTTTATCACACACATAAATTTATGTGAGAAGAATCTTCTGTATACCCCCAAGTATTAATAGTCATTCTCTTTTGTTTATCCTTAGTTTGGTCTTTAGTTGTACCCGTGCTCCTCATCCTATTCTCCACACTAGGCTTTGTTGGGACCTACACTCACCAAGCTTTGCTTTTTTAGGTTCCATCGTATTTCTCTTTGCATTCTTTTTCTTTGATTGAAAATGACACATCGCCCGCTATGTGCTATGTTTGTACTCCTATTTCTTTTTGTATAATTCCAAGCTGGACATTCTGTATTATTACATTTTGTTATATTTTATGTATTTTCCATCGAGAAATACGAAAATAAAATTGAAATTGAAAAATTGAAATTGCAATTTCATTTTTTCGTGAAAAGAATAGCCTACTATTTCTATCGACTTGCTACTGAGATATATTTAGGGTTCATATTATTCCCCATGCTTCCTGAAAGACGTATTAAATCTCAGTACTTTATCATTATAATATGCTGGACAAGTGGAAATAGTTCAGCCGCATGACTCTGCACATGAGGCCTATAATTTCTGGCCACATCTTACACAATATTGCGTACTGCATCTTCCATTCAATTTTCTTCCGTCTTCGTTATCTTCAGAAATTTTTCTTGTCACATATTGATATAATGGCATCAATTTTTTTGGCAGTTGGTGATTATGCCAAACTTAAATTGAAGAATTATATGAATTCTATAGCTGAGTACCGACATGATGACAGGTTAAGTGTAAACATGCCCATGCCGAACCGTACAATCGTGCCGAGCAACGACATACTTCTTTCACCGCCGTCTTTTTTTTAACCTGCCCAAGACCTAAAACGATATTGACCCTTTAACTCCTCTTCCTTCGCCCCTTTACCCTGTCCTATCATTATTACCCACGCCGATGTAATCGGCAGGGGGTTATGTAAAGGGTTCCGTATGTTTGTTTGTTTGTTTGTTTGTTTGTTTGTTTGTTTTTTTGTTTTTTGTTTGTTTGTTTGTTTGTTTGTTTGTGTACAAGATAACAAGAGAACGGGTAAACGGATTTGCACGAAATGTTCAGGGAATGTTTGGATAATGACAGGAAAGAATCGATTAGATTTTGGTGATAATCGGTTGACCCTTGCAAATTCTGTGTGACCTTGAAGTTTTGACCCCATGGTATAGTGACCACTCCGAACATTTTCCGTTTCTTTGCGATTTTCCGCTACCATACAAATATGGCGCGCCATTTGATCAATAATGCCGATTAACTGTTCATCGCCGAAAAACACTGTTTATCGGCGATAAACACTGAAAAAAACACTGTTTATCGGCGATAAACGGTGTTTATCGAACGAAAAACACTGTTTATCAAGTGATAAACAGTGTTTATCGAGAAAAACTATGTTTATCGACCAAGTGATAAACAGTGTTTATCGAGGAAAAACTATGTTTATCGATCGCCCGATAAACAGAGTTTTTTGTGATAAACACTGTTTATCGACCGCCGATAAACGGTGTTTATCGAGAAAAATTCAGTTTATCAGTTGATAAAGGTGTGATAAACAGAGCTTCATCTTGATAAACAGAGTTTATCGCTCGATAAAGTGTTTATCGCCGATAAACAGTGTTGTTGGTCGATCGGCGCGCCATATACAAAAGCGTATCTCCCAAACGATCCGACTTCGCCGCATGCAACTCTGTTCGTAAGACGATCCAACTTCGCTGCTCAACACCATTCGTAAGAATTTCGAAATTTACGTTTATTTGAGGAACTATGTCCTTCTTGATTTATGAAAGTTCGGGGTTCGCTCTCCGTCGTCACAAACTGTCCCGTATTTGGTGATTTTTCAAATTAACATTGATTCTTTTTTTGTTTGTTTGTTGGAGGAGCATTCCTCAATCATGAAATAATTTTGCTCGGTCCCAGTCACACTGCACGATATGCGCACTCATTGTCAATGCGTGTTCAAGGCCGGTGAAAATGCATCGCGCTCTACCCTGTTGGCGCAAAATTGCATCGCGGACGTTGCGGCGCTCGTTGGTGACCGAATACTGGTGCAGTAGATATTTGCATTCAACCCTTGCATTGAATAATTGCCGTAGGGGGGTAATTGCCCAGGGGGTACGTAAATTTTGTTTTTCTTTTTACCCACGCCGATGAAAATCGGCAGGGGGTTATGTAAAGGGTTCCGTATGTTTGTTTGTTTGTTTGTTTGTGTTTTTTTGTGTTTTTTTGTTTTTTTGTTGGTTTGTTTGTTTGTTTGTGTACAAGATAACAAGAGAACGGGTAAACGGATTTGCACGAAATGTTATGGGGATGTTTGGATAATGGCAGGAAAGAATCGATTAGATTTTGGTGATAATCGGTTGACCCTTGCAAATTCTGTGTGACCTTGAAGTTTTGACCCCATGGTATAGTGACCACTCCGAAAATTTCCCGTTTCTCACTTTGCGATTTTCCGCTACCATACGAAAACATAAACTCCCAAACGATCCGACTTCGCTGCTCAAATGTTCGTAAGAATTCCGAAATTTACGTTTAGGCCTATTTGAGGGACTATGTCCTTCTAGATTTATGAAAGTTCGTTCTCCGTCATCACAAACTGGCCCGTATTTTGATGATTTTTCAAATTAACATTGATTGTTTTTTTCGTTGGAGGAGCATTTGCTCGGTCGCAGTCACACTGCACGATATGCGTGCTCAATGTCAATGCGTGTGCAAGGCCGCTGAAAATGCATCGCGCTCTACACTGTTGGTGCAAAATTGCATCGGGGACGTTGCGGCGCTCGTTGGTGGCCGAATACTGGTGCAGTAGACATTTGCATTCAACCCTTGCATTGAATAATTCCCGTAGACACTAATCATAGGGGTAATTGCCTAGGGGGTACGTAAATTTTGTTTTTCTTTTGCGCTTTTGTGGATACAATCGTACCATCAAAGATCGTACACTCATACGACCTTTGATATCATCACACTCTCGGCTTGCTATAATCAAAATATCCCGCAAGAAAACGGCGTATTTCTCGATTTTTAGCGCTTTTTCCGCGACCCGTCGCGTAGACAATACTCTTAAAACTGGACTTAATTCGCGCGCGCTTGGAAAAGTTCCGATTCTGCACTTTTGACTGTGGAATTTGGGATTTTCGATGGATTTTTGGAGGAGACTTGAGGACTTTCCTGTACGTGAATGAGTGTTAATACCGTATGTGTAATGATGTGATTTGCGTGTGATGTGACTGTAGAACCAAAGATCGTACACTTCAGTGTACGATCTTTGGTAGAACTCACTGGCTGGTGATAAAGCACATTGGCAATTAAGTGGCCGAATTCTGGTAGATGACCGAATGCACATTATGTTTACCCCGACTTTGTACTTAGGCGTGGGTCTGCCGCCTTTGACGGCCCCTCTCTAGTATATATATTTTTTTCTGCTATTCCTTCCATGCTTATTTTCGGAGAGCTGCTTCGTGTTTGTTTGTGATTGTGTGCGCGTGTGTTTGTGTTTGTATGTGTGTGTGTGTGTTTGTGTGAGTGTGTCTGTGTCTGTGTCTGTGTCTGTGTCTGTGTCTGTGTCTGTGTCTGTGTCTGTGTCTGAGACAAAGACTGTCTGAGGTTTAAGATGATACGTCTTCGAAATGTAGTGTGGAAAGATGTTCATATTGGTGTTATTGGAAGGCACCTGAAATAAAACTTTATAATGCAATAATTTTCATGTTAAAATATTCATATCATTTTTCAATAATAGGTCGGAGGGGAAAATTCTTACTCTTAAAGAAACTTATAAGAAGATAATAAGATAGTGGGATGAGGAAAATAAATTGATTTAAAACGAAATAAGTTCGGATTGCATTTGCTAAAATGGGAAAATGTTTCTGAAACAAGGGCCTGAGCATTTTTTTTCTTTTACTATCTATTATTGGTGAATGTAATATAATGTGTTACTGGCCGTGCGCGGGGAGGGGGTAAGCTGCTCCTTCTTCTGGTCTTTTGCTGGGATAAGCCTACGTATGTATGTATGTATAAAATAGGGTGTGGGTGTTTTTGTGTTTATATCAGGGGCGGCACAGCCGTGGGGGCCGTGGGGGCTCGGGCCCCCATACTTTTTGTGCACCATACAAAGGAATACATAAGGTGTCATCATTTCGGGCCCCCACACTTTTTTAAACCCGGAAGTACGTAAGTACTTTTTTTGCTTGTTAGCTCATGAAACCCGGAAGTGGGCTCCCATACTTATGAAAACAGTGCGCCGGCCCTGTATATAATGAGTGTCATTTAATGAGTGATATTTAATAGTTTTTCGGTTAGGTTAGGAAATCTTGCTGCACACACATGACTTATCGAATACATCAGATCAAACTTATTTTGTCTTGTGCTTTATTTATGTGCGCGTATATAGGTGTGAAGAACCATTTTGTTGGAATCGTTAGAGTTTGCTTGGGCAGGGCAGGAGGGGATTTAAGTGTAAAAGTTTATGTATAGATTTTGTCAACTGCTTTGAGTTTGATCGTTTTGTTTGACTGATTTGTGTTTGAATTCGGAGCGGGTGCTTCTGCTTTTATGCATATATATGGTCAATTATGTTTTATGTAATATTTGGAAGTCGCTTCATCAGGAAGGAAGGTGGTATCGGTTCGGGTGTATGTGTGTGTGGGGGGGGGGTCTGTGTGTGTGTGTGTGTGTGTGTGTGTGTGTGCGTGCGTGTGTGTGTGTGTGTGTGTGTGTGGGTGTTGAGTGTGCTTTTGGTCTTCGTGAATGGGGGTGGTAGGATTGGGATTTGATTTGAAGGATATCATGGCTATAATGTACGAAAGATATTGGTAGGATTTAATATTCAGAATAGATGAAGATTTGTTTTGGTTGGGAGGGGAAGGGCTGGTTGGGAGGGGAAGGGCTGGTTGGGTTTATATGAAAGATTTCGTTTTAGATTTATATAGTGCGTTGTTTATGTATTATATGCTCTTGTAAGTGAGTATGAGTTACATGATTCAACATAAATTCAAGGGATATTTTGTTTGGCGTATGTCAGTATTTTCTCGAGAAGAAATTATCAGTGGGATTGATTGATGACACTAGACAAACGTTTCGAGTTCAGTCGCGTTATGATGATATATATAAATGCGTTCATTACTTAGCACCTTCTTACCTTAAGGTACACTTAGTTAAGCCTAGTGATGTATATGAACATCACACAAGGCTAATAGACAGTGGAAGTCTACGTGTGCCAGGATTTCGCTCTGATTGTCACAAGTGCAGCCCAATCGTACCTTCTTTACTTGAATGGAACAGGCTGGATTATTCAATTAGATCGGCTTCTTCCATATATTCATTCAAGCGATTGTTTAAGCAAAGTTGTTATTTGTACATACATGTAATATGTTCATCATAATAATTCAGGGTTCCATGGAAGACCACTACTTATCGGTGAATGGGCTACCCTGACAAAAGATTAGGATTAGAATTAAATTCGTAACCGAGTTATTCATGTAAAAGAGAGATTATTTGCAGTATAAATTGAAAAATGGATTTGTTTGTGTTTGGATTGTATTTGTATTGTTTTGTTCATGTTACAGCCAGAATGGGTTAATTATAAATGATTTGAATGATATTAATAAATATCAAGGAAAAAAGTCTGTGTGCATAGAGTTGTCTTTTCCTTCTTTGTCATTCTTTTCCTTTTTAGGCAATCTGCCTTAGTTTTCTAAGGTAGTTATTGTTCATGAGGAAACTGCAAGGCAAATCCTGCTTTTCAGCAGTCCCCTCCAGTTCCACAACAACTTTGTTTTGGTATAGTATTTATCATATAAATCATGATAATTGCATTTCCGTTTATATGTATAACTGTAACTGCGTTTTGTTGGAAACGGAATGAAGAAATGAGATGAAATCATATGTATTTTTATGCCTATTATGGACACTAGACTCAAGAGACGGACGGCTGATGTGCTGTGATGTCGGTCTCGTGAGCTGGTGAACTGTATAGCTCGTGGGCCTTTGTTACTTCGGGTTGCCATGGCAGAGTGAATCAATTCCACGGAGCGGAAAGGCTTTTATTATACCATGAATGTGAAGGTGGGGGGGGGGGGGATAGGGGTGTGGCAGCGAAGGGGAAGAATACATGTAGGTTCTATTTATCATTCTTCGTTCACAACTCATTACCAAAGTGAAATGCGACTCCCATGCTGAGGGGAGAGAGTTATTGTCAAAAACTCATAATTTCATGTTATGATGTCACGTACGTAACGCAAAAAGTTAGACGGGTTGATGATGTTATTATCCCTGTAAAGTTTCCCACTGACCTGCACACATATCGTCAGCGGAGGTCTCGGGTTCGAATCCCGATGGAATCCCATTTTCGTTGCTTATTTTCCACTTGTAATAATCATATTCATTTCTGGTCAGTTTCCTTCTCTTTGCGTTTGTTACATACTCAAAAAGCTGCGTCACTTCGGTGATACCTCGCATTCATCCGCAGGTTGAATTATCCTTGGGGTTTATGTCAGGTTTCAGTGTGTGCGTGTGTGTTATCTACACACATACACACATGCTATAGCTTCTGACCATTCGAGCATTGAGAATTAAGGGTTTCTGGGACGAACACTGAATTATGCAGGCTTTCCAAAGCCCAGTCGATCGAGCACCGGGCTAGAAATCCGGAGGTCATGGGTTCGAATCCCGATGGAATCCAATTTTCTTTGCTCATTTTTCCACTAAAAAAAAAATTCAATTCAATACAATGAAAAATAAGACAGTTCTATCTTTCTAACTACATCATTGAATAATTTGATAATAACATGTTGTTGTTTCTTCTAAAAATAATCCAGGTAAATTCTGGTAAATCCTCAAAATCCTGGCATCATCTCATTTGCATTGCAATGATCAGCGAAAATATAACATTCTTTTTATTTCAAAGCTTGTGTCCAACGTTGATGACATTTCTATCCTACATTCTCTTTCTTTTTATTTACGCTGTTTCTTGGGGTGAAGTTTTACACGGAGTGACGATACACATGGACGTTTAGTTTAAAAATCCACGTGTTTTTTTTTTCAAAATGAATATTGAAATGAAATGAAATGCGTCCTATTAATGCATGGTTATACAACTGCGACTAGTCTCACTGTTCGGTAAACCCTGCAAAGTTTAGAATTCTAACTTCAAATCCTATCGATATTTTACATTATAAGCTTACGTAGTAACACAGACCCACACAAATATCAAAAGCATAAAATATTGTAGCTTGTTTATCTGAATGCATTTTGTTTTTTTCTTTAAACTCCGACATTATTTACCCATATGACACTTTTAGCTCTGACATGTCTAATTTTGACAGTTTTACAGCGATCCGCACTGTGGTGTATATTTGTTAATCATATATTATTGCAAGTCCAACGATTGCCATGCAAACACACGATTACTGTATGGTTTTGTATAGTTCTGTGGTGTATAGTTTTATTCATCACATTGCAAGTCTAACGATTAACATACAAATACTGAACTACAAACTAATTAAATCGCAATATACTCGAATAGGCAATCAGATTAATCTTAATGTTATTAGATGACAGAAAGATTAGTATAGGCAAAATATGAACAGACTTATGTTCGTTATGTTCATTACATTCACTGCACACTGAGTTATTGTGAGTTTCGGACATTATCAATAAAGAACAGTGAACTCCAGTTATAACGAACATGGTTATAACGATACTCTCGTTATAACGAAGTAAAAAAAATCAGGTTGAAAAATTATCAGTTATATATTATCTTTCCATACTTTACTGTTCGACTATAACAGGGAATTGTTGAGGGCGCTGTCATGAGCTGACGCCGCTATCGCTCCGTGAGGGATTTTGGACTTTTTTTCACCTTTTTCCATCCATTTGTTTCAAGATTTCAGTTTGCTGCACTGAAGTAACAGAATTTGTCAGACTTTGTGTGTAAACTGTGTCACATTTGAAGTACATTATCTCATGTTCGAAATGTCTTCTTGCCAACTGCTTGCCATCACGACTCTCATGTCACTGTTGTGCGGGAGCACGCTGAACCACTTGCCCGACGTTTCAGTGCAACCAATGGTGAGCCACAGTCATCACACGGTAGCGGCCATGATGGAGCGCTCACAAAGAGTAAGTTCAACTCAGAGTATTTACAAATACACACTTGCGGAACTCTACAGACTAAGAACCTCAGCCAAATTACAACTGCCTAGAGATTTCTACTTTGCTGCACATGAATGTGGCATTTATAGACGTCGTGGAAGACGTGGAGGTACCCACACCAGACGAAAAATTTGTGTCTTGAACAATTGTCACCGTGCACATGCTCACCGGCCGAAATTATCCCTTCATAGGACACAAAATCTCACACCTGTTCGATTGAGCAGTAAGACAGTTGGCCACACTCTTCCTTCTTTCTATTTATGTAACGCTCAATCATTGCTTGCTACCGTAACACGAACTGAATGGATTTAATCACGGAATTTACTATGTCCATTTATGTGTTTGTATTTTTTTTTCTCCTTAGGAGTGATTGCAAGTGATTTCAAGCTTCTGATGCAATGTAACATGTGCAATTTGAAGTTAACATATTGAAGATGAATCTGATATATTTTTTGAAGATACTGTGAAGTTTTTACATCTTTGTTTATAGACTCAACAAACTGGATTTTTTTTTTTGCCGCTCTCATGTACTTCTGCATTATATATTCACATCCGAAATCATTTACCCTTTATTTGCGTGCGTTTGTGTGTGTAAGTGTATATGTGTGAATGTGTGTGTCTGTGTGTGTATGCGTTTGTTTCGTGTGTACATGTGTGTTGGCGTGGGTGCGTGTGCGTGTGTGTGTTGTGAGTGTATGTGTGTGCATCTTAGTGTTTCACTTGTCACTTGATTGGTTTATGCCATATTTCAAAGCACGCGGAATAACTGGAGCGCTAATATTTATCACTTGGTTCAGGTTATGTTTTAGTACACCATGTAATAGCAACAAATGTAACCGTTACTCATAAGTGATGCAATAATTTTTATACTTTTGATATGGTCAATGATAAATAAGTGATTGATATTTTTATTCATGTTGATTGTTGCCGTTTAAGGAGGTATTCTTACAGCGTGAAGCAAACTTATTATTTTCTCACAGTTTTATATGTGAATATAATATGTACGAGTGTATATGTGTGTGGGCGTGAATGCGCGCGCGCGCGTGTGTGTGTGTGTGTTGTGAGGGTATGTGTGTGCACCTTAGTGTTTCACTTGTCACTTGATTGGTTTATGCCACAATTCAAAGCACACGGTATACAGAATAACAGGAGTGTTGATATTATCACTTGGTTCAGGTTATATTTTAGTACACCATGTAATAGCAACCCATGTACCCGATACTCATAAGTGATGCAATAATTTTTATATTTTTGATATGGTCAATGATAAATAAGTGATTGATATTTTTGTTCATGTTGATTGTGGCCGTTTAAGTATGTATTCTTACAGCGTGAAGTAAACTTATTATTTCCTCACAGATTTATCTTTGAATATGATATGTACAAGTGTGTATGATCATTATATATTGTTTCCATGCAATAATGACTTTTTATATTTCATTGTGTATACAGTTGTACTACTCCGAAATTCAGCCATTTGGCTGCCATGGCAGTATTATGAATAAACCTGATTGAATTGAAAAAAAAAATTGAATTGAATAATGAAATCTCGATAAAACGAAAGAAAACCGCCGCGCGCCGGTACCGAGGGCTTCATTATAACGGGAGTGCACTGAAGCACTTTTTACATTACATTTTCGCAGCCTATTCATTAAGGTACATAGATGTAACAGAACAGAAGAGGGGAGGGGTTCATCCATCAACAAACATATTTCACACACAGAAATTTTGTAATTTTTATTATGAATTAAAGTTTAAGACCAATGATTATGATGGTCGTGACGATACAGTGATAAATGCAGGCATGATCATGGAGCGAAGGATCATTATAATGAAGGAGACAGCATTTCAATATACGATTACTGACTCGTGTCAAAGATATGGGGGTAGAATTCACTGGGGGGGGGGGATCCGCCACTGGACACTTGTATATAAATTATGTAGTGCTCAACCATGCAGAATACCAAACACCAAGTTGTCGAGTTCTTATTTTTATGATTAAAGGGATCGTACAGTTGTGGTTGAGACCTAATTTCAGGTTTCTAACATTTTTTTTTTTGGTGAGATAATGAGAAACCTCTTATAAAATATGAAAGAGCATGTAATTCTATGAGGAATTCAACGTTTATTTGATGATAATTGGTTTTTAAATGGCTGAGATATCAAAAAAGAGCGATTCTAATAAAGTGTGGGACCCACACTTTATTAAGATCACTTTGTTTTTGGATGTTTCAGTCATTCCAAACCCAATTTTCGTCAAATAAACTTTGAATTCCTCTTAAAATGGTATGTTCTGTACCATATCATAAGTGTTTTCTTGGTATCTCACAAAAAGTTAAAAGCCCAATTCTCATCTCCACCAAAACTGTACTATCCCTTTAAAAGGAAATCAAGAATGAGACATTTATCAATATAAAGAATAATAGAAACGAATGGAAACATGTTTTGTATTGTAATATGTATTCAAACAAGAAGGAAACAAAAAAGCACTGTGTCGAGCTCTCTCTTCGAGATTACAAAGGACAGAATTAGTACACAGAGCAAATATATATATATATATATATATATATATATATATATATAACGAACTTACCATGCTGAAAATTAGATTTCGCTGAAATTTAAGAAGAACTCGCGATGATCAAGGACAGAATCGATGGTGACGTCGGGGAATCTATCCTGTTATCCCCTGCAAATGTTTCTCCAAGAACTGTGCTGCATGCGACGACAATGTTGCTCCAGCGCCACTGTGTTAAACAAAAATCTAAGGGCACTTACAATTACTGTCGGTTTATCACTTTGGGGGATATACATGTAGTTGAATATGCCTGTGGAGTTGATGCGAGATAGGGATACCGAATTCCGAATCTCGATTGTCGTCGTCGCGATCTGTGATTGGAGCGCGGTATTAGTTACTCGGGCTTCCACAAAACCTGTGTATGAGGAATAAGTATATGAATGTTGGTTGTAATAATTATAAAGACGCATCCCTGTTTTTCATCCTTTCGTTATGGGGTGTGCTAGTTTGATGCATCGGCGCGTATGTGTGTGCGTGTGTGGACACATGTATAGTTTATAACTAAGTAACTAAGTAACTAAGTAATATGTCTGGTAACCATCATCGAGCCACCCAATTAGCAAGCTAAGTCATTGTGGACGATGTTCAGCACCCAAGTGTCCCTACCCCCCCCCCCCATCCCATACCAGCGAAACTACAAAATAAAGCCACTCAGCCAACGTACACCTTTTAATCTAATGGATACCACTCTTTGTCATAATTTACAGGCTGTATATAGTAATTGCATTGAGAGGCGCAACCGGGTGAACCCGCCACGCAAGACAAGTCAAGCTGCCACAGAATTTTGATTTTTAAATTGAAGATCTTAGAATAAAAAGAACAAAGACACTTGCTCAAGGTATGCCAACATGTAGGATACTGAGCATCAATGTCTCAAGACCCAGCGAGAGGTTTATTTGAGAATTATCCGCATGTCTACTTTGCACCTTAAAAATATTGAATTTGGTTTAGGCCCACTATACCGGCGCTTGGTAGCAATCATTGCATACAGTACTGAAGAGTGCCGTCTGAAGAAGTTCGATCCTCCATTCACTTTTCGCTTTGCCCACCGCGGATGGCAGTATCATGCAAACAGTGTTTGTCCAAGTAACTATTAAAAGATAAGTTCACTATAACAAAAAAAAATGTGAGGATTGTGTGAATGTAGCAACATTAATAGAACACACCAGGGAAGTTTTCGGAAAATCGGGCAATCCGTTTAAAGGGGATGGCTAGTAACTGATCAGTGTAAATCAGTGGGAATGCTGGAGGATGATTGTTCCAATCCTTGTGGGATTCATTTAAGAGTACATTATATATCTATTGTTGTGTGAAAATGATTTGCTTCAGAATGGTCTCATATTCAAGTAATGTGCAGTTTAATGTTTCCAGGTTAGCGTGCCTGGTCAGCGACGGGGCATTAATCTGCACATTACTTGAATATGAGACCGTTCTGAAGCAAATAATTTTCACACAACAGTAGATATATAATGTACTCTTAATTGAATCCCACAAGGATTGGAACAATCATCCCTCAGCATTCCCACTGATTCCCACTGATCGGTTACTAGCCATCCCCTTTAAGAGTTACGAGGGTTTTCAAGTCACATTGCCGTCATCGTTGAATGAGAAGACTATTAAAGGGGAAATCCAGTCCAAATATAAGTAAAAATCGGATGAAAAATAAATAGGTTATGACAATTTGAAGTTTTGCTAATTTCTGTGCAAAACAGTTCTTGTACAGTGGATATGGATATATGCAAATGAGTGAGCTAACCATGTCATAACCTCACAATTTTCCATTGATCGTGTACAAAAATGACGAAAATTCAATGTTTCTGTCATTGAAGTCTGAAACATGATGTTATTCCTGGTTGAATAACTTTAGAATAGTGATCAATTAAATATACGAGGATTTGAGCCTCGGGCATAACTGCGTTTGAATGAAAAAGTGGAAATTTCAAACCTTCATGTACAAATTATATTGTATATGGCAAGTTGTGAGGGGATGACATGCTCACTTTGCCATTAACAATTGCATATTCATATTGACCGTTCAAGAATTAACTGTTTCCTGAAAAAATAGCGAAACTTCAAAATGTCATAACTTCCTTATTTTTCATCCGATTTCGATCAAAATTGTACCAATGAACACGAAATATTTTACTCTTTCTTATCAGACTAACTTATATTTGGACTGAATTTTCCCCTTTAACAGTTTGTGACATCACTGCAGAACAACGAAATAGAGAAATGTAAAGAGAATTCCACAATGTATTTTTTTTAATGAAAAGTATACATTCACTGTACTTGTTACTGGCGCATGTTATGAGTAATATTGTTCCCTCCCCCCCCCCCCCCCCCAAAAAAAAAAAAACACACACACACACTTTTTGGAAGAATTAGCCAGTGCTTCACTTCTGTAGAAACATAAAGATTATTACATGTATGTTGAATTTTGTTTATATTTTTTTCATATCGTTGCCTTGCAACCAAGGTAATGACGTCACAGTCTGTTGCAATCTTCTCACCCGGCCACGGCGGCAATGAAACTTCACAGATTCATCCGATACTTTAATTTACATAATAATAACAAAACATTAATTTACTGAATTATTTGGTTGGAGTGGTGCGCTGGAAGGCTGGGCTTTGTCCCTCAAACCTTTCACTTGCTCACGCTGACGCGCTCTACTTTGCCTGTGTATACCTCTTCGCTCACAACTGACAGTACACTAAAAACAGCGTGAGCTCTTGTGAAAAAGGCTAATGGATTGCTTGCTGCCCCATTAGTGGAGGCAATAATAGTTTTCACACGTCACGTAACTTCCGTCCTTCTGCTTCTTATTACACTTTTGCGAAGGTTCAGTAGTTCTAACACTATATTTCAGAGTCATCCCCATTAGGTATACGCGAATTTTCTTTTAAACGTTTTAATCATTCTAACTGGGTTTCGGCACTGAGCGAAATATATTCGTAGACATTAGATTTTGAAAGAGCTATTTGGTTAAATATTCTTACTCTACCCTAGATGTACGGCTATGTTGCTCTGCTGTGCCCCGAGAAACAGATAGTCCAGTCAATCTAGCGCTTTTTAGGGGGTAACCCACCACTAATTGCAACAGTAGGAATTTCACTGCAGTGCAAGTCGTTGAGGCCTCCTGAACACCATACTAAAAGTCCCAAAAAATCCAGTGGGGCAAAATAGTAAAATTTGCATAATATGCAAATTAGCACCTGTAATGAGAGAAAATTGACAGATCTTAGCTTCCCGTTATCCAATTTTAAAGATTTAAATGTGTAAACTTATATTTTGTAGGTCAATGAACACGATGGATGCCTTTTCGAATTGGTCATACAAAAATAATTTACATAAAATGCAAATTAGCGGTAGCTGTAAGAGTACATTCATAACAACAGTACTCACGTTGGCATAACGCGCGTTTTGCATATGGGGACGCGGGGTTGAGGGGGTAACTTAGGGCGCCTCACAAGGGGCCGCTTTTAATGTGCACCCCTTTTTACTATGTAAGTACTGTAAAGCAATGTATCCTGCATTGATTACATTGCATTTCTTGGAAACAAAAGTACCCTTGCTATAAGGCACGATCGAATTTTGATAGCATGTACGTTTGGAACATATATATTTGCGCTATATGATATTATATGTTTTCTATATTGCCAAGTGAATAAAGGGCACTTTGGGGGCACACGCCACAGGATTGCCCTTCAATAAGCACCCTCTTTATTGCGTACATCTTATAAAGCAAATCTTCTTCTATCATTTTCGTGACTTTTCATTTATATAAGAGTGTATTTTCTGCATTGCCGGACCTACTTTTAAAACCGCTCACGCTAGAACAAATGTATTTGGGTTGCTAATATCTGTATTTCGTAATAAAGGGGTGTGCGTAGGCGTGCATTTAGACACCTCCCCAGAGATTACCTTTGATTGTTCACCTCTTTGACAATGTAGTTATTGTAGAGCAATTTTTCCTCTATTTATTAGTTGCATTTTTTGGAAACAAAAGTGCCTTTGCTATAAGGCATTTCGAATTTCGAAAACATGTACGTTTGGAACATATTATTCGCATTATTATGATATTATATGTTTTCTATATTGCTGTGAGGGTGGGTTGTTTTTTGGCACATCCCACAGGGTTGCCGTTTAATGCGCACCCTCTTCACTGTATAGATCTTGTAAAGTTAAGTCTCTTCTATCATTTCCATTACTTGTCATCGATGAAAATTGTATTTGCTGTATTGCCGGGACTACTTTTACAACCATTCACGCTAGAACAACAGTATACGCGTTGCTAATATCTGTGTTTTGCACTAAGGGGACGTGAGCGTAGGTGTAAATTTGGACACTTCCCAATGGATTACTTTTGAATGTTCATCCTCTTGACAATAAAGTTATTGTAGAGTAATGTCTTCTCTATTAATTAGTTGCATTTCTTGGAAACAAAAGTGCCTTCGATATACGGCACGATGGAATTTTAGAAACATGTACGTTTGGAACATATATATATTCCCGTTGTTATGACAATAAGTTTTCTATATTGCCGTGATGGTGGAATATTATTTGACACATCCACAGGGTTGTCGTCTAATGTGCATCCTCTTCTCTCTATGGATCTTGTAAAGTTAAGCCTCTTCTATCATTTCCATGAATTTTCATTGATAAAAAGTGCATTTGCTGTATTGCCGGGACTACTTTTAAAACCATACATGCTTTATAGAACAATGGTGTTTGCGTTGCTAATATCTGTGTTTTGTCTTAAGGGGGCATGAGCGTAGATGTAACTTTGGACCATTCCCAAGGGATTGTCTTTTGATGTTCACCCTTTTAACAATATGGATATTGTAGAGCGATGTCTCCTCTATTAACTAAAACATATTTTTGAAAACAAAAGTGCCCTTAATGTACGGCGCGATCGAAATTTGAAAACATGTACGTTTGGTACACATAGTATTCGCGTTAATGATATTCAATGTTTTCTATATTGCCACGAGGGTGGTGTACTTTGGGGCACATCCCACAGGATTGACATTTAATGTGCATCCTCTCACTGCATAGATATTGTGAAGCAATGCTTTTTCTATCATTTCCACGACAGTCACTGACATAAAAGTGTGTAACTGTAACAGTATTGCCGGAACTACTTCATGCACGAAAGAACGTCGGTATTTGCGTTCATAGTATCCTTGCGTTGTAATTACGAGGCTTGAGCGGAGGTGCAATGTTGGAACACTTCTTAAGGGATTGCTTTGGATAATTGTTCACCCTTTTGACAATAATAGTTAATGTAGAGCAATTTTTCTTCTTGTAATTAAATTGCATTTCTTGAAAACAAAAGGGCAATTGCTGTACAACCGTAACGACTATATGAAGGCATGGTATATTGGAACATATTCGTGCTATGTGGTAGTGCATGTTTCCTATATTGCCCTGGGGGTTAAATGACTTTTAACACATCCCACTCTGTTGCCTTTGAATGTGCATCCCTTTGACTATATGATTATTGTAAAGCAGTGTCTCTACCATTCAAAAATCATGAAAAGTAAAGTGTCTTATTTACCACCCGGCAAAACGACTTTCTATATGCATGTTCAACTGAGTTTGATTTGGCATATAATGCATGTTTTGTTAACCTGTTTTGGGACCACGACGGTCAGGGTAGGAGTATCTGGGCACTTCCCAAGGGCTTGCGTTTGAATGTCCACCTTTTTGACAAAATAGATATTGTACAGCAACGTCCCCTATTACCTTAATTGCATTTTAACGAAAATAAAAGCGTATGTGCTATACAGGCGGAAGAACTTTTCAGAGGCATGTACCCATGGAACATTTTTCGCGGTTGAATATTGTACCACGTTTTTCACTGCCTTTAGGATGCACGGGGTTACTTTGAGCACCTCCCACAAGGTGGTCTCTGCAAGTGAACCCTTTGTACTGTATAGATATTGTAGATCAATGTTGTTATTTTATCTTTACCCCGGCAATTTTTATAGAAATAAAAGTGTCTTGATATGGCAGGAATTAAATTCAATACAATAAATTATTCAATTCAATTTTTATTTCATTTTTCGACAATAGACATCACTTTTTTTGGAACAGAAAATGAGGTGCGTAAAACTATGTAGGATGAAAAGAATGTACAATGATTGTATAGCACCTTATAAATATTTATACATAGTCATAAAACTCAAGTGATAGTCATAAAACTTTTTGAGACATGCACTTTTTGAACGACTGTAATTGCGTTGGTATTTGCGTTATAAGGTCATGTATAGAGGCAATTAATGTGGGCACTTCCCATATAGGAGGCTCCCTTCGAATGGTCACCACTTTAACTATGCCAGTGTAAGTCAAAATTGCAGAGCAATATATCTTCTGTTAACCTCATTGAATTTCATTAAATAAAAGTTTCTTTGCTAGAGGACCAGAAGGACTGTTGAAAGGCATGTACTTTTAGAACATAATTATGTATTTGCGTCGGTACATGATCATTGCATGTCTTAGACTGCCTTCGGAAGGGGTAACTTTGGGTACCCTCCACGTGGTTGCCCTCGTATGTGAACTATTTTTACCTTATAGATATTGTGAAACAATAATTCTTCTATAACTTTCACTGAATTTTAATGGATAAATGAAACAAAAAGGACGTTATAGAGTTTTTTTCGCTTCAAACAGCTGTATTCACGTGCGTATGATTATGTTTTGTACCGGGCCGTGAGGGTATAGGGATAAATTTGGGTACCTCCCTGCGAGTCGCTTTGACTGTGCACCACCTTTTATTCAAAAAGATATACACATTGTAGAAAAATATCTCCGCTGTCAGTGCCAATTCTATTTCATGGAAATAAAAGAGTCTTTGCTAGACGGCCGAACGACTTTAAAAAAAAATGTACGCTTAGAACAACCGAAATCGCGTTGGTTGATGCATGTTCTGTAATTGGTCGTGTCGATAATTATCGATAGGGGTAACTTTGGGCACTACCCACAGGGTTTCCCAAAGTTGACTGGCCATCTTCAATATCTCAAAACCCTCAAGGATGCAAGAGCTGAATCATCAAGATTCGAATAAATCACCCTCCAAATAGAGTTCATTCATTACAAAATTGGAGTTATAGATGTTGACACTTGTTTAATTTCGTACTTTGATTCTACGTTATTGATGGATTAGCTATCATTATCTGTCTGATGACAAAATTGTAATTTGCGTAATATTATTCATGCTAGGTTACTAATGCTGTAGAGTTTATTTTTGGTGAAGAGAAACTGAAATATCACATTTGAACACTCTTAATATGCTCATATCGGGCGCTTTGAAGCATTTGAATAGTCCGTTGGCTCGGTACCCTTTCCATATCATGCAAACGAGGCCCAGATTATGTACATGGAAATATTTGCAGCGCACTAACTGACATTGTAAACATAGGTTTCAACACTTTCGGTGTTCCAATCTGAAACCTAGAAGCGTAGTTTTCATGAAAACACTGTATTTTTATCATTATGGGAGCTAATTTGCATATTATGCAAATGAGTTCCAGATTATGTACATGGAAATGTTTGCATCGCACTAACTGAGGTTTCGACACTTTTGGTGTTCCAATCTGAAACCTAGTAGCATAGTTTTCTTGGAAACACTATTTTAATCGTTATGGGAGCTAATTTGCATATTATGCAAATGAGGGTCTGATTGTGTACATGGAAATGTTTGCATCGCACTAACTGACATTGTAAACATAGGTTCCAACACTTTCGGTGTTCCAATCTGAAATCTAGAAGCATAGTTTTCATGGAAACACTGTATTTTTATCATTTTGGGAGCTAATTTGCATATTATGCAAATGAAGCCCAGACTATGTACATAGAAATGTTTGCATCGCACTAACTGACATTGTTAACATAGGTTTCAACACTTTCCGTGTTCCAATCTGAAACCTAGAAGCCTAATTTCCATGGAAACATTGTATTTTTTATCGTTATGGGAGCTAATTTGCATATTATGCAAATGAGGTCCAGACAATGTGCATGGAAATGTTTGCATCACACTAACTGACATTACAAACATAGGTTTCAACACTTTCGGTGTTCCAATCTGAATCCTAAAAGCCTAGTTTTCATGGAAACACTGCATCTTTATAACTATGTGAGCTAATTTGCATATTATGCAAATTTAGCCGATTTGCCCCACTGGATTTCTTGGGACTTTTAGTATGGTGTTTCGGAGCCCATAACAAGATGCACTGCAGTGGAATTCCTACTGTTGCAATTAGTGGTGGGTGAAACCCTATTTTGACTGGACTATAGGTCTGGATCGATGGCTTAATAGAAGACACATATCTGCATGGTTTAGGTCTGCAGTATGTCTCGCATTAGAACTTTAGCTGCTCATTGTTAGCGTTAAATGACGTAGAGTGACAAGTTATCCCTCATTGAGCCCTTTGTCGTTCATAATATGAACAGCAATTATCATGCCAGGTGTATGTTATTTTTTGTTTTCTTTCCTTCCCTTTGCAGAATTTTCAAAACCTCTTAGTTTTGTAAGTGATATCTAAATTGGCAACACACTATCAAAGACTGAACTGTTGAATTGAATAAAAAAATACGTGCCAATCTAATGAGGACAATACAAAAAATAGAATTACCAACCCCCGCCCTATACAATTTCCATGCTCTCCCCGCACACACACACACACACACACACACACTTTTCTGTTTTTCAATCTTTATTTGATTTCTATAATTTTTGCATGACAAACAAACAAGCACACATGCACACACACGCACGCACGCACACACACACACGCACATATGCACACCCACATGCAACCCCCACACGCACACACACACACACACACACACACACACAAACCAAAAAACACACACACACATACTGGTATGCAACTGACGAAGACAAGTCTCTCGGGCCAGGAAAACAAAAATCAATTTTCCTCGTGCAAAATATAAGCCAGTTTGGAGTTATCCCGGAGGCTCTTTGTGTACGTGGATACAACTTCTCTTTCTTTAGTCACGTCAGTTGGTTAGGCACTTCTCTCCTTTATAAAACGACATAATGCACAGGGTTTGCCCTACGTAAAAAGTTATGGAAGTTATCAATCATGTTAAAACAAAGGATGAACCTCATTAACGCAATGGTCCGTCAATGAACACTTGATGAAAGCATCCATTTAGTCATTATTGTTACTATGGTTGTTGTTTTTTTAAATGTCTGGGTTCCTTTCTTTTGGATTTTTTTCTTTCTCCTTATTCATTGCAAATCAGATTTTTTTCATGTGACTCGCGATCTATGATATAATGACATACAGCTTCAATATTGCAAATTTGTTAATGGGATCAGCCTCGAAAGGCCAATGGCCTACTGCTGATTTACTCAACAGTTTACTCATTATTGTTATGCCAATCTCCAACACACACTTTTTTTTTAATTTTTTTTATGTGTACTTACCTGAAAAAAAATGGTTTGTATTTTGATTTGATTGATTGTCTATATGTTTGTTTTTTAACTGAATTTGTGGAAATAAACTTGAATTGAATCATTTTTTTTTGTTGTTGAATGTATCAACAATTTTTTGATATTGATAATGCCAAATGATATTTTTGCTGTCAGGAGGATGTGCTGGCAAGCAATATTTATAAGGATTACTGGAATGATCTTTCATCAAAGATACCTGTCCCAGTGAATTCAAATTCAATGACCATTTTCTGCTAATGTGCAAAGTGCCCGGCAAAGTGGAACCCCGAACTGGCTTTTAGGGGATTGATATTTCATTGCAGTTTTAAAAACTCAGATTATGATATAAGTTATCTAACAAGACTCTTTCATCTTTATGTCAAAATCTATTAACAAATTGCTTCTTTGGGTATCCTTCTATTCGTTTTGGCAATGAAACATAACGAGTTAATGGTACTTACCGTAAATTACTACATGATGTAGTCACGTAGTTGAGGGAACCACGAGGGATAGGCACCTCGCGACCGTCCCTTTGGTATGTACACCCGTGTATGTATTAAGCTGCGTTTACACCAAATCGGGTCGCGGAATGGGTTGTTTTTTTTTTTGCTAAGATGCGCCAAAAGGAACCATGCCTGGTTCTGTTGCAATATCTCTTTCCCGCTAATGATCTTTTTTAAAAAACAAAATTAATATTCTACTGTTGATTTTGTTGCTCTTGATTTTGACATAAGAATAACATCTTGGGTGATTTTGCACCGAATTACTTATTCTTTTTTTAACAGAACGGAACCAGACATGGTTTCTTTTGGCGTATCATAGCAAAAACCCGGCCCGTTGCCAGGCCAGTACTTTGCTAGGTGTAAACGCGCCTATTAAAGTGTAGTGAAACATTAGCCTATTTTATTATGCAAGGAGGTCTAAAGGGGCATTCCAAACAATTTCCATAATTTCACATCGTGTAGTCATAAATTGACAGCTTCATGTATAGATTTGTGGATTTTATTGTGGTCTTTGAGTAGAGAAACAAATGAACTGAAAATCTTAAACAAATTACATTGAACAATGTTGATGACATCAGAGCCTCACATATTTCAGAAATGTAGCAGTGTAATTCCATTATAATACCGCTTGTGCAACAAGTTCACCTGTGAAGAATCTATACATGCTTTCTTCTTTTGTTCTGCTTCCTTGAGCCCCAACTCATGCATTCTTATGGCGAGGCTGCCACGTCATCATCCTTGTTCGTTGTAATTTGTAATAAAGTTTGAAAACATTCTCATTCCTCATCCCAATCACTACAAATTCTGAAACTCTGTACTCACTTTAACTAATAGTTGTTCAAATGTAAAAGTCTGAAAATCATCCGGAGATCCCCTTTAAGACTGAGATGGATTTCTAACTGGCTGTAATCATTCAAACAGTTGTCAGTTTTCTATACATATTGACGTACACAAGAATCACTGAGGGGCATTGACGCCTTTGATTTCGCTTTGTGTTGCAAAGTAACTTTAGATTATCAAAGCAAAAACGCAACCTATAAAAGTGAAATGGCGTCCCCATGAACAGTTCATCATGGAGCTCCCTGCGTCGTGAATTGACCGAACGCAAACATGGCCCAGAACGCGCAGTGAAAACTCAGACGAAGTGAGATCTATTTTGATAAGCAATTTTGCCCATGCGCAGAACAGTTTTTTTTTTTCTTTCCTCTTAACGCCCACGTTGCGTAAATCTACTCATCCCTATTTATCTTTCATGAAAACATACAGGCCGTATACAAGCCTGTCGAGTGAGATGCTATACGTAGACTATAATTATGTGAATCATGAAGTACAATTTTTAATATATAAATATAGCTACACTTTTGGGGCATCTTTTCAAAATTTCAGATTCTACTGTCAGTTAGATGAGAGACTGAGGGAGGGTCAGCATTTTCAGGATATTTTGTTGTTGTTGTTGCTGAAATAACAGTAATCTAAATTTGTTTGTTAGTATCTCGTTAACTAGCACAGTCGCTGCATTTCAATGGCAAGAAATGAGCTGAGTATGTAAGTCCTCGTACAAGAGTTGGACCACATGAAGTTACTGTTTTGCTTTGTTAGCATCTTTTGCAGCTTGGTGACAAAAACAAACAAACAACAACAACAACATCAACACCACCACCACCATCATCATCATCAACAACAACAACAACAAAATCGGCTGCGTGCTGGACGGTGTAATGTGCGCAGGAACGTAGGGGGGCGCACTTCTGACATCGAAATCCGTCCCATCAAGTCAAACTGTAAGTGCCATCTATAGGGCTCACACCTGTAAAATGGACTGTCCCAGACCCCTTCACAAATTCGTACCAAAGATACCAAAATAAATGAAGAAAAAATTATTTAAAAATCAATGATGTAGTTTGGCAAAAAACTGAATAGCTGTAGACATTGAGTATGAATTCCTCTACAAACTGCATTTTGGTTGGAAGATGAAAACTTCTCTGATTGAATTTGAGGGAACTATATTTCATTGGGTACGTGTACGGAAAATAGGTGATTTTTTTTTTGAGTGACAAGAGCTCGTAGTCTGGCTTTGCGGACCCTTGGACAGAATTAGAGCAGAAGAACCCACCCTGGAAATTTGATGGATGAAAGGGTATATCTCACTTATCCAGGTTAGTGAATATGAAACGCCTCATTTCTCCCAGATATTTTACAGAATTTTTTTGAAATTTGAATTTTAATAACACACGTCTCTATGGGGAATTATTTACCGTGTGAGCCCTATAATGTGTATGGAGGGCTCTGATTGAAAATGAGTATGCAGCTGTAGAAGTACAAGTACAGTGTAAAACTTGCCTGTAGATCTGCTACAATGTACTATTTTTAAACACAATGTATATACCATTATTGGGAAAAGGTAAGATACCTTTTCTTTCGTGTTTCATAATTTTTATCTATTTAGTGTAGACCAACTTCTTTCACTCCAGTCCTGATAATGGAAATGGGGGGGGGGGGTAGGAGGTAGGGGTTTAAACTCAGTTTAGAGGTGGTTTTTTTATTTTTAAGGAAAAAACAACACCATTTTACTATTCCACAGACTCACATGCTTCCTGGCTCTATGCCGAAACTAGTGCACTGCCCTTTTTAAGACTTCAAAGGAAATCGTGGCCATCGTCCAAATGTTTGTAAGGGATTCTCTAGACTTGTAGTGTTTTTCTTCAAATTTATGTCAGCATCACTTGTAGGAGAAGGTGATGGGCTTTGGCTGGTTTACTTTATTAGAACGGGTGTGAGAGCTCTAAGTTCGGTGGATGAATGATATCCATGCCATGTAATCAGTCAGTGCCGCTCGAAGACGGCTCGAAGACGGCACTGATTGCATTCGATAAGTGCATAGCGCCCCCTTTCGGCCTGTATTCAAGAACGAGAACTCGGCATGTTGGAAATACATACCCCAGTACAAGAAGGACTGGTGTGACGCGTAGTTTGATTGGAATCTCCCCTCGTTGGAAGTAGCCGTTGCTTTGAGAAGGATTATTGGGCATCAGCCAGCCAAGGGCGCCGGACTTTTTTTTTTACAAAAAGTCCTTGCAGTCACACCCCCCCCCCCCCCCACCCTCCCCCGCTCGGTCGCTTAGCTCCGTCGCCGAGGCTCTCACATCGTCACGTAATATACCCCCGTGTGTTGTAATCGTAGTGCTTCACAATAATCTTTTTTTTTTTTCGCCATGTTTAATTCCCCAGAAAGTTGCTTTTCAATGCTCTATAAACGCGACTTTTGTACTCTGTTTTTACAAAGAGTCCCTACCGTGCCCCCCCCCCCCCCCCCCTCGGTCGCTTCGCTCCCTCGCCGAGGATCTTACACCGTCACAGAAGTGTACCCTCGTATATTATAATCATAGTCCTTCGCAATAAATTTTTCCCACTATGTGTAATTTCCTAGAAATTTGCTTTTAAATGTTCTATAAACGCGACTTTTGTACTCTGTTTTTACAAAAAGTCCCCACCGTGGTACCCCCGCTCCGGCGCGCTTGGCATCAGCCAAAGAGTATCGGTAGAGTTCATAATCATATCACGCTTGTTTGGGTAGCATACAAAGATAAAAGAAAGAACCAAAAGTGAAACATAGCATGGTTTTAACTGCGATCAGATCGTAACTTCATGCTAACAGCAGTTTTAGACCAAGCAACATAGAGCTGGTGTACATTATAATTTTGCATTGCGGAATTATCAGTCTCAAAATGTCATTAACACTGATTTGTGTGATGTCCCTAAGTCTAGAGTTCTACCGGTTTTTTCTTTTTTTTTTCTTTTTATTTGTCCTCACGTCTTTATCAATCCGTGTTATTTATCTATTTATTTATTTTTTAGCACAGCAATCATAACATCCACAGAGCATTTGAACCTAGGAAAATTTGCCACGACAATCGATCGAAGGGCTTGTAATCGGGCTGTTATCATGTCAGCACCCTGCTCTTTGAGATGAATAGATGAAGCGGGATCTTTTCAAGGGTGTGAGTTGTTGCTTTCTCACATGTTACGTTTTCACATTTGATAACAACTTAAAGGCGTAATTTACCATTTGCAGATGAAACAAAAACCCAACATTAGTGCTTTAAAATAGATCTAAAATGTGAGTTAGGGATAGAAACAACCACTGTTAAAATTTGAATTCGTATAAACGATGTTAAGTATTGTTAAGTACACAAAATGTGAACAATAGTTATGATAAGAATGCTTCCAGACTAAACCGTATACAGTTATGGTTTATTGAGAAGCATGCTGATATCTCCCCATATTTTAGGCTTTATTGCAAAAATTGTATATGGTAGGATGTTTTGTGATACAACAGACCTACACATATGCATCAAATGTGATATCTTGAACATTTTTGAAATCACTGCTCCCAAAGGTAAACTGGACCTTTAACAGTAATAATAATTACAACAATGATAAGTATAATAAGGATAATGTAAACAACAATGGAATCAATAATCATCATTCTGTGTTATTACGTCAGATCATCGTTTGAAGAAACGAACTTATCCCAATTCTTAAAGTTGTCAATAAGGCCGAAAACGATTTCACAAAATATGATGGCAAATGAATGCTCAAGACTGACGTAATGTTTGATGCAGTTCATGTTGAGAAGGAAATACTGGCTTCATCTTCTTAATGAATAGTAAGCACAGGATGACAGGTGTATAACTCAGAAATTGAAAGGGAGAGAGAGATGGAGGGACGGACAGACAGGCAGACAGACAGACACTCAGACAGATAGAGAGGAAATGTGGAACGGGAGGGGGAAGGATGAAGAGAGGTCGAAGAGAGATAGAGGGAGAAAATGATAGAAATCCAGGGAGGAATCATCATGTTTGTTCACGTGATCGAGCCTCTGCTAGCTCGGTGTCAACGACTCCTTGCAGGCTTTTCAGGCGGGCAGCGCTGGGCATTATTGATTGGGCGATGGGCGGTGAATATGGCTCCACGCGTCGCGTTGCGTCATGCCTGTGAAGCCACGGACAAACTTCATTAGGACTTTGACGTGTGACGTAAGGTTGAGTCAATACGTCATAATAGCAGCGGCAAATACACAGAGACAAGACAGAAAAAAAAGGGGCAAGTGATTTATCTCTAATATTTTGATAGGCGTGTAGGTTTTTAAAATGCCTTGGTTGTAGGGAAGCGCTTTAGAGAGAGATAACTGTGGAAGGGAATGAATGGCTGTATATTATATAATTACTTTGTATACATTGTATATTTATTCATATGCTCATAAAACTCATTTAATGAATTCTCGATTCTTATTGATCTAAATGTGCAATCACTACTGTCTGACAGTCAGCTAATGGTTTTTCAAGATGCGCGTATGTTAAAGTATTGCCCGCCTTTCTCTTGCGAATTGCGAGATTACACTGTCTTTATAATTTCTCTGACCGTTAGCATGACAACTTAATTTCAATGTTTTGATTTAGCTTCAATATCTTTAATTAAGTGGGATGCAGTATAATACTGCTTCTTTCGGAACACTGTTAAAAAATACAGTGATTTTCCAATTTTATCTGTACTGTGAACGAAAAGAAACAGTCGATATTTGTATACTAACAAAAGGGTTCAGCACTAACTTTTTTCTCAGGTAGCCCGGTCCACTATATATAGAATATTTGAATGTGAAATTTCAGGGACCAGAAAATAAAAGATAATGGCCTGAAATGATAGAAATTAACAAAATTCCCTTTGAATTTTAGCTGCCCGATCAGGTCACCAAAAGATTTAAGCATTTTGAAAATTTCGTGGCCCGATATCAATTTTTAGTCGCCCCGAGCCATCGAACCACTGCTAAATAAATGTCGATTAGACTCACTCATAACGATAGGGCTGACTTAAGAGTTGCAAAAAAAATGAATTTTCATTTTCAAATCATGAAACATCATGAAAACAAAGACGCCTCCTCTACCCCTCCTCTCTATCTCTCCTCTCCCTCTCACGAC